>NC_135533.1:22188167-22497205 GCF_045843805.1 Urocitellus parryii | reverse complement strand
AAAAACTAAAAAGATATTTGGAGTCCAAAATGGCACTATAAAAGGACCACCATTTTGACTCTCGCATATCACTAACATGTCCCTCCTACTTTCTTCCTGCTTCCTTCTTCTCTACCTTATTCATTCCTCTCTCTCTTTCCCCCACCCTCTCCTTCTGTATTTCTATTTTCCTATAACTTGAACCCACCCATACCCTACTTTCATGGCCCCTGCAGTACCCCTCTTCCTCATGTTTTGGGTCATGGCTTTACTCTATGAATCCTTTCTGCTTTCATTCTTACTGCTTTCCCAATTCAGGTGCCTGGAAACAAGAATCTGTGTCGCTCAGGAATGTCAGTTATTACTAAGCTGGTTGACTTCTGTTTTGTTTTGGTTCATTTTGGTTTGGGGGTACCAATCCATACCACAGATCACTAACCAGACTATGAATTATGCTTCACTGGGTCCAGTATCCTTCTCTGGTCCATGCTAGAAGTAGAGATAGGTCAAATTGTACAAAATAGAATAGGGGATATTCCCTTCTTCAGGAGACTGTGGGAAGAGTCGTTTCACTTAAAAGGGACTGTAACAGTCATCACTGTGATAGACACACTAGTATCATTCTACAGTTTGCCTACTGGAACCCACACTCTTCTTCTACATGGACCTGGGCATAGTAAAAGAATGCTTTTCATGTATACAATCCTAAATTCACAAAAGATTGTCTTTCCCAGTCAGGGAATGAGAGGATGCAGCGTGAATATTAAAGAGCCATTGTAGATATTGCAAAATCAGTCTTTAACAATCAGAGCCTAACTTTGTCTATTAATTCAATTTAGTCAGTTCCACAATTTGCTCATGAATATGATCAGGTTCTGCACCTAACCAGCTGTTGGAAGAAAGCTCTTCCTGCACCAGCTTACATGTTAGCCTTGCATTTCCTTCTCTGTGTTGAGCAGGGCAATCCTAGCCTGGCATTTATTTCTCTCTCAGTGCACATTATATCCATTAACAGGAGAAATGACCTCTGCACTTACTTTCAAAGTGCACCCGAGAGACCACAAGCAATGAATTCATTAATTTCTTTGTCAGTATATTCCATTAGATATTAACATTTTATCTTCTACTTGAAGAGGATACTCTGATTGCTATCCATCTAGGAACTAAGGAAACACTGACTCCAAATGCACCACATTTTATTATAAGTGTCTCTCTTGGGATACCGAATTTCCAGAATCTAATTTCTATCAAGATTCTTTTGTTTGCACTTTCACTTATCTCATTTAATTTCTTCCTGTTAGATTAAGCCCTCCCTCAAGGCTGTCAAGATCTTTCTTAGATCCTGATGCCTAAATATCTCTTAAATCAATTTGCTTTATTTCCTCTGCTATTGACTTAGTTCAAATATTCAGTATCTCTCATTTTGACTATTATAGTAACATGAAAACTAATCTTTCTAGTTTTTGTCTCTTGGATTACTAATGCACCTTCTTCAACCTGCAAAATGCTCTTTCTAAAACGCAAATTTGATTACATCCTTTTATCTCCTACCATTTACTCTCTACATCTCCCTGAATGTGCCTGGCTTTCTCATTTCTCCATGCCTCCACACACTTCCCTCTGATTGGAACATTCTCCTATTCCTTTGTCGTGAGTCACCTCCTTGATTACTCCCTTTTCCCCAACAGAGGTACTGTTCTCTATTCTATGTTACTTCTGTATCTTGTCGATTCTTCAATTATTCATATATCCTGGTGAGTTAGAATTACTTTTTTATATCTCACTTTTTTTTTTATCTTTTGGATTCCAACTTCCTTCAAGATAGAAACTGTCCTGTGATCCATCTTTATATTCTGGTTTTTACCTTATTGAGTGCTCAGCAATTGTTTATTGAATGGCATTCGAACATCTTTAACTTATAATGGAGTTCCAAATGTCTATCTATGGTAATGGTTAATTTCCTTTTCCTCTCTCCTATCATCCAGAAGCAATGGGTATAATTTATTGACTCTCTTCTCATTTAGATACCCGCTTTTCTTCATTACTCATTTCCTGATTCATCTTTTACTATTTTATTCTCGATTACAAAGCCAGTGGACAGTTTCCCCTTTGTTACAAATGTCTTTGACCAAAAACTCAGGAAGAACACTTTCTAATTTACACCCCATCTTCTCCCTGAAATAAAGTTTCATGGCTTAAGCTGATAGAATTCCTATTCTGCCTATTGCCAGGCCCTCCAGATTCTGTTTTGTGAAGTATATATCCAGAAATGAGAAGGAAGAGGTAGTTTCCTGAGTACCATTCTCCATGTTGTTAGTTCCTTAATCCAGATTAATTAATTAATTTCTAATTCTTCAGAGTTCATACTTGAGTTGCCAGGAAAATCCCTGGGTGCCTTACCTCGAGCAATAACTTTTGGGAAAAGTATTTTGGAGTGCCATCCTTTTCCTGCTGGTTGATTGAGTAGGGAGGTGGGTTATTGGTCATAATCAGTAAGGTCAAATCCTGATCAAACTCGGTTACTTTTAACATGAAGCTGGTGGTTTTCCTGTTTTGATCCAGGAATTTCTGTAGTACAGTGGATTTCAAAGGTTCATAGTACCGGGCCTGAGCAGATAGGTTTCCAGAGAGACAAAGAGATTAGATCAAGAGAAGACTAGCAAACCAATTGACTCATCTTTCTTCTCTGTGGGGTAGAGTGAGAGGTTGAGCAGTGACTGGGAAAATCTGTCCCCAAAACTGTTGATCCAAAACCACAGGAAGCTCTTTGTCCCTGACTTCCTTCAGAGTATTAATTCCCCTGCAAAAAGGCCCAGGGGCTGAGGCAAGGCAACAGAAATGTTCACACAGGAACAGGAACAAAATGATTTAATTCTTAAAAAAAAAAAAAAAAAAAAAAAAAAAAAAGGTGTAACATAGTATTCAGCACAGTGGGGCAAACCAAGAAGTATTTTTGTGACCCAATGTTACCGGTCTTGTCTCAGCCACCATCTCTGAGGCAGAGAGTTTAACCAGGGACCCAAGCCCCTTGCTCAGGGAGTTCTCTAGGAGCATGTGCAGCTTCCCTTACTTCCCACCTGCAGACACCTCTCCCCTGGCACAGCAGCCCTTACAGGCTTTCATAAGCACAACTAGAAAGAAAAGACAGTCAAGAAACACACAGCATGTCACTTAAAAGCGTGGGAGGGCAAGGGCCGGCCCACTAAATTTGCTTTTCCAGCAATAGGATTAGAGAGAGAGGAAGGGAGGAGGAGAACTTGGATTATACATATGTTCTCCCTGATTATAAATATGTTTTCTCAACTTAAAAAATACCAACTGCGAGGACCACTTTCTGCCCAGGTCTCCCCTCCCACCTCACCACTAGGATCCGAGCTCCGCCTCAAACCTTATATTTCCAAGGGTGCTCTGCCTCCCTGTCCTGGGAAGGGGACCACGGCATTGGGAGGTTATCAGGGAATTAGGGGTACTGTGTGGTGGGCCTCTGCCTTGCTGCTAAATTTGTCCTTAGAGATCTCTTGGAGAAACATTTTTCCACCTACCAAATTTGGATGAACTGAGTAATACCGAAGGTTCTTTAGGACAAATTTGGATTGCCCGGTGTAATCAAAAACCTAAAGGCAATAAAAAGAAATATTGATTTCAAGTTACTCCTCCTTATCTCACCTTAGTCTCACTAAAAAGGGCTGTCCAATGCACCCTAATCTGAAACACTGGCCTTCATGTTTTGCACCCTGGTTTTCTGGAATGAAAGCCACAGCAAGGAGAGCAGGGGTCTGAGAGGGACGTTTGTAAAGGAAATGAAGACCAGACTTATGAAATGTCAGGTAAGGCTCTTTCAAGGTGAAGTAGATAAGCATAGCATCCACGCTCAGACAGGGACAAATCCCCAAGGAATCACACCCCTTGCTCTGCCTTTTCCTTATCTATAGGGGTCAGATGGAGTGGCCATCAACCTGGAGGACCCTCTTGAAGGAGAAAAGCAAGTTACAAAATGGCAATAAACCGGGGGTCGTGGATGCTAGGGGGCCATCAGGACAAGTCTGTCAATAGGGCTGGGAACAAACACACAGGGAAAGGGAGAAGAGATGTTGCATTTTTGAACATCTCTCTATGATTCTTCCAAAAACGTTACAAAAAGTAATTGAATTTTAGTATTGCTCTCTCTACTACTTTGCATTGGTGGTGGTCGAGCTGGTTATTTGTGGATTTTTTAGCGTCTCCTCTGGTAGTAGAGGAGCTGAGCCTCCTTCATCCCCTGCCTCCTGCTCCCAGCAGTGCTACCTCCTACTTGCTTAGCCCTAGGTTATTTAAGTATGAACCCAAGGGAGGAACACAAGGAGTGCGTTGTGTATGAATATAAGGAGTTGAAAGCTCCGAATTTCCTTCTTTTGCCTTGGCAAAGTCAAAAATTTGGGGGGAAAAAAAGGTAGGGAGCATGATCCTATTTTGGGATCAGCATTTCTAAAGATAGCTTCACCCACCAGGAGGTGATATGGTTCAATGTGGCGCAGGGGAAAAGAGACAAGCATGGGAAGGTGCATAAAGCAAGAAGGCAGACTGAGAAGAGGGAAGAAGTCAAGAATGGGACACAACGTGGGAGAGGAGTCGTTACTCCCCTCAGGGAGCAATATTGCAATTCTTGGGGGTTGGAAGAGGACTGGAAGAGGACTCACTTTTGGAAGGGTGAGATGAAATATGGGACAAATCCAAAGATACAGTTATTGTCGGGAACTAGAAGGAAATTCTCCTTCAAAGATTAGCCTGACAGCCCCCTGGGAGACATCCTGCCTGGAAGGCATCCTGCAGCTACCTATCTCCCTGGAACATCCTGCAGTTATCAGGATCATCAGACATCTTGCAGCTGGCAGTTTTACCACCCACATCCAGCAATTGCGGAGACCTTCCCCATCCCCAGCATATGAATACCTACCCACATCCAGCAATTGGGGAGACCCCCCCATCCCCAGCATATGAATACCCACCCACATCCAGCAATTGCTGATTAGAGAGCTTCCCCATCCCCAGCATATAAATACCCCTGTGTGAACAATAAAAGTTTGCAGCTTGATCAGAACTTTTGTCTTGCTGTCACCTTTCGTGTCTCTTGTCCCTTCATTCCTCCCCATCTAGGTTCGCTGCCCATGTTGATGTGTCCTGCCGGACGGGACATTTGGCGCCCAACATGGGGCTCGAGCCTTTGACTGAGAAGGAACGCTGTCCTCCGGGAAGACTTGGCCAAGCTGGAGCGTGAGATCGCCTCGGCAGACACGACCAAGAGACAGATCCGGGAGGAGAGCGAGGACGACGCAAGGTGAGTGACCCACCATGGGACAAGCAGTTTCGTCACATGAGTTGTTTTTGTCAGGCCTCAAGGAGGCCCTCAAGACATGGGGGCGCGTGTTAAGAAAAAGGACTTAAAATTATTCTTTTCATACGTAGGAGAATTGTGTCCATGGTTTCCCCTTGAAGGGACCATTGATGGTAAAAGATGGCTTAGAGTAGGAGAATGTTTAAAAGATTATTATGAATCCTTTGGCCCAGAAAAGGTGCCTGTTTCCACCTTTTCTTACTGGAACTTAATTAATGAACTTCTTAAAAGTTCACCCTTTGACAATGGTACCTTAAAACTTGTCAGGATTGGGGAAGAGGCTATGCATGCCCTTCAGTTAGTATAGACATAGACCCTTCCTAGTCTCCCCAGGACCCTGGGAACCTTCCTGGTCCCCCTCAAAATCCCGCCCTAATCAATAAGGCTCCAATGGTTACCAACCGCCTTTATCCAGTTTTAAATCCTGGAGACACATTAACCCCTGGGGAGGAGGCTACCTTGGAGAAGGAAGCAGCTCGCTACTATTCAGAAGACCCGCCACCTCTCAGGACCCTGCCACACCCTATAGGTCTTACACATCCACCTCCCTCCTATATCCCTCCTGCCTTTTGTGCTCTGGCCCTTCAGGGGCCAACTGCCCCCTCAGATATTTTTTCCCCACTTCCTCTGCCTAACCAGGCCTGACCCTGCTTAGTCAGTTTAACCAGTTCCTTCCAGACCTCAGCCAGGACTTACATTGATATGCAAATAGAAGAAGCCTGGAGTCCTCTCAGTAGGAGATAGAGTAAAAGCGTCTTTTTACCTGAACTCAAACTAGACCAAACCAAAAAGTAAATTGTATGGTATTTACTAATTACTGGCCGGTCATCTTTTTTAGGACTCTTGCTTTTTCTTAGATTCTGTATTTTTTTTGAGCTCATGATTTTCATCCTACAGACAAGTTAATGTTTTCTGATCAGTTCTATTTTTGATCAACTGTGGAGTTTTTAAACATTGCAATGGAGATTTCACCTGAAAAAACAGCTACAAGGCCTTGTATATGTGTGCACACTTGTGTTATGTGTTGTATGTTGGTATGTCTGTATGTGTGTATGTCCATATATCATGCAGTGTTATGACAATTGGCAGATATATGAGGAGCGCTCATAAAAAATTTAAAAAATGGATCCAAATATCTTTGACTCACATGATTCAAATGGTTCAATTTAAATTGGGTAAACAGATAAAAGTAAAGATGTCTTTAAAATTAAGCTTATAAGTTTTTCTAGGTGTTCAAAAAAAAAACCTAATAAAATGTTGATGTCTATGAAATAATTGCTTAAATTCAGAATTTACAAGTATTGTTTCAAAATGTGAACAAAAAAGAAGGTTAACAGATGGAAAAGAAAAACTAAAAGGTTCTAGATATGGATTTAATAGAGGGAAAATGTGTTTCTGGATAAGAAAGTCTATGTGATTAAGTTAATAAAAGGGTTTAAGTAAGTGATAAAAAAGGTCTGTGTAAATTGGTTATATATGTAAGTTTTTGAGCAAGTAATCTTAACGAAATTAAAAATTACACAACTATGGTTAAACAACAACTGTTATTTTTCAATATTGTAATGTTATTTGTTTAAAAGCTAAACTTGGTTAATATAAAAACATCAATGTAATTATGGTGCTATTAATGTGTTCATATCTTCCAGGTATACAAGTCTGTAAGGTAGAAGCTTCAAAAGAGCATTATATCAAGCTGGTGTTCTAAAATTGTATGGTAATTTTAGGCTTAAAAGAAAAACATGTTGGAGATTTATTTATATCATTTGTGTTCTATAACTGTACTTATTATCAATAAGTTATGTAAAGTTCTATGTTACTTTTACACTGAGATACAATTTAAATGTATTTTTAAGTTAATGAGAGCCTAATCTATGTAAAGGTTTTATTGCAAAACACAAAAGTACTTTGCTACTTTTCTACAAAAGGTTAAAAGCTCTCAGCCTTTCTTTAACTCATGTTTTAGATGTGATATTATGTTGTGTTAGCTAATATTCATGTGAACTTGAACAACAATTTATGTAGGCTTTGTAAAATGATGTCTAAAAAGCAAAGATCAGCTTCAGAACTATAGTATTTAAGACTTATGAAGAGTCCCATCTTACTTGAGGTAAGGCTCTATGTCCCATCTCACTGCATGTGAGTGACTATGAAAGAAGTAGGCCAGATTTCAGTACATTTAAAGTTGTGTCCAAAAGTTGGTTTTTGTCACTCTGCCAAAAATTCAAGGTAGCTATTACATGAACTACATATGTTTTTACTCTTGATAATTTTATTTTGTAGTTTTCTTATAAATGGCTTAAAGATTGCCTGTTAATGTTTTACAGAGGTGCTGATTTAAGAACACACAACCTGGGTTAATTAAAGATTAATGAGTTATCACCTACAGGAGAGAGACAGACATTAAAGCCCAGTACTCTTAGTATAAGGCTGTTGAAACTTATTTGCTGGATGTTTAAGATTAAGTTTTAAAATTAAAGTTAAATAAAAGGGCCAAGAAAACCAATATTTGGCTCTTGCCCTCTGAGTCAGTCTGAGTCAGGGATAGGGGACTTCTCCAAAGAACTTTGCAACTCTGGGCCACATAACCTCCTGATCAGGGAGATTAATGAGACCAGTGGAGGACAAAAAGCCAATCAGTGCATTTGCTGTGAAGAGGAGGGTCATCAAAGAAGGGAGACATCCCTGATGCTTCTGAGGGAAGCCACATGGTCAAGCGAGGCCTGGACCCATCCTAGCGCAGATGGCACTAGCAGAACTGAGAAGCTTGTGGCCCAACATGGCCGCCGGCAAAGAGGCAGTACATTCAATGCGTCCATGGTAAGGGGATCAGAGAGACTCATTAATACACCCACATGCGTCAGGCTGAGAAACTTCAAGCAAAATTCCACTGAAAGGAGACCTACCGGGAACTAGTAAGTTTAATTGGAGGTGTCTGCTTGTCACAGACTACTGAATCTCGGCAACGCAGAGCAGGGGCACAGCCCCGCCAGCCGCCGCCAAATGGCTGCTGCTCACTCGTAGCAGCAATCTTAGGAGCGGGCGTGGCCTGCCTGGGCCCACACCGGCCCGGCTCCGTGATCCACCACCAGCCACTGCTGGGTGGCTGCAGCCCACACGTTGCAGCGAACGTAGGAGCAGACATTGACCACCTGGGCCCCCGCCGCCCGGTTCTGTGAACCGCAGCCAGCCGCTGCTCACAAGTAGCAGCAATCTTAGGAGCGGGCGTGGCCTGCCTGGGCCCACACTGGCCCGGCTCCTTGATCCACCACCGGCCGCTGCTGGGTGGCTGCAGCCCACAGGTTGCAGCGAAAGTAGGAGCAGACATTGACCACCTGGGCCCCCGCCGCCCGGCTCTGTGAACCGCAGCCAGCCGATGATCACTCGTAGCAACAATCTTAGGAGCGGGCGGGCCTGCCTGGGCCCACACCGGCCTGGCTCTGTGAACCGCTGCTGGCCGCTGCCAGACGAGCGGCCCACACGGTGCACCAAGCTTAGGAGCGGGCGTGGCCTGCCTGGGCCCACACCGGCCTGGCTCCGTGATCCACCACCAGCCGCTGCCGGGTGGCTGCAGCCCACAAGTTGCAGCGAACGTAGGAGCAGACATTGGCCGCCTGGGCCCCCGCCACCTGGCTCTGTGAACTGCCGCCGCCCACACGCTACAGCAAACTTAGGAACGGGCGCTGCCTGCCAGGGCCCACGCCCGCCGCGGCTTTGTGAACCGCCCCGGCTGGCGCCAAGCAGCCGCTGCCTGCAACCTTGCAGTGAGTGGGGGAGCTGGCTCTGCCTGCTCGGCCCTGGCCGGCCCGACTCTGTGAACCTCCTCTGGTGGTTTGGAGCTACAGACGACCACCCCCCACCTGCCAGCCCAGTGCTGCAAACGACCCCTGACCAGCTCTGGGAAAGGCCCCGCCCACAGCAGGAGTGGAGACTCGCCCAGTCCGGGAGGAAGAAATGCTGCACAGTGATTGACTCCCGCCTACTGAGAGGAGAGACTTGGCCCGGTAGGCATAGCTCCATCTACTGGAAGAGCAGTTAATCGAACTCTACATTTATAATTTTTTTTTTTTTGCTGTCCTTTTAAATGTTTTTTTAATCCATCTTATTTTATTATATTCTATTTTTAATTTCATTTTTCATTTATACTATTATTATTTTTTTTAATTCTTTTAAATTTTCTATTTTGTTCTTTCCTTCTTTTCTCCTGCCTTTACATTTCTTTTCAATTTTCTTATTCCCCCTTCCTTGAATTCTACCTGCTTACTCTCATTCTCTTTAGTGACTTCTTCCCATCCCTTCTAATACCTTTCCTCCCAAGCATCAAATAAATTTATAGGAGTAAACAGTAACTCAGCAGTCAAACAGAACAAGAAACAATATGAACAGCATGAAAAAGCAAGGAAGAAAAGGAGTGCAAACAATGCAGAGCAGCCTAAATATTCAGGAGGATATAGAGTCACCAGAAAAATGGTCATATAAAGAACTCATGGATCACCTGAGACAGATGGAACGGAACCTTAAAGAGGATACGAGACAGCAAATTCAAGCAGCGAAAGAACACATTGAGAATGAATTACATAAACAGATAAAAGAAGAAGTTAAGCATCTTTATCAGGAGATAGAGAATATAAAAAAGAATCAAACAATGATCTTAGAAATGAGGGAAATTATAAACCAAATTAAAAACTCAAATGAGAGTATCATTAATAGAGTGGAGCAAGTAGAAGCCAGAACGTCAGATAACGAAGACAAAATATATCATCTGGAAAAGAGTCTAGCCAACTCAGATAGGCTGGTTAAAAATCACGAGAGAAACCTACAAGAGATATGTGATAATATAAAAAAACCAAATTTAAGAGTCATTGGGATAGAGGAAGGGATAGAGATTCAAACCAGGGGAATGAGTAATCTACTAGATGAAATAATTGCAGAAAACTTTCCAGAAATAAAAAAGGAAACAGATATACAAATTGTAGATGCATACAGGACACCGAGCATACAAAATCACAGTAGACCAACGCCAAGACACATTGTTATGAAGGTATCCAATATACAGAACAAAGAGAAAATATTAAAAGCTACAAGAGAAAAGAGAAAGATTACATTCAGGGGTAAACCAATAAGGTTAACAACGGACTTTTCAACTCAGACGCTGAAAGCGAGAAGATCCTGGAACAACGTATTTCAAACACTGAAAGACAACGGATGCCAACCAAGAATTCTGTAGCCAGCAAAATTAAGCTTCAGATACGACAACGAAATAAAAATCTTTCACGATAAACAAAAACTAAAAGAATTTGCAGCCAGAAAACCAGCGTTGCAAAGCATCTTGAGCAAAACACTTCACGAGGAAGAAATGGAAAACAATAACCAAAGCCAACAGTGGGAAGTACCTCAGTAAAGACAGACGGAGCGGGGAAAGCTAATCATGGAGAAACAAACGAAATATTAAAAAAAAAGAGAGAGATAAATAATCAAACATGGCTGGAAGTACAAACCATATATCAATAGTAACTCTAAACATTAATGATTTAAACACTCCAATAAAGCGACATAGGCTGGTAATATGGATTAAAAAAACAAATCCAACAATATGCTGCCTCCAGGAGACACACCTGACTGGAAAAGACATACACAGGCTGAAGGTGAAAGGTTGGGAAAAAACATACCACGCACACGGTCCGCGCAAGCAAGCAGGTGTGGCCATCCTCATATCGAATAAAATCGACTTCAAGACTAAGTTAATCCAAAGGGATAAGGAAGGACATTATATACTGTTAAAAGGAACCATTAAACAACAAGATATAACAATTATCAATATTTATGCACCAAATAACAGTGCTGCGAAATACATAAAACAAATTCTCCTCAAGTTCAAGAATCAAATAGATCACAACACAATAATTATGGGTGACTTCAACGCACCTCTCTCACCATTGGACAGAACCTCCAAGCAAAAGTTTAATAAAGAAACTATAGAACTCAATACCACAATCAATAACCTAGACTTAACTGACATATATAGAATATACCAACCATCATCGAATGGATATACTTTTTTCTCAGCAGCACATGGATCCTTCTCAAAAATAGACCATATATTATGCCATAGGGCAACCCTCAATAAATATAAAGGGGTGGAGATTATACCATGCATTTTATCTGATCATAATGGATTGAAACTGGAAATCAATGATAAAAGAAGGAAGGGAAAATCCAATATCACATGGAAAATGAACAATATGTTACTGAATGATCAAGGGGTTACAGAAGACATAAAGGAGGAAATCAAAAAATTCTTAGAGATAAATGAAAATTCAGACACAACATATCGGAATCTATGGGACACAATGAAAGCAGTTTTAAGAGGGAAATTCATCGCCTGGAGGTCATTCCTCAAAAAAAGGAAAAACCAACAAATAAATGAGCTCACACTTCATCTCAAAGCCCTAGAAAAGGAAGAGCAAAACAATAGTAAATGCAGCAGAAAGCAAGAAATAATTAAAATCAGAGCGGAAATCAATGAAATTGAAACAAAAGAAACTATTGAAAAAATTAACAAAACTAAAAGTTGGTTATTTGAAAAAATAAACAAGATTGACAGACCCTTAGCCATGCTAACGAAGAGAAGAAGAGAGAAAACTCAAATTACTAACATAAGGGATGAAAAAGGCAATATCACAACAGACGCCACAGAAATACAGAAGATAATTAGAAATTATTTTGAAAACCTATATTTCAATAAAATAGAAGATAGTGAAGACATCGATAAATTTCTTAAGACATATGACTTGCCCAGACTGAGTCAGGAGGACACACACGATTTGAACAGACCAATATCAATGGATGAAATTGAAGAAGTAATCAAAAGACTACCAACCAAGAAAAGCCCAGGACCGGATGGGTATACAGCGGAGTTTTACAAAACCTTTAAAGAAGAATTAATACCAATACTTTTCAAGTTATTTCAAGAAATAGAAAAAGAGGGAGTTCTTCCAAATTCATTCTATGAGGCCAACATCACATTGATTCCGAAACCAGACAAAGACACTTCAAAGAAAGAAAACTACAGACCAATATCTCTGATGAACCTAGATGCAAAAATCCTCAATAAAATTCTGGCGAATCGGATACAAAGACACATCAAAAAAATTGTGCACTATGATCAAGTAGGATTCATCCCTGGGATGCAGGGATGGTTCAATATAAGGAAATCAATAAATGTTATTCACCATATCAATAGACTTAAAGATAAGAACCATATGATCATCTCGATAGACGCAGAAAAAGCATTCGACAAAGTACAGCATCCCTTTATGTTCAAAACATTAGAAAAACTAGGGATAACAGGAAGTTACCTTGATATTGTAAAAGCTATCTACGCTAAGCCCCAGGCTAACATCATTCTGAACGGAGAAAATTGGAGGCATTCCCTCTAAAATCTGGAACAAGACAGGGATGCCCTTTATCACCACTTCTATTCAATATAGTTCTCGAAACACTGGCCAGAGCAATTAGACAAACGAAAGAAATTAAAGGCATAAAAATTGGAAAAGATGAACTTAAATTATCACTATTTGCAGATGACATGATTCTATACATAGAAGACCCAAAAGGGTCTACAAAAAAAACTACTAGAACTAATAAATGAATTCGGCAAAGTGGCAGGATATAAAATCAACACGCACAAATCAAAGGCATTTCTGTATATCAGTGACAAAACTTCTGAAACGGAAGTGAGGAAAAACACTCCATTCACAATATCCTCAAAAAAAAATAAAATACTTGGGAATCAACCTAACAAAAGAGGTGAAAGATTTATACAATGAAAACTACAGAACCCTAAAAAGAGAAGTGTAAGAAGATCTTAGAAGATGGAAAGATATACCCTGTTCATGGATAGGCAGAACTAACATCATCAAAATGGCGATATTACCAAAAGTCCTCTATAGGTTTAATGCAATGCCAATCAAAATCCCAATGGCATTGCTTGTAGAAATAGATAAAGCAATCATGAAATTCATATGGAGAAATAAAAGACCCAGAATAGCAAAATAATTCTGAGCAGGAAGTGTGAATCAGGTGGTATAGCAATACCAGATTTCAAACTATACTACAGAGCAATAGTAGCAAAAACAGCATGGTACTGGTACCAAAACAGGCGGGTGGACCAATGGTACAGAATAGAGGATACAGAGACTAATCCACAAAGTTACAACTATCTTATATTTGATAAAGGGGCTAAAAGCATGCAATGGAGGAAGGATAGCATCTTCAACAAATGGTGTTGGGAAAACTGGAAATCCATATGCAACAAAATGAAACTGAATCCCCTCCTCTCACCATGCACAAAAGTGAGCTCAAAATGGATCAAGGACCTGGATATCAAATCAGAGACTCTGCTTATGATAGAAGAAAAAGTTGGCTCCGATCTACATATTGTGGGATCAGGCTCCAAATTCCTTAACAGGACGCCTATAGCACAAGAGTTAACAGCAAGAATCAACAAATGGGACTTACTTAAACTAAAAAGTTTTTTCACAGCAAGAGAAACAATAAGAGAAGTAAATCGGGAGCCTACATCATGGGAACAAATTTTTACTCCTCACACTTCAGACAGAGCCTTAATATCCAGAGTATACAAAGAACTCAAAAAATTAGACAATAAGACAACAAATACCCCAATCAACAAATGGGCCAAGGACCTGAACAGACACTTCTCAGAGGAGGACATACAATCAATCAACAAATACATGAAAAAATGCTCACCATCTCTAGCAGTCAGAGAAATGCAAATCAAAACTACCCTAAGATACCATCTCACTCCAGTAAGATTGGCAGCCATTAGGAAGTCAAACAATAACAAGTGCTGGAGAGGATGTGGGGAAAAGGGTACTCTTGTACATTGCTGGTGGGACTGCAAATTGGTTCAGCCAATTTGGAAAGCAGTATGGAGATTCCTGGGAAAGCTGGGAATGGAACCACCATTTGACCCAGTTATTGCCCTTCTTGGTCTATTCCCTGAAGACCTTAAGAGAGCATACTACAGGGATACTGCCACATCGATGTTCATAGCAGCACAATTCACAATAGCTAGACTGTGGAACCAACCCAGATGCCCTTCAATGGATGAATGGATTAAAAAATGTGGCAGTTATACACCATGGAGTATTACGCAGCTGTAAAAAATGACAAATTCATGGAATTTGCAGGGAAATGGATGGCACTAGAGCAGATTATGCTTAGTGAAGCCAGCCAATCCCTAAAAAACAAATACCAAATGTCTTCTTTGATATAATGAGAGCAACTAAGAATAGAGCAGGGAGGAAGAGCAGGAAGAAAAGATTGATATTAAACAGAGACACGAGATGGGAGGGAAAGAGAGAGAAAAGGGGAATTGCATGGAAATGGAAAGAGACCCTCATTGTTATAAAAAACTACATAAAAGAGGTTGTGAGGGGAATTGGAAGAAAAAACAAGGAGAGAAATGAATTACAGTAGATGGGATAGAGAGAGAAGATAGGAGGGGAGGGGAGGGGGGATAGTAGAGGATAGGAAAGGTAGCAGAATACAACAGTCACTAATAGGGCATTATGTAAAAAGGTGAATGTGTAACTGATGTGATTCTGCAATCTGTATTTGGGGTAAAAATGGGAGTTCATAACCCACTTGAAACTAATGTCTGAAATATGATATGTCAAGAGCCTTGTAAGGTTTTGAACAACCAATAAAAAAAAAAAAAAAAAAAAAGAACTGAGAAGCTACTGTGAAGTTCCCGAGGACTCCCAGAGTAACTCAGCTGACTGTTAACAATAGATGGAAACAAAGTCAGTTTGACTTGCTTCATCTTAAACACTTAGCAAAGATAGTCAAAGCCAAAACACAGCTATTCCTGGGCATTTTAAATGATAATAATAGTTAAATGTAAACTTCCATGAATAAGTAAACTGGAGGCTGCAAAAGAGATTCTTAGACAGGAATGCCTGATAACTATCAAAAGGAACTGCCAGAGTAGTTCTAGTTTAAGGCCCACAGATATCCCTAACCTACACAGGTAGGCTTGGTGTTTGCTAGTATGGTTATCCAGCCCTAAGTAACAGAATTAAAGATCTCTCTATTAGACACAGAGGTCATACTAATAAAAGGATTTTGCAAGATCAGATGACATTAAATTATTAAACTGTGTCTTAAGGGAAAGGACATCTGTAACCCTAAAAGTTAAATGTTATGTTTACAGTCCTGGTAACTGGAAATGTTAAAGCCTGGTGAGGGAACTTATGTACAGTGACATGTTCCAGCTGCTACAACACTTATTCAGTACTCATGGTTTTTGTTTCCCTCATAAAAGCACCCATCCCCAGATGACAACCTGTTTTTCCCCAGCCAGACCTCAAATGGAACTGACTTCTAAAGGGAACTCATGTCCCCCATGTCGTTGAGGAGAAGGCATATACACCAAGTTACAGTCAGCTGGATGCCAAGGCACTGTCGCCCATACAGGTCCACTGTCATCATCTGGAGATGGAAGACCGTGCTGCCAACATTTAAAAGGATGTTCTACCCTTCTCTCAGGCTTATTTCTTAAGTTTACATCCCCACAGATCTGTCTTTCTTATATAAAAGTATATGTAACAGCTCTGACCAACCATCTTCTGCCCTTGCCATAAGGGTTTGCTCCTCCATGGGCCCCAACGCTTGGGGGAGGACGCACCCATGGAGTGAAGACATTAGGCCATAATAACAGAGGATGCAGGAAGGACTGCAGGAGGATGGATTCACAGATCCCAAAACCCAAGACCTCTGAGTGACACGCTCTGGTGATGGCGGTTGGCATGCTCCCCCCTCAAAGCTGTCTCCTCCGAAAACATGCCAAGGCCACCATGAAATCTCCTAGTGAAGATGCTCGCTTGGATCAGGAGATATTCTAAGGCCTTCTAGAGGAACAGAGCCTCTATCACCCACTAAAAACATGGCCGGTAAGGTATGGTCAAATATTTTATATAAGAAAGGGAAAAATGTCTGGAACTAGAAGGAAATTCTCCTTCAAAGATTAGCCTGACAGCCCCCTGGGAGACATCCTGCCTGGAAGGCATCCTGCAGCTACCTATCTCCCTGGAACATCCTGCGGTTATCAGGATCATCAGACATCTTGCAGCTGGCAGTTTTACCACCCACATCCAGCAATTGCGGAGACCTTCCCCATCCCCAGCATATGAATACCTACCCACATCCAGCAATTGGGGAGACCCCCCCATCCCCAGCATATGACTACCCACCCACATCCAGCAATTGCTGATTAGAGAGCTTCCCCATCCCCAGCATATAAATACCCCTGTGTGAACAATAAAAGTTTGCAGCTTGATCAGAACTTTTGTCTTGCTGTCACCTTTCATGTCTCTTGTCCCTTCATTCCTCCCCATCTAGGTTCGCTGCCCATGTTGATGTGTCCTGCCGGACGGGACAAGTTATTTAATTTTTATTATCTTTTGGAAAACCTGAATCTGTTTGTTCAAAACAAAAATATACTATGAAAAGCCTGTTCTGCAAATATATGTAACATTTAACTATTAGAAGTCTAAGAAAAGTTTACTGGGGAGACAGGTATGAAGACTTTTTTTCTTTAAAAGATTTTTTAAAAAAATATTTTGAAGAGGAAAAGTCCCTGGGGATTTTTTTTTTTTTGTAAATGGTCAGAATGCCTTTATTTTATTGATTATGTGGTGCTGAGGATTGAACCAGTGCCTCATATGTGCTAGGCAAGCAATCTGCCACTGAGCCACACCCCAGCCCCTGAAAATGTTTTTAACTCCTGAATTTTTCTGAGGAATTGAAACTTTGTTCCAAATTAGCTTCCAGTGGTTGACTAAACCCACAAGATTGTCCAAATTGGAATATGTTTTTAGTTTTATAATGTTGACTTGCATTATTGCTGGCTGATGAAATAAAAGCTGGCCTGGTAAATTCACTTGAATATGATAAAGCTGGGAAAGCAACCAAGAGTTCTGCTACAAGTGGCAGCCATAAAGTCCAGGTAAATCAGGGGTTAACACTCCCCCTCACTCCCTGAGATAGATTTCTGGTTCCTGGGTTCCCTGCCCTGATTTGTTGCTGATGTTTCTTTGTTTCTCTCTCTTTTTTTTTCCCTATGCTTCTGTCTTTCACAAAATGAAGATAAATTAATATTGTTCTGTATATCAGCTTTTACCCCTTTTTACTTTCCCACCAGAAGTCTGTAGCCCCAGCTGGTAAGCACTCCAAGCAAACCCAAAGATTACACGTGAATGCGTGCTACTGCTCTTCCTTACCTCTTCACCATCAGCAGCTATTCCTTTCTCAGGGTTATCTGGCTTATTCGATAAAGTCTTTGGTTTGCCATTTTGAAACCTGAAAAAGAGACAGAACATCCACCAGCATTTGCTGACTCAGCATCCTGGCCTTTTGCATGTTCTCAGTCTCCTTCAACTAAGTTTAGGAACCTAATTTAGATTATTAATTAGGTGATCACAAATTGAATATGTAATAAAGAATCATATTTGTTATTCAGCCTTCATACTGGAGAAAATTCTAGTTTAAAGGGTTGATTTGAGACATCTAAGAGATTGACTAACATCCAGATGAATTGTTTTCTTCTGAGATAGAAGTTTTAAATCACCCAAATAAGTGCTCTAGTTGACTCTCTAAAGAAATTCTTTTGGGCAGCTAGACCCTCAGGATACCCTTAAAGACTCTGAATGCCTATTTTGAATGCCTCCCTACTATACTACCAGGAAGTGGCACTGTTTTTGCCAATGATTGGTACAGAGTTCATGGAACTTCACAACTAAATTTCCTGGGGTTTTGGGGGGGGGGAACTTGACCACTGAGGGGCACTTGAACTCAGGGGCACTTGAGCTCTGAGCCAAATCCCCAGCCCTATTTTATATTTTATTTAGAGACAGGTTCTCACTGAGTTGCTTAGCACCTCACTTTTGCTGAGGCTGGCTTTGAACTTGTGATCCTCCTGCCTCAGCCTTCTGAGCCACTGGGATTATAGGCATGTACCACCATGCCTGACTAAATTTCCTATTCTTTTTGACCTTGCTTGGATTACTGTCTATCTGATCTTCCTAACCACATCTAAAAGTTTGTCTTCCTAGAACTAAGATAGTAAAACTAACCATTAATGGCAAATATTTTCAAACTCACTTTCCCATACCTCACCAGACACCTGTTCTCTCTGGCAGAAAGGGGTAGGGGAAAGGGCAGAAGTTGTAACATCTAATAATAAAGTATTTTGGATTCCCTGACTGATTCTTTGTAACCCGGTTCAACTGCCTGAATATAGTAGAAGATACTCATCAGTAAGAGTAGGTTAATGATTCAAATAAATGGTTCTCTTCTTCCTCAGAATTCTTTTCCGGGATTGAACTAGCTTAAATTCAGAAGAATTCTGCAAGCACTACACCTCTATCCTTTGAAAATGAGGCTAGCTGAATAAAGTCCAAAGTAAGAAAAGTAGAAATAGCCAGTCTATGTAGTTGGTAGGTCAACTGGCTACAGCATGGTGTAAACAATCCTGAATCCAGGATCAAATCCCATCCAGGGATGATAACTTCCATTTATTACTGGCTACCAATTCTGCTATTAACTTAGGCAGTAGCTCTTAGAAATGATCCCAAGGGGAGGACATCCACTGTGGATAGATCAAAATAAATTAATTCAACTTAACATCTGGAAATTTGTGCCCTTTTGATGTGGCCTACTACTGTAAGTTAAAATAAATAACACAATTTTTATTGTAGTGCTTTTTCCAATGATTCTTTGGTATCTAAAAAGCAGCATAGGATCCCAGATACTCTTCTTCAAGGCCCATGTAAGGCCTAGAACTACATGAAAAATATTTCTTTAGTCTAACAGTGCTCTAATGCTTTCTTTTTGGCTATAGTTGCTATATGAAACAAAGACCAAGTTCTGGTGTTTTGATCTGCAAACAGCTAATTAAAATGCATTTAATGAGAATCTACTCTGTGATTAGCACTGTTCAAAGTGCTTTGGGATAAAAAGTAAGCTAGTGTAAAACAACATTTGTAACTAGTTAAGCAAACAAGACTACCCACTTGCCATATCTCTCTTCGTCCATTCTTGTTCACTGCTAATTGGGCCAACCTAAGGCAGGTATTCAACCAAGTCCAAACTCAGTGTCTCTAAATGGTCTGCGTTCTGCAGGGATTCAGTTCAATTCAAACATTCCTTCTTTAGCACACACTGTGTACCCAGCCTTCTTCTTCATCCTGTATGAAAAATAAGAGAAGACTGACAGACAATATTATAGATATAGAAAATACAAAATAGTGGTCCTTTTCTGCAATAAATTAAGTTTATTTGGTCAATGGGGAGGAGCAGAGATGATTATTGTGAAGCAATAATGACACATACATGCTAATGAAATGAACTTCATCTCTTGGGGGAAGGTCCTCAATTTGTTCATCTGTAAAGGGCATTAACCAAATGATTTAAAGATGGCATTCTAATTCCTTAATAGTGGAGAGATTTACCTACATGAACTTAAATAAAAATGAACTTGCATGTATCAGTAGTGAGAGAAAGTTGGAGGAATTGCCATTTTTTAATTTATATCTCCTTTCAACACAACCATACCCATCCATAAATTAGGCCTAAGAAGCTGGAAAAAAAGTGTGGATATGTACTGCAGGGGAGGGGTGGGGTTTGCTATGCATAGGCAATGAGAAGTGGAGATAGAGGCTGATGACGTGGAATGTACCATTTAGAGAAAAATAAGGGGTCAATTAGGTTGAGGGAAGAGGCTTCCTAAAAGATATGAAGCCTGAACCAGGCCTCCTTGTAGGATGGTGTATGAAACCTTTCATCTTCCCGGAAGGTGATTGTTGTTTTAAGTAGTGAAAAATAAGGGTAGGTAGACAAGGTGGAACCACGTTTTGGAGACCTTGACTCTTAAGGAGAACTTTGATAAAATGTATAGTCCAAGTTCCTATAAAGACCACAGACTTGAACAATGGTCTGTGTTCATGTTGAGAGGTGATTTTTTTTTTTTTAGGGTTTATGTGTAGTAATAAATCCTAAAGATGATGATCCACAGTTTGGAACTAGACTGAGCTTAATCCTGAAGTTCCCACCTGAAGAAACAGACTAATAAGTTTAACATCCTTTTTCCCCCTTCATTTTTTATTTTTATTTTTCTGGAATTGTAAATTCAGTTTGAGTATATATTAAAGCTAAAATTAAAAGGAGCTATCCAAGTGGGACTTACAGTTTGTGTTGTGTGGCTCATGCACAGCCCAGCCTGGGAAAAAAAATCACACTAACACAAAAACTACCCTCAAAATTAAAATATCTCTAGCTGGGTGTGATGGTGTGTGTCTGTAGCCTTACCCACCTGGGAGGTTGAGGCAGGAGAATCACTCAAGCCCAGGAGTGTGAGGTCAGTCTAGATAACAGAGCGAGACCCCCCCTCCCATCTCACCAGAGAGAGAGAGAGAAAGAGAGAGAGAGAGATCTGAAAGATTTGGCATACAATACCTTTGAGGACATTTGGGAAGTAGATAAAATTCCTTGATATGGAAATTTTCCATTTTGAAAATATCTTAATGATTCTCTCGTGGATTCTGGAGGAGACCCGGGAATTGTGATGAACAGGCAATCTAGAATGTGGAGGAGTTCTATGTTGAGAACTGAGAATTGTGAGAACAAAGACCTACTTAAACACAATCTGCTATGATCTGCTCCGTTTTATTTTTCTACCCTGTGGCTTCCCCTGCACACACCATATACACTGACCTGATCATCATTTCTTAATCCATCTCTACCTTAGCCAACATTTTCACCCCATTCCTCAGAGTGTTATAAACACAATGAGCATTCCTCTCTTATTCCTCATACTTAAAACACTCTCCCTAAATATTTGAATCATTTTTTTCTTTATGTTACTATTCAGATCAAGATTCTTGAAAGAAGACTTTCCAAACTCTGTCTTATAGGCATTGATTTTATTTATTTATTTATTTGTGTGTGTGTGTGCGCGCGCGCGCGAGCGCATGCATGCATGAATATAGTATCTTGTAATTCTTATAATTTTCTTTTATGCAGATTTTGTCTGTCCCCGAGGCAGTCAGCTCTTTAAAAATGGAAATAGGAATTTAAGCATATTTGCACTCCACCGTGCTTTGTATGTTAAGCATTCAAAGTCAGTTTTTGTTTATTTCAATGTTTTTACTGAACATGTATGACATGTTAGGAACCAGGATAAATCACTTGTATTTTTTTTTTTTTTTTTTTTTGGTACTCAGGATTGAACCGAGATGTTTAACCACTGAGCCACATTCTCTGCCTTCATATATTTTATTTAGAGACAGGGTCTCACTAAATTGCTTAGGACCTTGCTAAATGAGGGTGGCTTTGACTCCCAATCCTCCTGCCTCAGCCTCCAGAGCCACTGGGATTACAGGTGTGTGCCACCATGCCTAGCTCAGTTGTAATCCTCTATTTTAAGGAATTAAGAGTTTATCCAGGAAGAGATAAGGAAAGTATTGACCACAATCGTGTGATGCCTATATTATCGATGAGTTCAGGATGCTATGGAAGCAAAGAGGAAGAGCACTTAACCCAGACAAGAAGAGCCTGGGAAAGACTTGGAACTAATACTAAACTGAGCCTGCAAAGGTCAGTGTGAGTTGACCAGGAAAGGAACTCAGAAAATGGACACTTGCAAAAGAGGGAACAGCAATTGCCTGTTCATCACAGGGAATTGTGATGAATAGGCAATCTAGAAAAAACACAAGAATACAACAAAGTACAACTTGTTTAGGGGAATTAAAATAATTGCAGAATGTCTGGAATATCAAATTTATGGGGATGGGTAAAATAGGTGGGAGTGGAGAGGTAGACAGAATTCAAATCCTGAAATGCAGTCTTTGCTAGGAAGCTGGTAGGTTACTTTGAGTAATGAAGAGCTATTAAGGGATTTTAAGTACAGAGACCCATTGAATGATACATATTTCAGAACTATGAAAATGGTGGCAGCATAAACTCTAGATTGGAAAGATGGAAGAATTACAAATTAGAGCCGAGCAAGGTGGTGCATACCTGTAATCCCAGTGTTTCAGGAGGCTGGGGCAGGAGGATCTCGAGTTCAAAGCCAGCTTTAGCAATATAGTGAGGCCCTAAGCAACTCAGAGAGACCCTGTCTCTAAATAAAATCTAAAAAGGTCTGGGCATGTGGCTCAGAGGTTAAGTCCCCCCCACCCCGGCCATTTCAATTTCTGGTACCAAAAATAATTATAGATTAGAAAATTGAAAAGAGGCAAGATGAGAAGGCTATGGTCATACTGAGGAGTGGCTGAGCAATAGTAAGAGTCTGTAATTGTCACATACTTATTCCATTCACCCCCTGTGTCCTAGTCCTGGGTGACTTCTTTCTGCCAGGAATTTGAAAGATAATTGCATCTGTACCTCTTGCTGAGGGCCCAGAGCTGCCCCAGATGTTGTTCTCCCTGAAGCATGGTTATTCAGTTTTCCTTTCAATTCTCTGAGCCTTCCCAGTATCCTTTCAAATATCTCCTCCCTTTTTGCTTAAGTTGGTAGAAATGAAAAGGTTTGTCTCTGGGGCTTGCAACCTAAATAAAGCACATACACTGATAAAAGCTCTGAAGCAGGGCAGTAGCAGTGAAGAGGGATAAAAGGATATGTGAAAGATCTGAGGGAGTAGAATTAAGACTTGGAAACCAACTGAATCCATGGTAAGGAATCACATTTTTAATTTTGTTATTGGAGCAAATGGAAATGTAATTTACCAAATTGAGAATAAAGGAGTTGGAGCAAGTTTGACGATAAATGTTGGAATTTGTTCTTGTCAGTTGAGCTTGACAGTTAGGTGGGCACATTGTCTAGTAAATGGTTTAAAAGATGAGTCTGGAGTTTAGGAGACATAATGTTGGTGCTATAGGTTGGGCTTTTATGTGTCCCCCCTCCCACATTCATATGTTAAAGCCCAATCACCAATATTAGGGTGTTACAAGGTGGAACTTTTGGGAGGTGATTAGTGCCATTATAAAAGAGACCCCAGAGAGAATCTTTGTTCTTTCTGTCATAGAAGAGCCATCAAAAAGATGGCCATCTATGAACCAAGAAGTGGACCATCACCAGACACAGAATTTGCTAGCACCTTGATCTTGGTCTTCTAGCTTCCAGAACAGTGAGAAATAACTTTCTGTTGTTTATATGTAACTCATTTTATGGCATTCTGTTATGGCAATCTGAACAGACTAAAACATTTGGTATTGAATTTATATTTGGTTGTCAGCCCCAACTATATGTGCTAGCTGAAGTCACTGGAGTAGATGAGATCAAATAGAAAAAATGGTGGATGGTTATAAAGAGACTGTGGCAAAGACAGAGCCCTGGACCATGCCAGCATCCAAGGAAGAACATCATAAGTGGATGGTATGAAGAACACTGAAGACAGAGATCACAAGTTGGAGGAGAACCAGGAGAAAGTAGCCACTTAAGTTATGGGAAGAGATGATGTCATATTAAAATAAGCAAAACATCTAGTTTAATGTGGCATCTGAACTGTAATTTCTGAAGAAACAGAAATGGATTAAAACTCACAAAATGACCAAAAGCTTAATTAACAACCCATACTATCAATTAAAAGGCAGGCAAGAATCTTACAGAGATTGATAAAACCTACTAGGCTTGAGATGGAAAAGCCAGGATTTGCTCACAGAAATAGGGACCATGTAATAAAAGATAATGAAAATACTCATTGATTGATATTTCCCCTGTTCCACCTTTTCAGAGACAAAAGGGAAGCTCAATGAAAACTCAGGGTAGTCTTCCCCTCCTACAACTCCTATAACTAGAGTGTGGATCTAAGTCAGGACTTAACAATAATTCCTTTTCATCCCTTTACCTCCATTACTTTCGATATTCAGTTGGAGACTTCACTACCCAGGTATCAGTGGATGGGATCTTAGGGGTGGCTCAATGCATTCTAGGACAGATGATCTCAGGAGCAAAGAGCAGGAGGTGAGGGCATGTTCTGGAAGAACTCTTTTTTTTTAAAATAAAAAGATGTTTTTAGTTGTTGACAGACCTTTATTTAATTAATTAATTTATTTATTTATCTTTGGTGCTAAGAATCAAACCCAGTGCTTCACACATGCTAGGCAAGCACTTTACCATTGAGCTACAGGCTGGGGATGTGGCTCAAGTGGTAGCACGCTCACCTGACTTGCATGCGGCCCAGGTTCGATCCTCAGCACCACATACAAAGATGTTGTGTCCGCCAATAACTAAAAAATAAATATTAAAAAAATTCTCTCTCTCTTTCTCTAAAAACAAAACAAAACAAAACAAAACAAAAAAACCATTGAGCTACAATCTCAGCCTCAGGAAGAACTCTTTATAGAACTATTTTCTTCCTCTTCTTTCATTTCTAATTGTTAATAAGATAGAAACACCTACCCTTTTGCACATATTTGTATGAAAGTTAAGAAAGAGTGAAAAGAAGAATCATCCTTTCTTTCTGCAAAGAAAAAATGGTGGCACATAATGTTGAGCACAGGTACCACATTTCATTTTTGGTTCATTCTTTTTCAAACAGCTGCCAACAATGCTTGATACTCTTCCTTTATCAGGGAGGCCAAACTTTTATTTATTTTAAACAGAAAAAGATTCTTTAAAATGACTTTATTTATAAATATATTTTTATGTGGTGCTGAGGATTGAACCCAGTGCCTCACACATGATAGGCAAGTGCTCTACCTCTGAATTACAACCATAGCCCAAGGCCAAACTTCTATTAGTGACTAGACAAGTAGTTCCAGTTAAGGGTATGTATTAGGAAGCCCAGTTTATGTTCACAACCCAGCCACAGTCTCCAAAGCAGCTTTTAGCAAAAAAGAAAAAGAAAACCCTGGTTTTTTGAACTTACCTGATACTTGAATTGCCTCAGAACCAATATGGATAAGAGACATGATTGGTACTTTAACATCTTGGCTGCTATAGTTTTCATGTTCTACATTGGTTCAGGTACCGCAGAATAAGGAAACTGAAGTTTCAGAAATTATCTCTTTAGCAAAGGAAAAATGAAAACCTGCTAGAAATTGGAGACTGGGTAAGGAGCTTTGCCTAGCAACATGCTCTCCATCCATAGGCAGAAAGTAGAACTGGGGTTTATAAATTCATTCACCTCTTCTGTTTACCAACATGCAGTCTAAATAGAATTAGCATTATTCAGAGATGAATGAATGGAAAATGATTTTCACAGTTAATGAATTTTATGATGACATGAATACAGCAGCAGCAATTGCCTCTGTAGCATAATTGAGAAGCCAAGAAAGACTGGCAGGCATGGAGAATACAGAGATTTGAGCAGAAGATTGGTAATTTGAAAATTGGGAATCAAGGCCATGAAATTCATTTGTGTGTTTGTTAAAAAAGTGGGAAGTCTACTTCCAAAGAGAATGGAAGCTGTGACTTCCGTTGTTTAGCATTGGAGTACCAGGTGGATAGGAACAAAAGGGAAACAAAAAGGGGAGAAATGAGATTTTAAATATACCAGACACACAGTAAGGGATAGAAGACGGTCTCAGGAAAAACCTAGGGGCTGAAGATGCCCACCATGGAAAATTTCTAAATGTTTCAAATCTGATATATGAAGGAAGGAAAGGAGGTGCTGCTGTTCCCTCTCAAGGCACCTCCCCAAAATCTGATGTGCTCTTGTCTTTTTAGAGCCTTTCCCTTCATCTAATTTAATGCAAGGAAGAACACCGCCCACGTCCCCCGCGGGCCGTGGAATCGGGATCCCTCTGCGTGGTGTGGGTCGGCTGTGAAAAGACCACAAGGACTTGGAAGTAATTTTTTCACAAAGCGGGGGGTAAGACAGCTCTGCGACCTTAAAGTCCTGCAATCACTCTGGAAAGCAAGAGACAGCGAGAGAGCGCATGCTCACGGAATCCCTATATGTATGTGGGAAATTAGCAAAGGATTTTTGATAGAATGTTTTTCACCAAATAAGGCAGGGGGTGGACTAGTCAAGCTCCAATGGGTAACACCCAGCTCTAGAGCCATGAGAAAGCAAAACTTCTTTGCGGACTGAAGGTGGAGATCACCTGCATTGCAAAGCCTACTGCGTGCAATGGCGGACCAACACCCTATTGGCTCAAGGCTGAGAGAGGGTGCTTCACATAGCTCATGGGAAGCCACCCACAGAAGAAGCAGATTCTTAGCTTTTAAGTCCAAATATCAAAGACTCAACTGTAAAACAGAGTGATTTAGGAAATAGATGAGATCAGTTCAGATGCCTAATGAAGAAGGCAAATTGTTAATCTCGTAGCTTTCTACCCCCATATGGGAGATATAGTGTCACAACAGAGTTACCGGAACTAGTACTAATTTACATATTGAAACCAAGAAGCTTCCTCCCAACCCTCATACTTTGTAAATGTTTTTTTGGTTCTTCCAGTTCGTCCAAATAACTCCATATTCTGCATGCAGTTATAACCAGCAACAGTGATAAAGAATAATACATAATTGTGCCAAACTAGATATTATATATATCCCTCATGTATTAAAATTTCATACCAAACCATTCATTAAATTTCAGAAGTGCCAAAAACTTTAAAACACATCAATGTCAGTGGAGTTAGGTGATGGGAGTGGGGAGGAGGAGGATTTTGAGGAAATCTCTTCTGTTTCCCTTTCCCACTTTGCTTCTCTCAAGAGGAAAATCGTATTGCCATTTGGGCTTCCTTTTCTTCTTCAGGGTGGTCTCTAGACATTTAAGAGCTCATGTAAGAGGGTTTGGCTTACTCCTCTGTCCAGGCTCTGGCCAGCTCTTCTCTTTTTCTCCTTTCTTACATGGCAGGCTAAGCCAAGCATTCGGGTTCAGTCGGATGACAGGAGGATGCCCCTTAGATGCTGTGCTTCTTGTTGTAGCCACCCATGCCAGTTATTGACCTATTGTTTTCCAGCTCCAAACTTCACCTTGTAAACTCCACTCTGAGATGCAAACTACATTTCCCACATTCCCTTGCACCATGGATTACCTATTTGGTTCTGCCAGAAGGGGGACCAGTGGAAGATTGGAGTGTAGAAGGATTAAAAAAAAAAAAAAAAGTCCTTCCTGTTTTCTAGTTCTTGTCAGCATCTCTCAGGCAAAACCAGCTGGCTCATCTACAATTTCTCTGGGCATCTGGAATATTGATAAATGGTCTTTGTTGCCAGTTTTCTTTTTATCATTCTGTTTAGCGCGGGCCACGGGCCAGAACTTCAAACCACAAAGCCCCAGACTCATATTCATTCATTCATTCATTCAACAACAAATATTAAATACCTACCATGTGCCAGCATCTACTTCAGTAAATAAAAGAGACACAAGTCCCTGTCTTCTCAGGGCTTGCATTCCTGGTAGGGGCTATTTGCAAGAGTAGTCTATGTCTGCTCTTGGATGTGTCTAATAGGTAGCTCAGACTTGACAGTTCAAAATAATTCTTGATTTTACCTCCCCTTCAAACCCATTCTTCCCTCAGTCTTACTTCTCTTAGAAAGTGACATTGCCATTCATTCTGTTATTTAGGCAAAAAAAAAAAAAACTATGAAGTTTATTCCTGATTTATCTCACTCCCTCCTATTCATTTTTTATTAGAACATTATAAATATACATACTGATTGGGTTCATTTTAACAAAATCATACATGCAAAGGATTTAATTTTAAGCCCCATTCCCACCCCCTCTTTTCCACCCTTTCTCCCCCCCCCCCCATTCTCTTTCCTTTACTCTATTAAACTTCCTTTCTTTCACATAGACATAAAAGTGAAATTCCCTTTGGTATCTTTATATATGAATACAACATGATTTTGTTAAATTCATTCCATGTACTTTCCCCTTTCCCTCCCTTCCTCCCTCTCATTCTCCTACATCCACTCCACTGACCTTCCTGTGTCTTTATGATATCTGATCCCCTCCCCCATTGCCTTCTTTCCCTTATTTTGCTCTAGCTTCCACATGAGAGGAAACATTCCACCTTTGATTTTCTGATTTATTTCACTTAGCACGTTTTTCTCCATTTCCATCCATTTACCCCCAAATGTCATTATTTCATTCTTCTTTATGACTGAGTGAATTCCATTGCACCTATAGACCATGTTTTCTTGCATCTGGGTTGATTCCATCATTTGGCTTTTGTGAATTGTGCTGCTTTAAATGTAGTGGCTGTGTCACTCTGCATGCTGATTTTAGATCTTCGGGGTAAACACTGAGGAGTGGGATAGCTAGGTCATATGGTGGTTCCATTCCTAGTGTTTTAAGGACTCTCCACACTGTTTTCCAGAGCGATTGTACTAATTTGCAGTCCCACCAACAATGTAAGAGTGAACCTTTTTCTTCACATCCTTGCCAGCATTTATTATTATTTTTGGGTTCTTGACAATTGTCATTCTGATGGGTCACTCCCTCCTGTTCTTAATTCTACACACCCAATCTGTGCATTGTCAAGTCCTATTAATTCTATCTTCAAATGTATTACAAATTTTAAGTAAGGGTACTCTTCAACTACCCTTGCCCAATCCAAAGTTCCCTGTTGCTTTGGGCTGTTTAAACACAGTCGTTTCTTTCCTTGGTATAAAACTCTTTACTAGAAGAGAGAAAAATGGAAGTGATGTTAGGGAGTAAGGACTCTATCAGGCAGCAGTTAACTGCCTGTTAGAGGTTCTCATCTGCTCTGTTTCCCTTAAGAAATTATAGACTTCTATAAGAAAGAGTTCCAAATGATCTTTCTTAAGCCCTGAAAAAAATCTATGAACTATAGCCTAAATATGTCATTTCCTTGAGTGTGCAAGCTGTGCTTGCCTCACAGTAGAACAAATACACAGAAGGGAAGAGAAATGTATTTCTATATATAGATCATTTTTAATACAAAAAAAATCACAGGATTTTCTTGCTCAAAATCTGCTAATACATTCCTATTATCCTAAGATCCTGGGGCTTCTCCATGCCCCTTCCCAACTTCATCTTCTGCTTGTCTTGTATCCTGTCAGCCACTCTTGCCATTTTAGGCTTTGTGCTATTCCTCAGACATGCTAAAGTCATTCCCTTCTAGGGCTTTCTTAATTCTATTCTCAAGAACTTCCTAGAGCTTACTCCCTTCATTCATTTTTCTATTCAAATGTCCCCTTACAAGAAAGGTCTTCTTAGCTGGGAATAGTGGGGCACACCTGTTTTCCCAGCTACTGGGCAGCCTAAGGCAGGAGGATTGCAAGTTCAAGGTGAGCCTCAACAACTTAACAAGACCCTGTCTCAAAATAAATTTCTATATATATAAAGAAATTGAACCCAGGGACACTCCACTATTGAGCTACATTTCCATCCTTTTATATATAAAAGGATGGAAAAAAAATATATATATATATAAAATAAAATTATATATATTTTAGTTGTAGATGAACATAACATCTTTATTTTTATGTGGTGCTAAGGATCAAACCCAGTGCCTTCCACATACAAGGCGAGCACTCTACCACTGAGCTACAACACCAGCCCCCTGAGTTCAATTTCTAATATAAAAAGGGGGGAGGACTTTTAAAATAAATACTCTATCCCAATCATATTCTCTTTATTCTGCTTTATTATTCTTCAAAGTCCTTAGATTTATCCCTAATGTATTTGTTCATTTATCAAAGACTTTGGTTCACTACTATATCCCCAGGTGCCTGGGGCAGTAGCACTTGGCACACGGAGAATATTTGTTGATTGAAAGAGTGACTAAAAACTTAACTGAAAAGTTCCATTTGAGATTTTTTATTTTGATTTATTGTTGGAACTACCTGATAGCCATCCCAAATTTTCTTCCTTTTTATCCCATCCTGACAGAAGAAATACTAGGTCCTAGGAAAAAGCAGTCGAACCACTATCCAGGGGATTATGTGGCTTATCTCCAACCTCTCTGAGGCATTTCAACCTACCCACCCTCTGTTCTATGCTCTCAGTTGACCTTGGTATGTCCCTTAGTTACGGTCTAATCACATGATGAGTGCCATGGCAATATAGCAATGGCCAGAGAAAGATAAAGATTCCTCTTCCTACACCAAGAATAAAACAGTGTCATTCCAAAGGCTCAAGGGAGCCTGCCTCTGTTATGCCCTCAGTGCGGAGTCAGGTTGGCCCAGGAACAGTGGGAGGGCCTTGACCAGCAGGCAGGGCCAACCTCTTGGGGTGGCTCAGATGAACAGAGAAGTCGGACTTGAGATTGTTAGCTTTAGAAAAATGACAGAAAGCAAACTCAGGATAGATCAGCAGATGAGTGGAGAGAGATGATACTTGGGGAAGACATGAGATCTAAAATGTCCAAACTAGTCACCTAAGAGAAAAGGGGTGTCTCTGATTTTATATCTGGAACTAACTGCCTTTATATTGGAAGAGTAGGTGAGGGAAGGGGTTGGGGAGATGCTTTTGATGATAGCATGACCCAGAGAGTTTTAATGGAAGAGGAAAGAAATTGGAACAATTTGGAATTATCCAGGAAACTATTGAAAGTCGCCCTCTGATGGTGACAAGTAGAAAGTCATTAATGAGAGCAATTGGGGGACTTGGATGATGGGGACAATACCCAAGATGGTTAGAGAAAATTTAGATAGGTTTAAGAAAAGAAGAGTCCCAAACTGATCAGAGAGTCCTTTAGGCATTCTTTTCTGATTTCACTTTGACGTGACTTTTGTAGGTAGAGCAGCATGACCAGCACATGCCATGAGGAGCACCTTCAGGTAATAGTCCAGGGAATGTGTGAGGTCAGGACTCTACTGATAGGAGGTCTGCAGAAAGGGACAGACAGGAGCACAACAAAATGGGTCTAGGACATTATGGGAATGTGAACTCAGTTCTTCCTACTCAGCTGAAAGGAACTTGGGGAATATTGCATGTTGAAATTTTAAAGGTAATTACCAAAGGGTAGTATGAATACTTCTCACAGAATATCTTGCTTGTTAATATTGTGAATGTGTCCTGGCTTCTAAATACTCATTTTATAGAAATATATCTCTCCATATAACTTTTTTTCCGTCTATTGTCTAAGTAAAATGTGTATTGATGTTCTCAAAATTCAATACAACTTTAAAAGCATGCATTTTAAAGATGTACAAGTAATAATTTGATTTATGTTCCAAGTACAATTGTAGTAGAATGTGGAAATCATATTGTAGTCACTTTACAAAGCCCAAGTTTTGACAAAGGGATATGAATTTCACATGTTACTGGTGCTGAGAGGCCAAATTACTGCATCAAACCAACTGTTTGTTAACAATTACATTGTTTCTGATCAGAGTGTAATTCTAAAGCATTTTTCTTTCCAACACGATAATTTAATGTTAATGATATATAGATGTTTTGGTTGTTTTAGAAACTTGAGTGGGGGATTTTTGTTGACATACAACCCATTATAACATTTTCCACTTTAAATGATAGAAAATATACTCTTAACATTTTCATACATAACATTTGGTTTTCAGGAAAGGATTATTGACTTAAGTGGGAGATGCCCCAAAATAAATTTATAATTTTTGAGTAAATACAAGGGGCTAAGGAAAGATTAATGGAATATGTCAAGAAAGGAAAAAAGAATAAAAGCAAAGACAAAACATGGTAAATTGAAAACACAAAGATGGTAAATTAAAGTAAAATAAATCAAATAAATTAATAATCACAATAAATAAATGGATTAAACTCACTTATGAGAAAGACATTTTCGGGTTAGATTTTAAAGCATTCAGTCATGTACTCTTTGCTTGAACAGGACTCATATATAATAGCAGAATGGCTGAAAAAGGAATGTGGTCCAAGGAGAGTTTTTTCCTTCTCTTTTCCCTCCTTTTAAATGTCCCCTACCTCCATCTAATTCGCCTCCTGTGCCATAATATTGCTATTTTATAGGTGTTGTCCATGTGTCTTTCCCCAACAAAAACAGCCAATAATGGCAGCTTGATGATGCCCAGGTGGATCGAAGCAAGTATTAGGTTATGTCGGCTATAAACAATAAATTCCAGAAGCTGCTTTCATCTGGCAGGGACAGTACAGCTTCACCATTTTGCTGCATGTGTTCAGGCATTCACTCTGATCTTTCTATGCTCTGCACGACGGTGCTGTAACTAGATGCTCCAAACGTTGTTTTCCAGATTCCCTGGCTAGCTAGCTACCTTCCCATAGGTTCTGCCAAACTGGAGACACTTTCAAGAACTGAAAGTGGAGGAGGGAAGGCAGTCTCTCCCAGTTTCCAGTTTGGCTTTGCATACCCTCCAGCTCCAGCACACAGCTGTGATTCCAGCCACTAGTTTCTCTGACAACTCCCAGTAATAATCCCACTTTGGTCCATTAAGATGCTCGTAGCAGCCAAACCCCCCATTGACTTGGATCCATTAGGCCGTTGCCCTTAACATGGTCCAGCCTCCACCCACTTAGCCGCCTGAGCACTAGCAGTACAGCTGTCCTCCTCTCTGTGTTCTGGGAACACCGCTTCCTCTTTTTCGTTCCTCTAGCCCTGGGGTGATAACTGCTTCTAAAGATATTCATCTTCCGGTGGCTTCTACCTCTATTTTTTGCTTATTCAGTGCTCTAACACCTGTGTTGATTATTCCCTTTATTAAATATCTTTCACTTGAAATAGCCACTGTGGCTTCCACTATGCTGACTGGACCCTGACTGGTACAAGTACCTCGATCCTCTCATGAAACCAAAGAAAATTATTTCTGGTCCACTACATTGAGGGCTTAGAAAGCAGGAAATATCTTTGTGGTAAAACATATATATGCCAGGAAGCAGGAAATATGAGAACTTTGATATTAATGTTATTGTAGAGGGTCCAGTTTGGGGGTATATGGGATATCTCTCCCAAAGTAGACTGACTTTCTTAAATTAAGAAAAAGGCACAATTTGGGGGTGGCAACAAATGACATATCTGGGTGTATTGCATTGACCAATTCAACAGACGACTCTTTGAAAAATGGCTAGATTTGAATGGGGCCCCAAAACAAGAAAAGATTCTTCAGCTGATTCAGGCTGCAAACACTTGGCTGTCATGAAGCTGAATGGTCAGGACGGTGAATGGAGCCTGTGTGGAGCCTTTGAAGGAGGCTGACATTAGTGACCCCTAGGGTTTTAGAACAAAAGCCATGCCCTTGTGGGCAACTAAATATTTTCTTTGTGAACCCAGGCTATAATTCCTTTGGGATACAAAATGAGGATTCAGGGTTATACGTTGTTTGTCTACTATTGTTTTTTCCTAAGAAATGTCAGTTTGCACTCCATGATGGCTGCTTCCATCTCGTGCCCACTGGTCATCCAGGGAGCTTCCTGTGTTCTTGTACATCTTGCAATAGACATCATTGTTGCTACGGCCAGGAACTCATGAAATCTCTTACGTTGATCCTGTGGGCCCATCGCCTAGTTTCTATGTGGTTTGCTTCTGGTCACACCCAAGATCTTTAGAGTACTGACCCTGAACTGAGGAAATGCTGGGGAGGTGAGGCATCTTGGGACACCCTGCAGTCAGTGAGCCATTGTGGCGCAAGTAGGAAAGTCCAGCTCCTTTGGCTTAGAATGGTCCAGATGGAGGTGTAGTTTCTTCTCCAGAACTCCCCCACAGGATCAGGTGGAGACCAGAATTCCATCTGAAATACATTTTTGTTTAATTGATTCTGTTTTTCTGTCTCCAACTTTCCTATTTATCCTGGGATGACTTCCTTAATAAATTATTTGAAAATGAATCCAAGCCTTAAGGTGAGCTTCTGGGAACCATGCTCTAAGACACATCTCCCTTTCTAATTTTTCCTCTAGATGCAAATTAACCTCCCTGTCGTTTTAATTTGAATTTCTCTGATTATTAATAAATTGAAACATTTCATTATATCTTCATCAATGTTTGGCATCAGATATCTGCTAATACTGCTTCATATCTTTTACCTACTATTTTACTAAGATTGCTTCCTTTTTCTTGTTAATTTATAAGATTTTCCTGTGCATCCTAGATATTAGTCCATTATCCCTTTTAAAGATGACAAGTAATCTTCTTTGCTTCTATTATCTATCAATTTTCTCCCTGAATAGAAAGCTTTTTTCTTTAGTGTTTCCATCAAAAAAATTTTTTCATTAACCATTTTAAAGTGGATAATTCATTGACATTTATTTCATTCACAATATTATGCAACTACCACCGCTATCTAGTTCCAAACATCTCCACCAATCCAAAGTAAAATTCCTTAGGCATTAAGCAATTTCTTTTCATTCTCCCCAACCCCCTAGGAATGCTTGGCAAGCACCAATTTGTGTTTTATCTCTATAGATTTGTCTATTCTGGATATTTCATATTAATGAACTCATACAATATGTATCCTTTCATGTCTGACTTCTTTCATTTATCAGAACATTTTAGAGATTTAAAAATGTTATATATATATTCTTTTAATTTATTTATATATATAAACATGTACCAGTACTTTATCCTGTTTATGGCTGAATAATATTCAAATACAGAATATCATAATTTGTTTATCCATTCTTCCATAGAGAGACATTTGGGCTATTTCTACCTTTTGATTATTAAGAATAGTGCTGATATAAACTTGCACACACATATGCTTGTTTGAGCACCTGCTTTTTATTATTTTGGATATAAACCTGGGAATAGAACTTCTGAATCATATGGGATAGTTCTATTTATCTTTTAGGAACCAATAAATTGTTTTATTCAGTAACTGAACCATTTCACATTCCCACCAGGAATGTATGAGGGTTCCAATTTCCCTACACCCTTGAAAACACTTGCTATTCTCCATTTTTTAAAGAAATTATAGCCATCCTAGTGGGTGTGAAGTGGGACCTCACTGAGTTGTTGGAGAGTCTGAGTTTGATGCAATCAGATGTATCAGCGTTTTGCCTTATGGTGTGTGTTTTCTAAGTTTTGCTTAAAAGTCTGTCTCAGCTCCTAGAACATAAAGATATTCTGTTTGGGGTTTGTTTTCTTTTCTTTTCTTTGTTTTGCTTTTATTGGCATTTATCTTTATACACTTAAGTCTTTAGCCTATCTAGAATACCTCTTTGTATTTGATATTATATAAGGTTTCAGTTAGCATTTTTCAACAAAATAATGATATGGCATCAGGTCATAATCTAGTTATATTGGTCCACCTATGAACCAGTTTTTACAACACAATTTCTAGAAAACAATTTCTTAATGGAATTTTTATGCCTTAAATATATATTAAAGTCAGATACATAAATAATTTTTTTTCTATTCCACTGGTCTGTTTGTTCTTGAGCCCAAACCTGTTAATAGTAGCTGGGGCAAACTCCAATATTCTTTTTTCTTTTTAAGATTGAATGTTTTTAAAGTTGACTTTTATTCATACTTCATACTTAAGAGTCAGTTTGTTGTTTTCCCCAAAATGTCTAACTAGAATTAGTTTTTAGTTGGATTTAATCAAAATTAGAGATTTAGAGAAAATATTTAGAAAATACCATAAAGCTGTACCATATAAAAGCATGAACTTTTTTCTATTTAGGTTTTCTTTATTGTCTTTAGTAGTTTTTTTCCCTCAAAAATAAGTTATTATACTACCAAGTTATGCCATTTAAGAGTATAAAATTTAGATAGTTTTGTATCCTTTATTGGAAGTTCAAAGTTTTCTTTATACAAGTCTTCTGCATTTGGGATTAAATTTATTCCAAGCTATTTCATAGGTTTTGTGGCCACTGTGAATAGTGTCTTATTTTTTCCTACCTTTTCTAGTTGGTTGTTATTGGTTTAAATTAGTTCTTTCTTTAAAAAAATTATATATATATATATATATATATATATATATATTTTTTTTTTTTTTTAGTTGTTGATGGACCTTTATTTATTTATTTATTGACATGTGGTGCTCAGAAGTTAACCCAGCGCCTCATTCGTGCTAGGCAAGCACTCTGCCACTGAGCTACAACCCCAACCCTAAATTAGTTCTTAATGGTTTGTTGATCCTGTTAGTTTTTTTTTCATATCCTCTGCAGATAAAGACAATTACATCTCTTTCTCTTTTCAACCACTTATATCATCTTTCTTCCCCTACAAAGTTGGCCTGGATCTTGAGCATGAACAATAGCAAAGGTGGGGATCCTACTCCTGATCTTTTTCTTTTTCTTGAACTAATTTCTGCATTAATAATGTTTGCCCGGCTGGGGCTGAGGTTCAGTGGCAGAGCACTTGCCTAGTACTTGTGAAGCACTGGGTTCGATCCTTAGTACCACACACACACACACAAAATTAAAAAATAAAATAAAGGCATTTTGTCCATCTATGACTAAAAATAAGAAAGAAAGAAAGAGAGAAATAAAGTTTGCCATTGTTTTGTTTGTTTGGTTTAGGATTTTTGTTTTTTGGTACCAGAGATTGAACCTGGGGCACTCAACCACTGAGCCTCATCCCCAGCCCTTTTTATTTTTATTTTGAGACAAGGTCTCACTAAGTTGCTTAGGACCTTGCTAAGTTGCTGAGGCCAGCCTCCTGCCTCAGTCTTCCCAGCCACTGGGATTACAGGCACACACCGCTGTACCTGGTGCCATTGGTTTTTGACATATCAACTTTATCATGTTGAAGAATTTTCACTAGAATGTGCTCTGAAAGTTTTACTGAAGTCATTGTTAAGTGTTGAGGTATAACAAATGTCTTGGCCCCTGCTACTGCAAGCTCTTTCCCTTCATTATCCCTTTAGTCTATCCATGTGGGGAATTTTGTTGATAGATTTTCCTACATAAAGTCATATCACAATGTCTAAGATAAAATTTAATTGATCATGATGTATTTTTTAAAACTTTAAAAAAATCTTTATTTATTTTTAATTTTTTTAATATTTATTTTTTAGGTGTGGATGGACACAACACAATGCCTTTATTTTTATGTGGGGCTGAGGATCAAACCCGGGTCCTGCCTGTGCTAGGCAAGCACTCTACCGCTGAGCCACAATCTCAGCCCCATGATGAATTATTTTTAATGCTCTATAGACTCAATGATCTATTTTAAATTTTATTTAAATTTAGTATGTAGATGAAATGGGCCTATACATTTCTGTGTTTTACTCAGCTTTGGGGGTGTTGATTTTGTTTCTTCCCATTACAGTAACCTCAAAAAATGATTGCTTGATTTCTATTTTTTGGAACAAATTACATAAACAATACAGAAATAAACTATTCTTTGAAATTTTGATAGAAATGACCTGTGAAAAACATGGATTTGAGAGTTTGGTGGAGAGGAAGGGAATCCTTTGTACTTTGTATTTAATATTTATTTATGTGCTCAACATCTCCACTTCTCCTTGTGCTAATGCTAAAAATGTACATTTTTCTAGGAACTGATAAATAGATTCTTTAAAAGTCTTCTATATCCTCCTTTTTTTAAAAAAATTTCTAGTTGTAGATGGATAGAATGCCTTTATTTTATTTATTTATATGTGGTGCTAAGGATCGAACCCAGTGCCTCACACATGCTAGGCAAGCACTCTGCCACTGAGCCACAACCTCAGCCCTATATCCTCCTTTTTTGTTCTGAATATTTTAGATCTTTTTATATAGAATACTCTTACCACAGATTTACCTAATTAATGCTTTTAACTAACACAGTTTTTTGGTTTTGTCCTCACTGACTTAACTCACTGACTCACCGATTTCTGCTTCTGTCTTTATTATTTTCTTCCTCCCACTTTTTTTTTTTTTTTTTTTTTTTTTTTTTTAGTACTGAGAATTGAACCCAGGGGCGCTTAACCACTGAGCCACATCCCCAGCCCTTTTTAACATTTTATTTAGAGACAAGGTCACATTAAGTTGCTTAGGGCCTCACTAAGTTGCTGAGGCTGGCTTTGAACTTTTGATCTTCCTGCCTCAACCTTCTGAGCCGCTAGGATTATAGGCCTATGCCACAGCACCCAGCTATTTTCTTTCTTCTTATTTTTTGGGTTTACAATGTTACTCTTTTGTCAACTTCTTTAATTTTGTACATAGTGCATGTATTTTTACCCTGCTAGCCATCTCCAAGAGTAATCAATATTTCTGACTTCCAACAGCATAGTTTTGTCTGCTTCTGTATTTGATTTAAACAGAATCATATTTTATGTATCCTTTTGTGTCTGTTTCCAACTTATGTTTGTGAAACTCATTCATATTTTGTATATAGTTGTATATCCATTCACTTCACTTTATAATATTATATAGTGAAAATATACCATAATTTTTATCCATTCTATTGCTGATTGGCATTAAGTAGTTTCCAGTTTGAAACAATTATAGAGTGTGTGACTATGAACATTCTAACTGAAGTTTTGATGAACATATAAACTCACTTTTTTGGTGGGAGGGACCTCAGGAATTGAACTCAGGGGCTTTTGACCACTGAGCCATATCCTCAGGCCCTATTTTGTATTTATTTAGAGACAGAGTCTCACTGATTTGCTTAGTTCCTCATTTTTGCTGATGTTGGCTTTAAACTTGCAATCCTCCTGCCTCAGCCTCCCGAGCTGCTGGGAAATACTCACTTTTATTGAGTGTATATTGAGCAGTAGAATTCCTGCTTTTGTGTATGTTCAGCTGTAGTGAATACAGCCAAAAAATTACCCATAATGGTTTACCATCTATATTATCAACAGCATGGGTGGGAGTTCAAATTGCTCCACATCTTCTTAGACACTTGGTGTTTTCCATTTTTTTTTTCATGTTTGCTATTTTGGTTAAGTTTGTAATTGCATCTGATTGTATTCATATTGGCACTTTCTTGATGGCTAGTGAAGTTGAAATAATTTTTATTTCTCAGCCACTTGGATATTCTGTTTATTTATGAATGACTTTTCTATTTCTTGATATGTGAATTTATAAGTATCAATTTCCGCCTAAGATCCCCTTAGCTGTGCCCACAAATTTCTGCCATCCTGGAGACCTGCCTCAGCTCAGATCTCATGAGAAATTCTCTATGAACAGTTAACTGAGAAGGAAACATGTGAACCTTGTTTATATAGGTGGTGCTTCACAATGGTAGTAGACAGAAACAGAATATAGTGGCATTGCCGTCCCTCTCAAGGATAACCAAAAAGGAAAAGAAAATAGGAAAATAGACCAGATGGGTAGGACTTGCAAGCAGAAAAGCCCATCATCTCACGCCTTACTCTGTACTGCAGATGAGACAGTATGTTGTGATTTCATGAACAGCTGAACAATTTGTTCACTTATGAACGAACGATTGAGGAGAGGATTCACACTGGCTTGTAGGTAGAGCCTGATGGTTTGGTCACATAGGAACTTGGAAGGAAGAAGATTAAAGGTTTGGTGACAACAAGATTTAAGAAAAAGGATTTTAAAATTTCTCCTGTTTTTAAGAATTTTCTCTTGAGCTCATTCCTCCTCTAGCTATAGCTCCATTTCTTTCCTTCCCCTTACAACATAATTTCTCAAAAGATTGGTCTGTAGTATGTCCAATGTCCCTGTCCCCTTTTTAGCCCACTTTGAGCCAACAGACATCCTTAACACTTTGCTAAAATTGCTATTACAAATTTTATCTGCATTACTTCTTCCAATGGGAATTTTCAATCCAAATCTTATTTAACTTCTTGGCCACACCTTTCATAACTCATCACCTCTTCTTGGTCTCCAGGGAGATACATTTGTAAACTTTCCCTCCCTCCTAAAATCCAGATTCATATATCCACACAACATCTTCCCACCTCCTCTTGGATATCAAACAACACATCCCAAAATAGTCTTGTCATACCTACTCAGCGACACATATACATCTAACCTAGACTTCTTGTGATCCTTCCCATCTCAGGAATGGCAATTACTATTTTCCCACCCATAGCCAATAAATATTGGAGTCAACTTCCTCTCTGTATCTCACACTCATATCCAATCGTTCAGCACATTTACCATCCTCCCTCGCTGCTCCCAAGCAGTCTAAGGCATCATTTTGCCTTGGCCACATTGTTAAACTATCCTTCCGGCTGGCTCATCTCCTCCCCCTCACCTCTTCAGTCCATCTCAACACAGCAACCAAAAGGGAGCTGTGGACACATGTCAGATCACGTTGCCCCTTTGCTCAAATCCCCCGCCCTCACTAATTTGTCAACTCACTAATGATGTCCCATGAAGTCTTACATGGTTTGACCTCTGCCCTGCCTCCCTACTCCTTCATCTCTCTGATGATCTCTTAATACCGACCCTCTTCTCAGTCCACTTGACCCACTAGCCTTCTCTCTGTTCCTCACATAGCCCAGGCAGGCTCACTTCTCAGGGCTTTTCCCCTTGTTCTTTCCTCTGCATGGTTCCTTTTTCCCGGGAACCTATAATCTCACTTCCTTTTCTCCTTCAGGTCTTCTCAGAGCCCCCTCTGCTACTTTATTTAAGAGGGGGCTAGTTCCTTCCCATGCAATATTTCCTGTTGTATTATTTCATTATTACCTGTGGATATTCAATAGACTACATGTTTTAGGCAGGTCTCTTATTTGCTTTACAGTTCTATGAAGTTAAGCGCTTTGTCTGTTTTTTGGTTGCTCTGTCCTCAGCATTCAGAATAGTGTTTTGCACATAGTAGGTGATTTGAGAAGTGCTGTTTGAAGAATTACGTGTTGACTACCTCCTGTGTGCCTCGCTCAATCCACTCTACTTATTTCCATGTCTGCCCATTTGCTCTCTGCCTGGGACACTAACCTGTTTGGTCCACACTCTTTGTCCAATGGCTTTTGGTTGGGTTTGGGAAATAGGAACCCCAACAGGAAATAAGTGGAATAAGGAGATTATTCCTCTTCTGACTTCTCCCTATTGGGCACCTCAACTGAATGGGATAGGTGGCTCTCCGCTTGAATTTCTCCTTCTGGGTCCTGGAAATTTCTCTTTCCCTCTGATTTTGGAGTCTGGCATGGTAAAAAAAAAAACTAGGGTACTATACTGTCCTTTGTGGTTTCTCTATATGTGGCCTTTTATAAATAAGTCTCTCTGCCTCCTTGAAATATCTTAATTTATGTGTACCATTGTTTCTGCTTAGACTCTGAGTGATAGCGAACCCCTGAATGCACTGCTCCGAACAATCCCCAAATGTAAGAATATTTGTTTCACGTGACTGTCCGTCAAAGACTCTTTTTGCAGAGCAGGCTGAAGTATCAGGTAGATAAAATGACCTGCTCTGTAGATGTCAGCCGGCCTCTTTCCCAGCATTGAGAACTTGTTTCATGGGCTCATGAACACAGTGTATTAATGGCAGATGGAGTTTTATGAAGAGTCTTATTAACATGGATCTGTTTTCCTTTTCATGTTAACAACCCATGAGCAGCAACCAGTGCTCAGCCCTCCCAGTCAGACAAGTGGTGGCAGATAAGTCACACTGAATCCCTTCAACCATAAATGGGATTGTGCTCTTTCCCACATGGAAGACACACTCGGGCCCGGAGCGTGTTTCCCTTGCCTTCCCTGCATCGTCTCCCATTTGCATCATCCTTGGCTTTAGTGTTCATTCAGTAATACAATATCTTTATATATATAGTTGCTCCCATGCTAAAAGGGCAAGAACCGAGGGCAGGGCGTGGATGGAGTCCAACTTTCTTAGCAGGGAGCGGAGATAAATGTCTGCACATGTAATGTCATTGTCTCAGAGAAGATTCTCAACTATTGGTATAAAGTGAAAAATTTTCCCCCAGTGACTACTATTATCTGTTTTCTTTTGAAATTCCCCTTCCTATCAATTCAGCATTTTCCAATAACTTTCATCTATTGTAACAATCATTTTCAGTTCTTATAACTCCTTGCTGTTCATTTTACAACTTAGATCTTATATAATTTTAAAGCGTCCCCCTAAGCCCCTTAACAAACCTAGTTTCTGGCAGCTTAGAGTGGAGAGAGGCAGTGTAGTCCCCTACACGGGCCCCTTGGAGGATGGAGCAGGGAAGAGGGATAGCAAGGGAATTTCTTGTGGGATTGCCTGTGGAGAGAGTCAGGTCCTCTTATTGGTTCAGTGTCCATGGATTTGGTGTGGACAAGGTGCTGGTTCCAACAGGCTGCACAGCAGACCCCCCCGCCCCCAGCCATTCTCCCTGTGGCTACCTTCCATCTGGGGTCCACACGTCCCCTTCCTCGTGTGTGCACATCTGTGCCTCACGGTAGCAACTTCAGCAAGATGTAGCCCCAGATCCCATTCACCCTTTGCAACTAACTTGGGCCCACAGGCTTTAGGAGACCTCCACATGCTGTTTCTCCTAGAAGCCAGGGACTTGGTGAGGGAGTAATTCTGGCTGCTTCTCTCTCTCTCTCTCTCTTTTTAAAAGCCCAACCATATTATCTCCCCTTTACATTTTCTATCTGATCTCAAGGTATAGGGGCAGGTCCCTTGGTGGTCCTTCCATTCACCTGGAGTGCCACCTAGTAGCCTCTCTCACAGGACATGGATAGTTTTCTTCAAATTAAATAAACAAATAAAATACATGAAAATCACTTTGTTAGGAATTATTATGTTAAAATGAGTTTTTCTCTTGTTGGTTAAGAAAGAGTCTCCTGGGCTGGAGATACAGCTGGGTTGGTAGATTTGCATGCACAAAGCCCTAGGTTCAACCCCAGCACCACAAAAAGAAAAAAGAAAGAAAGAGAGAGAGAGAGAGAGAGAGAGAGAGGGGAAGGAGAGAGAGACTGACTCCTAAGTTATAAAAAAATCTCAGTCTGTAAGGAAGAAAACAGAATTTCTCTTTAAAAAGAGGGCCAAGCCAGGTGCAGTGGTACAGGCCTGTAATCCTAGTAACTTGGGAGGTTGAGGTAAGGGAATTGCAAATTTGAATCCACCCTGGGTAATTTAGTGAGACCCTGCCTCAAAACAAAATGATAAAAAAGGATTGGGGAGGACTTCAGTGGAAGAGTGTCCTTGGGTTCAATACCCAGGACTGCTAAATAAATAAATAAATAAACAAACAATCCAACCAGGGCTGAGTGGCTAAGTCTGGAATCAGATAGTCCTGCCCTGTCCTTGAGAGGCCTGAGTTGGAGTCTCTTGGCTCACTGTCCACTGACCTGCAGCTTAATGTCAATCTGTAGTGCTTTGACTCTGTTGCTAAGTCTGTCCTGTTCAGCTTTCAGAAGTGTGGACAACCTGACCATCCTGGCTGCACGTCTCTGGGGATGACAAACCAGCAAGGCACTTTAGCATCTGGCTCTATTTTATGCCAAGACTCAAGGTGATGTTCTATGCCTGGAAAAAATTATTTAACCCAGTCCCAAATCAGCACCTGACAGCTAACAGAAGGCCTTAATTTCTATCCTTTCCCTAGTGATTCCACTGCGGGGGAGATTGTTTACGCTCTGGCCAAAATGACTAATTTCAAACCTGTTCCCTCTGTCTTCTATACGGAGGAGCATTTGTAAGTGGACACCTGGAACTGATGTCTCCAAAATGATCGACTACATTCTAAATTAGATGGGATGCCAGGAAACAATGTCCCTGAAGTGGAAGATCCTTGTCCTGTTGCTTATGATCTACCTCCAGAAAGCCCCTCACAGGTAACCTTGAAGTTCCTCTCTGAGCCCTTGAAGGGCTACCTAGGATCTCTTAGGCTACCCCGGTTTAAAAAGTTTCACCCCCAAATAGGAACATGACTGGGCATTTTTCAAACAGGACCCTTCCCAGTGTGTCTCAGGATGGCGATCACACTCCAGGTATTTACAAAATTTGTGGGTGCTCACTTTCTAGCTAAGTATGTTCTGATATGAGGGAAATTTCTTGATAAGAGTTCTGTATCCCTCTTGTTCTCTTATTGTTAATTTTGGGCAATGCCTATTAAAATTGAAGATAGTGATGGTTTAGAGATTATTGGCCCAACTTGCTTTTGTTAAAATTTTAAAGTTGATTACTCTAAAATGATTTAGGAAAAAAGATACACATATATGTACATACAAATTATATTTATGTGTGTCTGTGTAAAGAGACACATAAACGTAAAGAGAGGTAAGTAAGGCAAATGTGGTAAATTCTTTACACTTGGAGAGTGATTTTGAAAGGAGCATTGGAATTTTGTGTATCATTATTGCAATTTCTCTGTTAGTCTAAAATTATGTCAAAATAAAAGTTGGAAAATATATCAATACACATGTAAGGTAAGATTAAGACACTTGAAAAACATCCCATAATATTAGCAGTGGTTATTGCTAACACGGAATTACAAGACAGTTTTATTTTCTCCTTTTGGCTTATCTATAGTTTAAATTGTTCTACAACAGAAATGTTTTGCCTTTGCTCTGTGATAAGGATGAAAGAACATTAAAGTTATAAATTAGTAAAAGGCAATATTTTTTCAAAGTTGATCTTGTTGGCATGCTAACCACATAACCCTATTGCTCTTCCTGGGAATGCAACTTGACATTGGATTCAGTAATGTGTGGTCTAGATTTCCTGTTTTGAGTGAGTAGATGTTTTGTTCTGTGATCAAAACAGGGGGAACAAGTAATTGAAAGGAGCTCCTCGCATTCCTACTGCCTTTGAAAATTATTGATATTTTGCTGGCTCTTTGGGAACCAGTCCATATTCATTTTCCACCTTTCTCTGTTCTTCTTCCTCAGAAGTCTGACAAAGTCAAAATGTTCTCTGGCTTCACTGGGTTTGGCCAATGGCGGGCAATCAAGGAACAATAACCACCACCAGAATCCGTGGAAGGGAGTAAAAATCAGCTGTGGGTATTTTTTTTTGGGGGGGGGTCCACCCTTGCAGGCTTGCTACAAGTTGGCTTCGTCCATTACTGCAAGAACATTGCACTGGTCAGGTGTCCCTCTCCACTTGGCTCTCTTCTAAGCTCCAGGATCTCAGTGTCCTTTTGAATTATGAGCATTAACCCTGGTGTCACAGGGTTTCCCCCTGAAGTTGAGTTTTATCAAGGAGATGTAATACTTTGTTAGTTTATTTACTATTATTTACATACCTGTGTGTCTTCTACCCTGGGACTTCCTTGAGTGGGGAGTCCAGGAAGCAGGACAGACTCTAAAGTCAGTGCATAGGAGGAGAGCACTGTCCTTCTGGACTTGAGGTCTCATTCACTCTGACTGGCCTCTGACCACTGCAGCCTCCTCATTAGTTGCCAGGTCTCTAGAAGAGAAGAGCTCTAGAAGAGACTGGACTCTTTTCTTTCAAAATGAACCTTCAAACATCTGGATGTACATATTGCTATCACCAGCTCCTAATTACTGTCCTGGAGAAAAACAACTCTTAAATCTTGTGGAATTTGAGGATCCTTATTTCAGCCGTGAGGTCCATCCAAGGGCCAGAGATTTCCATTCTTTCTTGGGTGTTTTTTGGAACCAGAAAACCAAATCACCATGCCATAAAGGCCTCTGAATTATTCAGTGGACCTGGAATGGATAGGACAGGGACAAGCCTGGCCTTACCAGTCTCCCACTTCCACGAGGCACTGGCCAGCCACCCCATACACCTTCAAGAGGTGCAGGTTTGGCCCTTCCTTGCCCACAGCCGCCTATGGGAACAGAGGCTGTCCTGGCCAGGGCCACTAATGGCTCAGGGATCTCTACTCCCTCCAGGACATGGAAGCCAGGGATTATACTTTTTCTGGCCATGGGAACTTTCCTGGTGAGGGAAGGATCTTACGTCTTAAGGGTTTGCTGGGGAAGTGACCCCTTGTAGAGTCCACACTATGTGACTATATCCATGAGTTATTTGCCTGGGGTGTATCTTCCTGGACTCTTGGATTCCTCTCAGGATAAAACACACTGGCTGAGATGGTTAATTTTATGTGTTAACTTGATGATACCATAAGGCACACAGATATTGGCCATACATTATTCTGGGTGTGCCTGTGAGAGTGCTTGTGCATGAGAATAACATTCAAATGGGTAGACTGAGTTAGGTGGATTGCCCTCTCTGATGCGGTTTGGGCCTCATTCAATCAGTTGAAGGTCTTATTAGGACCGAAAAAAAAAAAAAAAAAGCTGAGTAAGAGAGAACTCCTCCTGCCTGAAGCCTGTAAGCTGGGACATCCATGTTGTTCTAGCCTTTAGACTGGTTCTAAGGTTGCAGGTCTTTGGTCGAGAACTGCACAACCAGCTCTCCTGGGTCTTCAGCTTGCCCACTACACATCTTAGGACTTGTCAGCTTCTGTAATGGTGTGAGCCAATTCCTTGTGGTAAATCTCTTTACACACACACACACACACACACACACACACACACACACACAGTATTTGGTTCCTGGCTATTCCCAGAGGGTTCTTTTTCTGGGTTCCATGCTGACTCTCCCTGTAAGGCTGCCCTTCCTACCATCAGAGCTGTGAAGTCTCTCTCCATGGCATGCCACGACGCCTGTGTATCTTCTCTGGTAACCAGGATTTCATTGCCCTGTTGCCTCTATTCAGCTCTGGATACGAGGCCTCGGTACCTGGTGAATGGCTCCCTGGACTCTCCAGCACCCAGCATGAATGGGGAAAGTGCTTCTTCAATCTCTGCCTGCTGCCTGATCTCCTGGGGCTCTATCTGCCCACACAGTACAGACCCAGCTAACCCAGGTGCACATTGCCACCACCAGCTCCTACCTGGCTCCTCTGAGCATCAAGCCAGATCAAAGGGGAACACCGGGCTCTGTGTGTTAGGGATTCCTGTCACTGTGCCTCCTTAGATTCTGAAGCTGCATAACCTCCAAACCTCGTTGATAGGGTCCCTCAGAACTTTGTCAGAAATGCCATCCCCTATCCACCTTTTAATGTGTATGGATTGGCCTAGAGATTTTTTAAAAATATTTTTTAGTTGTCAATGGACTAGATTTATTTATATGTGATGTTGATGATTGAACCCAGAACCTCACACATGCTAGGCAAACACTCTACCTCTGAGCCACAACCCCAGCCCTGGTCTAAAGATTTGTTTTTCCTTTTTTCCTATATATGTTTTTTTTTTCTTTTTGATACCAGGTATTGATTTCAGGGGCACTTGACCACTGAGCCACAAACCCAGCCCAATTTCATATTTTATTCAGAGACAGGGTCTCACTGAGGTGCTTAGTGCCTTGCTGTTGCTGAGGCTGGCTTTGAACTTGTGATCCTCTTACTTCAGCCTCCTGAGCTGCTAGGATTACCCTGAGCTGCTAGGATTACAGGCGTGCACCACTGCACCCGGCTTTTCCTACACTCTTTTTTTTTTTTTAAAGAGAGAGAGAGAGAGAGAGAGAGAGAGAGAGAGAGAGAGAGAGAGAGAGAATTTTAATATTTATTTTTTAGTTCTCGGCGGACACAACATCTTTGTTGGTATGTGGTGCTGAGGATCGAACCCGGGCCGCACGCATGCCAGACGGGCGCGCTACCGCTTGAGCCAAATCCCCAGCCCCTTCTTACACTCTTAAACAAAAAGAGAAAAAGTTTCTCACAAATTTTAAAGATGAGTCAAAGATCGAGAGCTATTTTATAAAGATACCAGTGTAAGTCAGCAATTAAAAATAAGAAATCCCATCTCAAAGAGTCTGGATTAGGGTACCCCAAAGCCACCCCCAAAATGAGAGGTTAAAAATAAGAGCCAGACAGCATTGGCTGGGTATCAGAGGTAGGACTAGCCACTTATAATTTAGCTTAGAGACTCCCTAAAACTAAGATAAATATTCTTCCCCCTTCCCATCCTCCTGCTCCTTGTTTGCATAGTAGAGTGTGGGAAAGGGAAAGATTTTATTGTTTGATATCTGTAGCAATGATAGGATGTGCAATTACAAAGACAGCCCAGATGCTAACTCCTGTAATAACCAAACAGCGGGTCTGTTACCTGTTTGATTTGACAATCTACCAAATACTGTGCTTCAAATTGCAAGGGTAATTTGAGTGAATATGTGTATTTAGGGAATCAAGGGATCAAATCTCTGCTCCTATTCATTTATAATATATTCAATTTTTGAAATGGAGTAGAAGTTTACTATGGTACATGGGAGCCTAAAACTTGGTGGTAGGGTAGATTCTAGCCTATTGCAAGATAAAGGACAACTGCAGGCTTTCACACAAGTGACTCACGATGCCACCAAAAGAGCAACAGGATGCTTAAGCAGATTCATTCATTTTCTATCATATATATATATATATATATATATATATATATATATATATATATATATATATATATATATTCCTCCTTTATTTATTGCAAAAGGAATCTTGGTTTTCTTCAGGAAGGCTATGGATCATAATTAGGCTGATTCCATTATAACAGTCCCTTCCTAAATTGTTCGGAATTTCCTGCAACTAGACGTTCTTATATGACGCAGTTCTTTCCCTTAAGAGGTGAGGAGAATCATCACCCACTGCTTGGGGCAGGTGGGAATGATTCTGGAAAGCCTTTGCTTTTCCGGCAAGAGGGAGAGACACAAGTGGTTCTACCTTCCCTTTCTTCCTGTGTTAAACCTGAACAAGAGGCACAGAGCTGGTTTGATCACTTTGCAACCCTGATGTAGCAAAGCAAGAGACACTGACACAGAGCCGCTGACCAAATTCTACAGGCGTTTCCTTCAAGATTTCTTATTATAGAAGAAAAATAAACCTCTCCTGGTTAAGTTACTGTAGGGTGTCCTGTTGTTTGCAGCCCAAAGCAATCATACCTAATACAGGTGCTTGAGCCAAATTAAGAATTTCAATATATGTTCACCAGGGGGACAGAAGCTTCTAATACATCCTTTTCCAAGGATTTGAATCCTAAATTGACTCTGATATGGCCAAGGGGTGCACTCTAAAGATTAATGGGACCTAGCTGGTAAGCTACATTTTCTCTTGTGTGAAAGTCGAACAGGTGCAGTTGCAAATATAAAATGATAGCACTGAATGATAATCACACTCGTTTTCCCACTAGGAGATAATAGGACTGGCCTCTACTCTTAGTACCCAACTTGAATTTGCCAGGGGTTTCCAGCTGTGGGCCATGGAAGGTCAGTGTGCAACCAAGATGCTAGGTTCTCACTTCTCCCAGAACAGCTACTCGAAATACAGTTTGGTCTGTGCTGTGAACAAGGGTGCTGCCTCCCAGAGCAGCTCATCCAGCAGCCCAGGCTGGGCATGTACTCAGAGCTTGGTGGGCCAGAAAAAAGAAAAGAATTTTGCCCCATAGTAACTGCAATGTTGACCTACGTTTCCTTGTTGAACAAAGTGGGGTGGCTAGAAAAAGACCGTCAAGAATGTTTCTTAGGCTTCTTGCGGTCAAACAACCCAACCAATGGTACTAAGTGGAACGAAAGCACAACTTTCCTTTCCTCCCATGGAGCATGTTCCCCTAAGTACACTCAAGGGATTCAAGGGGTTCATGCCAAATGAAGCTGTGAGGCGAACTCTTCATGCCCGAGGACTGTTCTGAGAAGTGTCAGGAAGGTTCACCTGTGGCTCCTTAGTCAATGAGGACCTTGTGCCTCACGTCTCAACCGAAGTATCAAAAGTGGATGCTGAGACCCTCTAGACCCAGACCTGGATAGCTTATCTGAGGGGCTAAGGAGGCATCTCACAGATATCCCTTGGGAATAAATATCACTGTGTCCTTCTTAATGATCCCAAATCCATTAATCTAATTGTTGCCTGGGGATACATGTTTTTGCTGTATCTGTACAGACATGTGGAAAGATGGGAAGGTAGGCTATTTGCTAGGACTTGAGAACAAAACCATCTCTGCATCACAGGAGCTATATCAGGATGGGCCCAATCACAGTGAACCTCCACCTGTCCAGGGTCTCCTGGGTGACAAGGCCAGATGGACTTACTGTTACCAAAAGGGAGTAGAAGACCCAGTTTGTCTCAGTCACTCCAGTCATAAAGGAGATCAAAATGCCCCATCAGTTTTAAAAATGATAATGGGGGCCAGGCATGGTGGCACAGCCTTAATCCCAGTGGCCCACGAGGCTAAGGCAAGAGGGTTGCAAGTTGAAAGCCAGTCTCAGGAATAGTGAGACTCTGTCTCTAAGTGAAATACAAAAAATGGCTGGGGATGTGACTTAGTGGGTACAAAAAAAAAAAAAAAGAAAAGAAATGGTAATGGGAAAAGAAATACAAGAAATTAGGGAGAAAGCTATAGCAAATAATTTGGAAGTCTAAACGCCTCCAAACTCTTGGTCCTATCTGATTGATGTCCCATCATACATTTTAGACTAATGTTCAAGTAACTAAGGGCCAGTGTAATGCAGAACAGGCCTTAATAGAGGAAAAAAAAAAACCAAATCTCCCTAAAAAATGAAGGCATAATAAAATGAAGGCATAAATAAATCACTGGAGCAAATGGAAAGGTTTGTTGTGTTAGCAGGAGTCAATTTATTGCTTGAAGAAACAGTACAAAGCTACCTTTTGGTTTGGGCACAATCCATGTTTTCTGTATTACCTGATGTGATTTTTTTTGCAAATAAATATAATATATGGTGGTAATTATAGGAATAATACTTACAATGTATGAATCATTACATGTTATTGGAAGGAAAAACAGAACTAAGAAGTGTACTGTTGAAAAAGAAAATGTCTCTCTTCTTGACATTGCTGGCATAAAGCAGGAATCTCAGCTCAGAGGCACGGCTCTCTGAGAAAGAAATCCTTAAGTAGTGGAAAATACTGACAGGGTCCCTGGGGAAATCTCTCCTTGCTGGACCTGTACCCTTTAAGTAAATATTACTCAGCAATGTTTTGTTTTGTTGAATTGTGTGTTTCAAATACTAAATTTAATTAAGTGATTTACTTTAAGAATGTCAGTGGGTTATTCCCTCATATTTCTTAATGATTTTACCTCTTGGCCATTACAACCCTTTTCTTAACCTTCATGAATGCCATATATGTGTAATCAACCTCGTCCTCTCAGCTCTTGACCCTCCCTTTTCCAATAATCTTCTTTGCACACTCCACTACTCACTTCCATGGCCGTAACTTAGATCTCATCATTACTTACAGCTGTAACCTCTCCACAATTTCAATTTCATGTTTTACTCTTTTATCACCTTCTTTTAACTTTCTAATTTACTCCCTAACCCTGATAAACCTTTGCATCCTGCAATCAAACTATCTACTACATATTCTCTCAAGATAAGGACATGTGTGTGTGTATGTGTGCGTGTGCATGTGTGTGTGCGCGTGTGTGTGTGTGTGTGTGTGTGTGTGTGTGTTTATCAAAGTCACATCAGGTAATGTAGAAGACGAGGAGTGTATCAAAGACACAAAGAAAGAACATTTAGGGTCATATCATTATTTAAAGCAATAAACCATCTCCCATAAAACACACACCATTCCATTTGTGCCAATAGTTTCTTTTCCACTCTTCTTTCCTGTCCTTTATATCTCACTTCCCTCCTCATCCAGTTGGAATTTCGTGGTCCACCTTATAAGCACTTTCATTCACACACCTTTGATCCCCTCGCCTCCTTTCATTTCTATTTGGTAAAACTAAAATATTTCTTAATTCAGGTTCTCTGTCCCATCTGTTTCCAAATCCAGAGGCCAAATAAGGCTGATATGTGTGGGTGTGCACACTGTGCGCACACTCACATGCACATACAGACTACTGTCATTTTAAGTTCATGATCACTAACTTCAAGTGAATTATTTTTTTAAGGTGCCGGGGATTGAACCCAGGGCCTCACACACGCCAGGCAAGCACTCTACCACTGAGCTGCAAACCCCTCTCCTATTCCCAGCCCTTGAGTGAATTCTTTTTATTTTTTACAATTTTTTATTCATTCTTTTTAGTTACACCTTTGAGTGAGTTCTTAAGGCTGCTTGGCACTCACATGCTCTAGTTCATTACTCTCCCGGGCTCCTAAAGGACTGTTTCACACCTTTTCCTCTCTTCAGATCCTAAAGGACTATTTCACACCTTTTCCTCTCTTTAAATCCTAGAGGACTGTTTCACACCTTTTCCTCTCTTCAGATCCTAATAGCCCATGCTCCATTCTCAAGCTCATTTGATAACCTTATTTTGTATTTTACTGATAAATTCTAAGCAATTAAGGAAGAGCTTCCTCAGACTCTCTCACATGGCTTCTCCCCACCTACCAGGGTCTATCCCCACGTATTAAGCCCTTCCAGTGGCTTTGCAGTGAACTATCCATGCTCCTAGCCAAAATCAGCCCCTCCACACGGCCCTAGATCTCATGGTTTGCCTCTTCAAGGACACTGCTTCTGCAGTTCTCCTCCGTCTCTCGTCTTGCATTAACACCATTTTCCTCCCTCGAAACACGCTGTTTTCTTTCCCTTCTTTAAAAAAAAAAAAAAAAAAAATAGCAGCCATTTCTCTTGACCCTGTTTTTTTCCCTGCCAATTTCTACTCCATTTCTTTACAGAAAATGTCTCAAAAATGAGTGTCTTATTCCCATGATCTCCAGTCTCTTTCCTCTCATTCTTTTTAAAATCCCCTGCTCTCAGGCATTTGCTTCGACTAGGCTACCCCATTTGCCCTTATTAAGGTGCCAGTGAGTGCCTGGTGGCTAGAGCCAAGCGCAGCTCCCCAGCCTTAGCCCACTTAGCATGAGCATCCCACAAAGCAGGCTGGTGCCTTTTAGATTTTTGGATTTCTTTACAAGGCTTCTGGGAAACTATGCTCTTGACTTTCTTCCTGTCTTGATACCTGGTCGCACCTTCTCAGTCTCCTTTGCGGACTCCTCCTGGCATCTCACAGTGCTTCCTGTTTGAGGGCTCTAGGGATCAGTCTTAGTCTTTCTCCCCTTGGCCCTCTGTATTCAGTCTTGTTGATATGTGTCAGATTTATAGCTTTAAATAACATTTATAGGGGCTGGGGTTGTAGCTCAGTGGCACAGCACTTGCCTCACACATATGAGGCACTGGGTTCGATCCTCAGCACCACATAAAAATAAATAAAATAAAAATATTGTGTCCATCGACAACTAAAAATAATTAAGATAAATAACATCTATAAGTTGTTAACTTTCCTCTCTAGTCCAGACTTCTCTCCCAAGATCCTAGAACTATTTATTTCATGATTTATTCAAAATTTCTACTGGGCTATCTAATACACATCTCAAACTCAACATGTCCAAAAATGAAACTAATGAGTAATGAACTAGAGCATGTGAGTGCCAAGCAGCGTTTTTCTTCTACAAATCTGCCCCATTTCCAGCCTTCTTCTCAATTACGCACTCCACCCACCCATCTACTCAGATAAAAGTCTTTTGAGTCACCTTGACTCTCCTTTTTGAAATTTATCAACATCTGACCACTTCTCACCATCCCCTCTACCATCACTCTGGTCCAAGGCTCCATCCCACCACCATCGTTTCTTACCTACATTAACGATTTGCCCCAGCAGTTCTCTCTGCTTAACGCCTCAAACAGCAGTCAGAATGATTCTTTGAAACATACAGAACTCTATCTTGGGCTCAAAGTCCTCAATGGATCTCCATTTTATTCAAATAAAAATCCAAAGCCACCACAGTGGCATCGAAGATCCATATCATCTGATATCCCCTCTTCCTTCTGACCATAAGTCTGCTCCAACCATATTTGTCCCCATGTTTTTTTTCTTGACCTTATCATGTATGGTTTGTATCTGGAATGTACCCCCAGAGCTCATGTGTTGAAGATTTGGTCCTCAATCCAGCAATGTGCAGAGGTGGGGTTTTGGGGAAATTATTGGATTATGAGAGCTCTAACTTCATCAGTGGATTAATCCATTGGATGGATTAAGAACTTGGATGGAATACTGGGAAGAGATGGAAACTGTAAGCAGGTAGGGCATGGTTGGTGGAAGTAGGTCACATCCGGTGAGTACTTGGGGACCATATCTTGTTCCTGGCCCCATCCTCCCTCCCTCTCTCTCTGCTTCATGGCTGCCATGAATGGAGCAGCTTCCCTCTGCCATGCTCTTCCACCATGATGTTCTGTCTCACCTCAGGCCCACTGCTAAGGATCCAGCTGCCCATGGACTGAAACCCCTAAACCATGAGCCAAACAGACCTTCCTTCCTCTGAGTGGTTTGTGTCAGGTCACAGTGATGTAAAGTTGACTAACACAGCATTGTTTCTTTAGCAGTGCCTTCTGCTTAGAACACCTTTCCCATAGGTCTCTGCTGGCTGACTTCCTAACCTCCTTCAAGTCTTTGCTGGTATCTTAGGTGACCAATGAAGCCCAAGCAAATCACCCCACCTCTTACCTCAATCTAACCCTACTTCTACCCAGTCTTGAACCCACTACTCTGCTTTCTTATCTTCTACCACCTAACATATCAGTTATTTCTTGTTCATGTCCTTTCTGTGGGAATATAAAGTCACAAGGGCAGGGACCTCTGTTTTATCCACTCATCTATCCCAAAGTATTAATGACAGTACCTGACACATTGCAAGGGCTCAGTAAATGGTGGTGAAGTCATATGCCCTAGCTCAGGAAAGCCTGGTTCTCAAAGATCAAAGCCCTGGCTATCCAACAGCCCCAGAAGGAAAGCCTCTCTCACACCTCTGGGCTGCTCCGTGCATTCCAGTCCAATCCATTGCTGACCCCTGCTGGAACTCACTGACCGAGTTGCTGTCCCTCCCTGGATGAGAAGAGAGGATCTAGAACTCTCTGGGGACCAGCGGAGCAATGAGACACTGGAAACACTCCCTCTGCCATCTTCTGTGCCCTCCCCTGCATGAAGCAGTAATAATTATAATCCTTCCTCTCCCTTGGGCTCTTCCTAATCCCAGGGGCCAGCAGAAGGACAGATAAGGTTTCCTTTTGTTTTATTTATATGTGATAAATGTCTTATAAGGAATTAGTTAGAGGGGAAATGAATTTTAAAACCCCGTTTTTGGTCTACCTTCAGTACCAAGAACTTAATCTTTAACCAGATGAAAAGTTGGCATGAGGTAGATCATCTGTTTTGAAAAATGTTATTATGATTTTTTTTCTTATTTTTTTTCCCATATGACCTTTCCCTTTTCAACCAGAGGCATCCTTTTTCTCCAGAGAGCATCGTGATTGTGACAGAAATGTGAAGGTAAATAATGACTAGTTCAACTTTTGAAGCCCATTATTAATAGCAGACTTGAAAGGTTTGTTGGGAATGAAAAGAGAGCTCTAAGTTCCCAAATCTCTTAAATATCAAGAGTCAGGTATGCAGCCTGGACATCAAGCTTCACTATGATCAGTAGGTAGAGCAAACCGGGAGTAGGAGGGCAGCTGCCACCTATCAAAGGAGGAAGTAAAGTCATCTTCTGGTTGGAAGAGCCCAGGAGAGGGGGAAGGCTAGAGGGCCTGAGAGTGGACTCACTCACTTGGGTGCTTGGGTCCCTGAGAAGGAACCCATCAGCCGCTCCATTCCTTAGGCCAGGATGGGGAAGAGGGACATGAACATCAGGAACCCTGTATGAATTGAGGAAGAATCCAGAACTTCTGGGCTAGTCTTTCAATTGCACTCCACACTCAGCAAGGTACTGTGGCAACATGGTGCCATTCAAGAGGTAGTTCTTAATAGCCAAGAAGGAGGCAGATGGTCCTATGTTTGCACCCCAGTTCACTGTGACCTTGATGTGGTATGGAGGACAACCATACTATATTTCATGTCTTGGTGTAAGGGTTCAGAATACTGAGAGAATCTCAGGTTCAGAAGAGATCTACACTGGGGATGAGACTGTACTCCCTGCAGGGACCTCACAATAGAGGTACAGCAAGACCACAGACTCCCGCAGTAAATGCCAAAAAGGCACCAAAGAAAACCCCAGACCTGTCACAGTTCTTTGGACACAAGCATGGTATGCACAGAGACTCCCAGAAAGTCAGCCTAGCCTGGAGGATGAGCAAAGACTCAGACAACAGCACAGCAGGACCCTGAGCCTGCTGCTCTTTCTGCTCCTAGGAGCATAGAAACCGAGGCAGGTAGGCAGGGGCGACCCTTGGGAGGAGGCAGCTCCCTCGGAGAATCTCAACTTGGAATTGAATATCTCAAAAACACCAAATTAAATTGAATGGGAATATTTTAAGCTGAAAATGACTCACTGAAATATAATTAAGTTATATTAATTGACAAGCTTAGCTTTTTCCTCTGTCATTAAACAGGAGTGGGAGCTTATTAATAAGACACAAGCAGATGTACATAATAAAGAACACTACAAATTTTTCTTTCAAATTGACTTGTAAATGTTTGCATGTTCTCTCTGTTTTGCTCATCTGCCCCTTTACCAAGCTACAATATTGTAAGAGGGGGAGCTAGCATTCTGGATCAAACTTCGGATCATTAAGGGACTGGAGTTGTGGCTCATTGGTAAAGCACTTGCCTTGCATGTGTGAGGCCCTGGGTTCGATGCTCAGCACTGCATACAAATAAATAAAACAAAAGATCCTTTTACAACTAAAAAATATATTTAAAAAAAAAACTTTGGATCATTAAGAATTACTGTGAGGGGCTGGAGTTGTGGCTCAGCAGTAGAGCGCTCGCCTTATACGTGTGAGACCCTGGGTTCGATCCTCATCATCACATAAAAATAAATAAGTAAAATAAAGGTATTATGTCCGACTACAACTAAAGATACATATTTTAAAAAAAGAATCACTGTGAGGGGCTGGGGTTGTGGCTCAGTGGTAGAGCGCTCGCCTTGCACGTGTGAGACCCTGAGTTCCATCCTCAGCATCAAATAAATAAATAAATAAATGATATTGTGTCCAACTATAACTAATAAATAAAAGAATTACTGTGAAAAAAATAAGGACAAAGGATATTTTGGAGGAAAAGGAAGGGATGACATTTTCCCCAAAGGAATTCTGGGGAAATTCAGTGCCTGTGTGATTTAACCTGTGTTGGCACCCCTCTATCTGGCCACCTGTGATAAACTTAATACAATAGGACTGGCCCTTTGAACTTCTTATGAGGGATGAGAAAAGACAGATACCCCCTGCCTAAGACCTAGACTAGGCACCAGAGCTCCTGAGCTGCCATTTCCATACTGCATTTAGAAGCAAAAATGTTCTTGATTATTTTGGATTCTTAATGTACTACACTTTTCTCCATATAAAATAATCTATCAGCTCAGTATGGTGGTGCATGCCTGTATTCTAGCAGCTTGGGAGGCTGAGACAAGGGGAATCACAAGTTCAAAGCCAACCTCAGCAACTTAGTGGGGCTCTAAGCAACTTAGACCCTGTCTCTAAATAAAAAATAAAAATGTCTGGGGATGTGGCTCAGTTTGTTAAGCATCCCTGGGTTCAATCCCCAGGACCTAAAAATAAAATAAAATTTTCCACCTTTTTATGCTTTAGAACAATTTATGAGATGGAAGTCATTTCTTGAAGGCTTGCAGAACTTGCATATGTAAGTGCCCAGACAGAGTGCCTTGGGGGGGGTATATCTTTGCCCCACTGTTTTGTGCTTGGAATTGTATTTTGACTCTGATATGAATCTTGTTACACCTGTTTACTTTTATTTACATTTGCCCGGTATGTCATTTCCTACCCTACCATCTGCTTTAGCTTTTTAATCAACAGTATTTTGTTTCTCTCCTTTAAAATATTTTTAAAATATTATTCTTTTTAACATATGCAAGCGATACATGAAGACATTCTCCTTTTCAAGAATGAAGGCACTATTGCCTATCACTATCCTTTGACCATCTTTTTGTGCATCCTCGATTCTTGAATTTTGAATTTTTGAATTTATGATATATTCTGGACAGAAGTTCTGTGTCTGTTAATTTTTTCTTCTCAGAGCGTAGGTTGATATTTAATTTTGTTTACATTTTCCTATGAAACATTATTGAATTTTCATACATTTAAGTGTCCTTTTCTTCTTTAAATTTTTGTTTTTAAAATTCTTGTGTCCTAAACGAGACAATTTCCCTTGTTCAGTGATAATAGATTTGCCAGCATTTTTGACTAACGTATTTCATAGCTTAAAAATGTTTATGCATTTGCTGTCTACAATTTTTTTTTAAAAATGCTTATGAAGAGCATCTACCAATTAGTCTACCTTTTTCCTATAAATATGAAGTGTCGCCACTTTTATCCACAGATGCTACAGGTACAGGTCCATTTCTGAGCTCTTGATATTCAACTCCACTTACTTATACATCTGTTTCTTCACTACACCACAATGTTTTGATAACTATAGTTTTATAATAGTTTGATATCTGGTAAAACAAATTTTCTTTCCTATGTCCAAGTTCTTTTGTAATGTTTCCTTTTTAAAGGAACCTTTTAAGGTTCATGAAAAATCATTTTGGGATTTTGTTTGGATTTCTTCTTCTTTTTTCCCCCCCATGTGGCTGAACCCTCACACATGCTAGGCAAGTGCTCTGAGTCACATCCCCAGCCCTGATGTTTGTTTAGAAGTGCATTAGACACAGATTAATTTGAGGGAAGCACTGACATTCTTTATAGTATTGGATTTTACCATCCAGAGATACATTTTTATCCACTTAGTCATATTTTCTTTTATGTCATTTGGTAAGTTTTTATAGTCTTCTCCATAAAGATTCTTTATGCCATTTGTTGCTACCATATATGGAATCACTTAGTCTATTACATTTTCTGATTGATGATTGCTGGCATATAAGAAAGTAATTGATTTTCTTCTTTATTCTATTAATATAGTAAAGTATACTGATAGATCTCTATTTTTGAATTAATCTTGCACTCCTGACAAAAACTTCACAAAATCATGATACATTATTTTTTTTCATTCACTACTGAATTAGAATTTCTAATATTTAGGATTTTTGTACCCTTAATTATAGATTAAATTGGTGCATTTTTCTTCTGTTTTGTTTGGTATAAGAATTAACTATATAAAATAAATTAGTTAATTTTCCATCTTTTTATGCTTTGGAACAATTTATAAAAGATGGAAGTCATTTCTTGAAGGCTTGCAGAACTTGCATATATAACTGCCCAGACAGAGTGCCTTGGGGGGGGATAATCTTTACTATTTCAATTTCAAGTTTTCTACATCTTCTTAGACCATTTTGAAATTTTATATTTTTATAAGAAATTTTATATTTTTCTTATAAAGTATGCATGTATTCTATTTTTATTTATTTAAAAATTTGTAAATGGCCACAATACTTTTATTTTATTTATTTATTTATTTTATTTATTTTTTAATTAAGAATCAATTTTTAAGTGCTGAGGCTCAAACCCAGTGCCCCACACATGCTAGGCAAGCTCTACCACTGAGCTACAACCCCAGCCCTATCTTATGTATTCTTAAGCTTGATTGAAAAAAGCTGTTTGTGTCATTCTCTTATAATAATAATAAAAAAATCTGCTCATGTGTTATATAATTTTAGCTATTTTTCATTTTTGATAACTTCTTTGTATCATCTGTATCTTAAATTTATATTTGCCAAATAAATCAATTTTATTAGTATTTTTAAAGCATTTTTCTCAACTTTTTACTCATTTTATTTTACTAATTTTATCTATGACAATTTTTCTTTTTTCCAATTTTTTATTATTATCACTTTACTATTGTTTTTAGATTTTTTCTAATTGCTCTCTGCCCCCTGACCATATAAAATCTTAAACCACAAATGAAGTGTATATTTATGTAATATTTATGAATAATATTTTTATTATTTTAATATTTATTTATGTACAATATCCATGCTCTTTTGGAAGTCACAATCATTGTGATATCTATACTCCCACTCCTGCTTTTAAGTGCTGGGGTATAGCTCAGTGGTAGAGAGCTTCCCTAGCCTGCATGAAGCCTTGGGTTTGACCCTCAGAACTACAAAACACAAACAAACAACTTTTTGCTCTTTGGTGTCAATATCTTCCCAATTGAGGCATGGTTCATGATAATGTCTGTCTACTTTCTTTGGGCCGTCTTCCTTTTCTTTTAGAGTGAAAGCTTAATTAACTCACTTTCAATTGATATTTTGTTTTCAAATAAAAATTTTCAAGGCTTCAAACTACATTTCTTCCTCTAGTGCTTTTGATGGCTACAGGATTTTTCCACCCATATATTATAGTTGTATTGGTGCAATTTTTCCTTCTCTTTTGCTTGTTTTGTTATCAGGATTAGCTTCGTCAAAAAAAAATCAGCTATTTTTCTTTTTCTATTGTTTTGGAACAATTTATAAAAGATTGAATTTATCTGTTCTCTGTCACTCAGTTCTAAATTTTTGTAATTTGCCTTCTTTATCTGAGCTATGTAGAGGTTTGCGTCTACATTTCCCAAGGTATGACCTTTTAGTGATATTTTGTTCTATTTTTATATTATTACCTATCTGGAGGTTATTGAGACTTTCTATTTTACCATATGGCCAACAGGAATGTGTTCAATCTTTCACTATCCAAATTTGATGTTTATAGTGGGCTTTTGGTAGATAGTCTATCAGTTTCAGAAATTATCTTTTGTTACTGGTTACTAAGTTGTATTATTATTATTATTATTATTATTATTATTTCTGGTACAGGGATTGAGTACAGAAGTGCTCTACCACTGAGCTATATCCCAGCTCTCTCTCTCTCTCTTTTTTTTTAGCTTTTAAATTTTGAGAGAGGGTCTTGCCAGGTTGCACAGACTGACCTTGAACTTGACATCTTCCTGTCTCAGTATCCTGAGTTGCTAGATTAGAGGTGTGTGCCACTGCATTTGGCTTACTAAGGTGTCTTAAATCACAATTGGTGTTTATTTTAATAAAGACTTATTTGGGAACCTATTGACATGATCATACCCTTTTTTTCTTCCCTATTTCAATTAATTTGATTATTTTAACACTAATGTATTATTTATGTATTCATGTATCTCATCTTTCTACGCTTTCTCCTGGAGACCTAATCCTGTACATTTTTCCAAGTCATTCTTGTGCTCCCACTAACAATGGCAAAACTAAACCAAAAAGGTTGGAAGTATTGTCTATGTTCTTTGTAACCTACCTCTCTACCTTTCCAAGGTTGAAGGGATGACTTCCCATTCAGGTAGGTACTTCTCAATATTACATTTTTTTAGACCTAAGACCTCTGGTGGAAGTAGACATTCCTGCTTTTCTCTGAAAGCTTGTTTCCATTCTTCTGTTACATCTCTTTCCAATCACCTGTTCTAATTTAGCAATGACTAAAATACCACCCCTTTTTATAATCCTATCTTTAAGATTCATTATCTCCTGGTTTTTCTTATTTTTTTCCTTTCTTATTATTAATATTGTCATCTAAGAAGGCAGCTTTTCTTTTAAAGAAATATTTATTTTCCCCCAGCTTTATCAGCCTTCCTTATTTTATTTATTTTCCACCATTCTACTGCTTCTCTTTTGACTTCAAGTTCTAAATATATATTTAAAACAAATATGGCTCCTACTTGATTTCCTGGATAAAGCTGATTCCTAATAGGAATTAGCCCTATTTAATTCCCTTCTGTCTTTGGAATCACAATAGATTCCTCTCTCTTCCTCAGACCCCCATATAACAAATACTTCCATTCCTCTTCATATATTTATGGTAAAATCCATCATTCCTCTATGGTTGAACACACAGAGAATTTCAATTAAGTCCCTGAAATCCTACTCTCAGAGCTTACCTACTCAACAAATCTACCAGCACTAGGAACAAAAATAGAAGATGTGTCTCTACCCCATATGAAATAAAGAAATTGCTCTCTCTCTACTCCTAAAAAGGATGCAATTCAAATCAAGATAAAGGGGAACCAAATTGGTTAAAACTGATCTAAAGTACAATCTAAGCACTACAATCTCTTAAACTTGTACTTTTTTTTCTTTTGGTATCAGGGATTGAATCCAGGGGCATTTAACCTAAGCTACATCCCCAGCCTTTTATATTTATTTATTATTATTATTATTTTTAATTTTGAGACAGGGTCTCTCTAAGTTGCTTAGGGCATCACTAAATTGCTGATGCTGGCTTTGAACTTTTGATCCTTCTGCCTCATCCTCCTGAGCTGCTGGGATTCAGGTGTGCACCAGCATGCCCAGCATGAATTCCTAAGTATATGTGCTACTTGTGCCATTGGCTGAGAATATAAAGGTTACACAAATTGACCCATTCGATGGTACATTGCTTTCCCTTTCTATATATTCCCATATATAGTCTCAGCTCTATATATGGGAATCAAGATCAGTCACAGTGGCCCATACAGCTCACTGTTGTAAAAGCCTATGCCCAGTGCCTCTAAAAAGTAGTCACTTGCAGATGGATTCTAGCTACCATAAACTGTTTAAACATGACAAATCCAAAGACTTGTAAGGTCCAAGATTGCTAAGTATTAAAGTCCTGTGGTCTGGCACACCAGACATCCAACCTCTCTACACATCTTACTTTGGTTCCTCAATTCCAGATGGAAAGCCTATTCCTCCATATTAAACAGCTGTGATAGGTCTAAGGGGAAAAAATTAATCATATTCCTTTTCCCTCCAAGGAACCAAAATAATGAACACTAAAATATCAGTATTTTGCTAATGAAGCTGTATCATGATCAAGACTTTCTAATATACAACATCACAATTCCTGGTCTTGGGATGACCCACCCAAAGGACAACATGTAAATAAACACTTACCTGGATAACAGCAAGGGGCTTGGCTGTCCCAAAAGTAGCAAAAGAAAGGCATTCTTCGATCTGCCTCTGGAAGATAGACCTGGATCTCCACAGGTGTGCTTACCATATGAGAGCCAGATCCAATCCAAGTGGAGTGCTGATGGGCAGCATCCAGGTAGATGTGAGAGAGATAAGGGAGTGTAGAATGTGTGTGCACAATGACCCTCTTCCCTAAGTGTCCATCAAAGACCATAATCTTTTTCCTTAGGGGAGAAATGTGACCTAGAGAGAGGGCAAAAAGGCCTTGGGCAACATGGTTCCCCACTTGAAGAATAGAGAATAGGGACAAATGACAGATTCTTCTCTCCATGGGTGGGGACAAAGCCTTTGTTCTTCATTTCCTCCCATAAGTAGGAATGGATCCATCTCCCTCACACCCCAGGTCTGACCCAGAATTCATTCCCAGCTTCCAACCCAGATTTCTGGAAGACTTCTATTATAAATAGCATTACTAGGTCATTCCTACATCAGATCTTAGGATGTCAGGGTGGGACAAGGACCCAGAGGTTCAGGCTGATCCCAACCAATCACAAGACACATTCACTCAATGAGGTCTGTCTGATTAACAAAAAGAAGAAACACCAATATATCTAGAAAGCCCCCTCCAAGGCATTTCAGTACTAAGTATTCTTCAAGAATTGTCTGGCTGTTGGAGTGAAAAGAATAGCAATACTTAGACCAAAAAAGACCACCTAAAAATCTTGTTTCCATTGTCTACCTACTCCTGGGTCCTGGGTGTCTCCCTCCCCACCACTATAAGACCTGAGAGTAATCATTTTGTCAATGAAAGATGTATCACATGTTGGTTGTCAAGAGGCCATCCCCAGTCAAAAATTCTCAAGGTAGAACCCAAATAAGGACACTATTTGGGAATAGAGAGAAGTTATTTATCAGTGGATGGTTGAAAAAGCCAGGCCTTTTTGAGTCCAATTCCAGAATAATTGATAGGAATTCCTTTCCTGTTAGTTTCTTTGGTCCATCTACCCAACCTTCTATAGGTGGGGAAAAAGAATCAGCACTAGCCTTCAGTGGGACCCACAGTGCCCTATCTATTCAGCCCCAGCTGAGGGAACAAATAGAACCAAAAGAGGACTTTTCCTGCTACCAAAAATCACCCCCTTAAATTGGGGCCTCCTTTGTCCACATGTTACTCAAGGACAGCCCCACCTGTCATGCTTAGCTGTCAGCAGGGACACAGGCCACATTTTGGGGTGTCCTTTCTAAAGATGCCCCCCTAACAGTTTAGGAGGACTTGGTATCCTTCCAATGCTACGTTTGTATAATTTAAGCTCTCAAGGACACTGGAATGCCCAAGACCAGACAAAGAAGAGAACTGGCAATGAAAATTAATCTAGCAAGCCCAAAGAAAAAGACTCTCCCAGAAAGCAAAAGCCATTCTCACTTTAACTGTACATGGTAGGCCAGGTTGGGAATGGACTTTACCTGTTAAGAAAAAGGGCTTTTGAGTTAGATAAAATAGGCAAAGGGTTCAAGGGAAGACCCAACATATAAAGAGACATAGAAATTATAGGGGGTAGGGTGGGAGGGGATCCTGGTTGAAAAAAAGTAGAGTGGTGTCCTTTATCTAAAGATTCAGGGAAGGGGGATGACAAGAAACCAAGTGTGAGGGAAAGAGTCACTTAGAAGGTTAGACACCCCAATTCTAGTTCTAGCTCTTGCCAGTAACTCAGCATGATTTTGAGATGATACAGACTTCAGTATCTTCATCTGTAAAAAAAAGGGGCAAGTGGTTTGTTTAACCAGGTGCCTGTTAGGGTCCTATAATATTATGGCATCTCCCACATTTGTGAATGATGGGATATAATTATAAGATACTGAGGAGGGGGCTGGAGGACCTCATCATAAGGAATCAACTTTCAGCCACACATCATTCTCACCCACGCTGGCTCCCCCACCAACCCCCCATCCCATCCCCCCAGACGGGGCCACAAAAGGGCCTCATGCTTATCAGGCAAGAACTCTACCACTGAGCCACATCCCAAGCCCTCAGCCTCATCTCTAATGAAAGAGTCACATATATACACATTCTCACATATATAAACAGAGTAGTTGATGATTTCATCCCAAGCAGCAAGGACACATAATAGAAAAAATAAATATTGTTGATACCTTGTTCCAATCATTGGAGGAGAAGGGCCCTGAAGATGTAACTTGGAGGGACTTCATGGTCAGAGGAGAAGGATCCTCCTGTTTGATAATAGCTATCACTTTGCTGTTCCCTCCCCAAATCCAAAGGCAGCCAGGTCTTTGGAAGAAATCAGTCTCTCACACCCACCCTCCAACACCAACTCACCTGTAGCAAAAACAAAAGTGTAAAGACCTTGAAGGGAAAAAAAAACACCCTAGTTAGCCATTATTAAATGAACAGAATCTATCACCCCTGAGATTGCTTTGGATGAGGCAGCTGGAATCACATGCCTCAGTTTCCCTGAATGCTATCAATTGTTCTGAAAGTACTTGTTTGGGACCAGCCCCCATCAAAAGTTGCTTAGGTTTGCCATCTGGGTGAAAAGGGGGAACTAGTTTGTACCACCCTTTTCTTTCTGTGTTTTTATGGTTATTTCCAAATTGTTTAAGCAATCTCATCATGAGAGTGAGCCAGGAAGCTACCATCCCCAAGTAAGAATTCAAATGGGGAAAAGGGTTACGGCGCAAGTGGAGGGTTCCAAATTATGCTAGAGGACCTACAAACAGACTCACACCACTCCCCACACACCAAGAATCATCTCCCAACCATTCATCCACTGGACACTTGCACTGCCTCTCCTAGCAGAGATAGCTGGGGCAATTGGGGAAGTGGAGGACATTCGCCTCCCATCAACCTGGAATCCTTGGTTAAAAGATACTAAAAATAAATTAGTAAACATTGCTGTTTACAGAAATAGAAATCATTTCTGTTTCCAAAGGCCTCTCACCATCCCAGTCCTGGACATTTCCAAGACCACCACCCCTGTCACCCTCTCCAAGGTCCGCCCTGGTGGGTGGGTGAGTCCTTTAAGACTGGGAGTTCCTCAGGCATCTGAGAATTTCAGTTCTCTGGTTCCTGGGAAGAGAGAATCTTCAGTACTCTGGAGAGTACCAGAGTTCATCCCTTCTCACCAGTTCCTGGGGGTTGTCTTGATCAACCCCTCCTTTTTGGATGATATTTGTGTTGCAAGAATTCCCGTTATTTTCTGGCTCCCAGTCCCTCCCCAGAGTCCAACATGCCCACCTGGAACCACCCTCAGAGCGGAGGAACCAGTCTGTGCCTTGGTCTAATGACTCTGATAAAAGAGGGATGGGCAGAGAGAAGGCAGGGAAAATGGTCTGGGAGATCGTCCTGGGGGGGGATAACTGACAGCAATGACTGTCCTACAGGCTGGTAGGGAGGCTGGGCTCCTGGCCAGAGCCAGAACCGGAGCCAGAGCCGGAGCAGGAGCTTTCCGCCACGGTGGTGGGTTGCGGGTAGTCGCGGGGAGTGCGACGACGTCCCCGGTACTCAATCATGTCAGGATGATAAGTTGGGTGGCGGCGAGCGTGCTTGGTCAAGTGGTCGCTCCTGGAGAACTGCTTGGGGCACAGGGGGCAGGAGAAGCGCTTTTCACCCGTGTGCGTCCTGTAGTGGCGGGCCAGCTCGTCGGAACGCGTAAACTTCTTGTCGCAGTCGAGCCAGTCGCAGGAGAAAGGGCGCTCACCCGTGTGGGTACGCTGGTGGGACTTAAGGTGCGATGACTTGTAATAGGCTTTGGTGCAGCCAGTGAAGGAGCATTGATGTCGCTTGGCAGCAGGTGTTACTGGCCTTCTCCGGGACATCTGACCTGCTGCGGGTGCGGGGCCAGCCTCTGGGGCCCCTCCAGACACCCCTCCGTCGTCGTCGAGCGCTCCCGGGTCGGCTGGCGCACTTGGGACGGCAGGCGAGCCGGAGGAGCTCGCGGGCTCGGAGAACGCGTCTGCACCGGAGGCGGAGGCCGGCTCGGAACCCTGGGTCGGGCTGGAGCACTGGGTCGGGTCGGAGGAGCCAGACGAGTCGCGCAGAGCTTCCCCCGAGTTCTCCCCGTAGCCCTCCCCGAAGCTGCCGCGCAAATCAGCCAAGACGCTTGCAGCCAGCAGGTGGGGCGCGGCGCCACCCGCGCCGGGGCTGGGGGCGGGAACCTGGGGGAGCAGGGGGACCGACGCGGGCCCTGGTGGCCCCGGACCCGGCAGAGCGCACTCCGGCGGCGCCGCACCCACCTCCGAGCCAGCGGCTCCGCCCGCGCCCTCGGGGTCCGGCGGGCGGCGGTGAACCACGGCGCCCGCGGACATGGACACCAGGCACTCGGCGGCGAAGTAGTCCATGCACGCCACGGCTGCCGACATGCTGGGACCGCTCGGCAGCCGGCGAGCGCCGTCAGAGCGCGGCCGGCCGCGAGCGAGAGAGTTCCCGGGAGCGTCCGTCCCGCAGCCTAGGAGCGAGAAGCAGGAGGCCGGGTGCGCGCCGCCCGCCGCCCGCCGCCGCCGCCGCCGCCCGTGCCGAGCCCGCCCCGCCTGACGCGCCCCTGACGCACCGGAGCCCGCGGGGGCGCCGGGGACCCGCCCCGGCCGGCAGGACACCCCCGGAATGCGCGGCCCACCGGGCTAAGTCATTTTTAACAGCCTAAGAAATTATCTTGTCTTCGCGTTCTTTCTTCTGCTGGTGAGCCAGGTAATTTTAATAAAGCGAAAACTCCCCGATCGTAACTTCTGGGCAGCCTGCCGGCTTGGCCCCCCCGCGCCGGCTGGTCCTCCGCCAGCTGGGTGTCCGGCGGAGTCCGAGAAACTTTTTTTTTAAGGGGAAAAAAAAATGCTAATACCTGACTTGTCTTTCGATTCATAATTGCGATTGTTGGCTAAGTGGTCTGGAATTACATTTCACTCCCGTTCTCCGCTCTCAGACCAAATTGAAAATATCCCCAAGTCTGCATCAAGGAAAAAAAAAAAGTTTTCCCATTTAGCAGTTCAACTGTTAATCCAGGGTCGGTGGCAATTCCCTAAATAGATCCACTACGTAGCTATTAATTAATAGCATTTTGAACCAGAAACATTTTAACCTTGGAAAAGCCAAGAATCCTCTCATGGTTGAAATTGAAACTTAAAATCCTTTGAGTAACGATTTAACTATTCAACCAACGAAAGAAAAATGCATGTTTAAACTGCATTAACCTGTCACAGGCATACAAACAAATTTCCACGCTGAAATATAAATTATAGACTAGCAGCGAGATAAACACATTAAAATGGACTCCCACAATTTTAATAATAGAAAGTCACGTTTCCAATTAGGCAACATCTTGTATTTTTTCTTTTGGCAAAAATTAAGAATAAGAAAACACAGCAAATGATACAGAATGCTCATATGGTGTTTTATGATTGTGGAGGCTTTTCTTTTTTATAATCAAATATGTGAATAATTTCTTTTACCTGTGTTCATTGCTCTCATTTGCTTTCCTCTTTTTTAGTCTTTAAAATTAAAAAACACAGAGAAAACAAACAGGATCATTTCTAAAAACAGTCATATCACAGTTTGGCTTGTGTACAAGCTTTACTTTTATATTACAGAATTATGTGCATTTTATTTGTGATTCTTCAGTACTTTTTCTTTTGAAAATTAAAAAATACAGATGCATCAGGAATAACACACATGTTCATGTTATTTACTGATCAGATTAATCAAATGTGATATTTTTGTCATATTTGCTTCAGATTTTGAAATTTATATTAAACATTAGAGAGTTGCATGTCACTTTACTTTTCTCCCCAGTCACATTCACCTTTCTACCCCCCTTTATTTCCCTAGGTGATCAGTATTATAAAGTATGTATTCTGTCAGCATTTGTTATTATACTTTTATTACTCAGCTACCTATATATGTAAATATATATATATATATATATTTATGACCATGTTTATGTACTTAATTTTTTTATGAATGGGACAGTAGTGTACATGTCATCTTGTAACCTGCTTTTCTCCCTCAATGTGATTTTGTGAACTAGCCAGGTTAACATCTATAGGATTTACTTTATTCATTTCATCAGTTTTAAAATAGTATTGTTAGGTCTATTATTTTTAAGGAGATTCCACTTTAAAAACTGAAAATGTTTGCTAAAGTTGCTTGCCTCAAATTTTCAGATGATTAACAACCTATACATTACAATTTTATAAGAGATAGGATTCTTTACTGGCTGCTTTGATTTTATTATTTAGAAAAAGCTAGAGATATTTAATAGTGCAGAGATAATATTATAGGTCCCCATGTACCTGTCTCATACAATTAATCAATGTTACCATTTGTCTTATTTGCTTCAGATCTGTTTTTTAATTGAACTATTTAACATTTCTGATAAAATCAAAGTCCCCTTGCATTCCTCCCTGGTACCCTTCTCCACCCTTTTCCCCAAAGGCAAACACTATCATGAATTTGGTATGCAACTTTCCAATCTAGGTTTTACACTTTTACTGCATGTGAATCCATATGGAATATTGCTTTGAATGATTTTTAAAATGTACACACGTGGTATTACACTATACATGACATTCTATGGCTTTTTTTTCCTTCTTCATGGTATTTTTTTCTTCATGTTCATAAATATAGATCCAATTCATTCATTTTAATTGCTATATTGTAGATCCATGCATATGAATGTGCCGTGTTTATTCATGCCCCTATTGATGAATATTTCAGCTGCTGCCAGCATCTTGGTATTACTTGTACATGTTTTCCTTGCACATATGTGAGAATTTCTCTATGTGTTCTACCTGGATGGGGAATTACTGGGCTGCACACACATTTTCAGTTTTATCAGGCTGCCAAATGGTATTCTAGTTTGTGCACCCACCAGAGTATAGGTGAGGTGTTTCCCTCAGATGACATTAAATACTGTCTAGATTCTTATTTCTGCCAATTTGGTATCTTGTTTTATTTGAGTTTCCCCCACTGCTGGTGAGGTTGAGCTTTTTTTTTTTTTTTTGTCAATATATTTATTGGCTGTTGACATTTCTGAATTTGTGATCTGTTTGTTCACAGTCTTCCTTCATTTGTCCAGTAAGCTGTATGTGTTCTTATCTTTTTTCTTCTTGATGTGTAGGAGTTTGTGTGCATAAACATTAAATATTTTGTGTCAGTCTGTAGTTTGTCTTTTAACTTTTGATGTCTTTTGTTGCCATAGAAAAAATTAAAATGTAGCCCTATTCATTGATGTCTCTTTTTAAATAGTTTGTATCACTTGTATATTATTAAAGAAACTTCTCTACACCTAATGTATGAAGACAGCCTCTTATATCTTTTTCCTTAGTGTTTGAAAGTTTTGCTTTCCACATGTGAAATTGATCCATCTGGGACTTATCTTTACAAATGGTGTAAAACAGGAATTTAATTTTACTCCTTCCTTCTCCCCCAATATAGAAAGGCTATTGTGACCTGATTTACTGAACAGTCTTCATCTCCCTATTAATGTGTAATGCCACCATGACTGCAAATTAAATTTCCATATATTCATGGATATGTTCCTAGTTTGTCCTTTTCTGTGGATCAAACCAATTCTAATTACTACACCACACTAATTACTATGGTTTTATAATAAGACTTGATGTGCAGAAGGGCATGCCCCTCTGTCCACTTTAAAAATGGGTCTGGCTAATTTGGGACTTATCCTCTTCTATACCAACTTTAGGGTCAGTTTGTCAAGTTCCTAAGAAAAACTTTATTTAGTCTTTTGCTGAGTTAAATTTAAGGTTAGATTTAGGGACCTGTGACATCTTTATAAAATTGAATACTCCAACACATGAATATTATTCTGATTCTTAAATATCCTTTGTAACATTTTAGAGTTTGTTTACAAAATGCCCATATTGCTTTGCTATTTTCCCCTAGTTACTGTGCAGCTTTTGTTGCTATTATAAGTGTGGTCTTTTTTTTTTCTATGAAAATGTTTAATTGGTTATTGCTGCTGTTTGGAAATTGAATCATCTTGTTTAAAAGGCAAAACATTTTAAATTCTTATTAAACAGTTAGTTTGTAGATTCTTCATATTTTCATGTAGGTAATCATACTGCCTATAAATAACACTCCTGACAGCTTTTCCCCTTTCTTATCTCACTGGATGTGTGGAGACCTCCAATATATCAAATAAGAAGGGTGAGAGGAAGCACTGTTTGCCTATTCCTGTCTTGCTGAGAATGTTTCGAAAGTGTCATCGTATCTCTATGTTTTTTACAGAAAACAGTATCAGGTTAGTGTAGTTCCCTTCTATCCCAGTTGTGTTTAAAGGAGGAATATTTTTAAACCATGAAATGAATATTGAAATTTTATTAAATGCTTTTCCTAAAACTATTGAGATGGTTATAGATTTTGTCTGTGATATGTGAATGCAACAGGTCACATTAGAATTTTCTAATGGGAACCTGTCACTGAATTCCAGGGGAAGCCTGCTTTGCCATTAATGTGCTATCAGTTTTTAGTACACTGCTTCATATAATTTCGAGTTCTTAAAAATTTTAGCATCTTGTTCATAAGTGATATTGGCTTATAAATTTCCTGTCTTGCACTGTCCTTATCTGTGTTTGGGATCAGGTTTATGCTACCTTCATAAATGCATCTGAAAATTTCCTTCTGTTTCTATTTTCTGAGACAGCTTGCATGAGATAGGTATTATTTTCTTGAATGTCTGGTAAATCTCTTTGTGAATCCGTCATATTTTAAAAGTTTGGGTTTCCTAGTTCTTTAATCAATTTTGGTAATTCACATTTTTCTAAAAATTTAGATATTGCACTTAAACCTTCAAATTTTTGGTAGAGAGTCCATATGCTCTTAATTTAATATATACTACATTATCTGTACTAATATTCTAATTTTTATTCCTGATGTATTTTTGAATTTTCTACTTTTCTTTTTTTTTCTTAAAAAAAGTTTACATTTTTTGGACAAACCTGTAAACATTTGTCTACAGCCTTTTTAAGTGGGCAGCCTTTGTTGATCATATCTGTTTCTTTTCAAACATATATTTACTTAATTTCTGTGTTTATTTTTATTAATGCTTGACATTTTCACTAAGTTTAACATGTTACTCCTTAAAATGAAGGGGAAAGGGGATAAGCTTTCCAGTTTAAATACATATCTAATGTTAATTTCCTGTCTTTCTTATTTTCTGATATTAATTTAGTGCTATCAATTTCTCTTGAAGGGAAATTTCTCTTGCTTTATCTGTAGCCTACAAGTTTTCAAAATAGTGCCTTCATTGCCATTCAGTTCTAAATACTTCATAATTCCACTGCGATTTCTTAAACATTAAATTTTCAGAAGGGTGCTTTTCCTGGATTTCACTGGTATTATATCACTTGAGCTCTTCTGTAACCAGTGCTCACTGTGTAACCTCTCGGGATTTGGCTCTGGAAGGATAATTGGGGATTATTTGAAATGGAAAGTAGAATAAGGGTAACTTCTCAGTGTGGTGTATACTGTGTGGCCTTGAAATAAATGTTACCAAAATAATTTCTGTCTCAAGCCCATTCAGAAGTTCTCGGGATCAGTTTCGAAACGATGTTCCTGAAGGCCTCGAGTTCCTGAACTGTCTGTCCCTTAGTGGTTGAGAGCAGATACATACACAGTAGGCATTCTAGAGATATACAAAGACTAAGTGAATATGCATTTGCAAACCGACAGGTTCTAATCACTATGCATTCATCATTACCAGAAATAGTGCAAACCTGTATACATCTATGCCAGTGGCCCTCACACCTTTAGGCAGAAGGTCGTCCATTCTTGTTCTAGCCCCATCACCTTTTGCTTTCTCAGGGTCCACAATTAATTGTATCTCTCTCTCCAACATCTTCTGTTCCCTTTTTTTAATAGGATAATTTGAATCAACATTCAATAATGGACTCATAGCTTCAATTTAAAATTCCCTCTATAGTCCTCTCTTGACTATCCATTCTCTTCTAGCTTTTGCCATAGATACTTCCCCTTCAAAGGCACATTTCTCAAGTGCTGAATATATTCTCTGCCACTGTGTCTTTACCCCTTTGTATTTAAACAATTGCTCCAATATTTAGCTCTCAGTTTGCTACAGAAGTTTTTCTTATTAGGATTCAAAACTGATAAAAGACAGTGTGACTGTATTTACTACCACTGAACTGGATGTTTAAAAATGGTTAAAATGGTAAACTTTCTGTTATGCATGTTTTGCCACACTAAAAACCCTCTTTTTAAAAAAAAAAAGGGGGGGGAAAAAGATTAACATTGGTCCCCTTGTTGCTAAATCTAATCCTCATATAACTAGAATTCTCAGAGCAGTTGAGCAATCCTTGAAAACATTCTCTTCTTTTGGCTTCTGTGATACTACATACTTTTGGGCTTTCTTCATCTTTCTAACTGTTCCTTAACAACTTCAGTCTTAATTATTCATTTTCCATCTTTTACCTAAACTCTAAAATTTAAAGTTCTACAGAGCTCTATCCTAGGACATCTTCTCTCAATTCCAACCACTCTCTCTAGGTAGTTGTTAACGTTTCCCATGATTTAAGTATACCTGGATACTTCTGAAATTATGATCTTTAGCCCACATCTCTTTTCCAGAGATGTGAGGTAGTCCTATATCATCTAACCACTTGATAACTTCCCAGTCCTCCGGAGATGTCTTACAGATACCTCAAGAGATTCAAAAGCTGACTCCTGGTTACTAACTCCAAATCTAATCTTCCTGAATTTTTTCCTGTCTTAGATCAAAGCACTTCCATCTATCCAGGAAAACATGGTCATTCTTGATGAGATTCATTTCTCTCTTCATCCCCCATATTTATTCATCTTCAAGTTTGGTTAATTCTACAGACAAAATTTATACATAACAAAATATATCTTGACTATTCACTTTTGTAAACTGACAGGTTATAATCACTATTCATTCATAATTACCAGAAATACATTTCCTGCCGTACTACTACTAACTGCCACTCTCTTTTGGTCAAACTACAGTGATACTAAGCTCCCTTAATTAATTCTTCTGCTTTACTTTTTTTTTGTACTGGGATTTGAGTCCCATGGCACCTTACCACTGAGCTACATCCTCAGCCCATTTTTATTTATTTTTTATTTTGAGACAGGGTGTCACTAAGTTTCTCAGGGTCTTGTTAATTAGCTGAGGCTGACCTCGAATTTGTGATCCTCCTGCCTTGGCTTCCTGAGTAGCTAGAATTACAGGCATGCGCCACCACGGTTCCTGCTTCACTCTTGCTCTATTCCAGTCTCTTCCCTATATAGTTTCTAGGTGCCACGTCCTCAAAACCTTCCAGTCACAGCTCCAAACAAGAGCAAGGCTCTGCCTCCTGTTAACCTCTCCCCCTTATCTCCTACTCCGTCTCTGCTGCCACTGACCTTTGAAAACACTAGTTCCTCAAATGCTCAGGCTTTTCCCTTGACCTAGTCTTCTCTTTCTTTCACCCTTTGCATGAATAATACTTAGGCCTCATTCACTTGTTTTCACCTCTTCCAAGAAGCCCCAATCCAAAGTATGTCTCAATGTCACAAGTGTTTAATGGGCGCCTCTTCTCCACCTGGCACAGTCTGAGGCATTGGAGATGGAGCAGTGAGCAACACAGTCTCTGCTCTCGTGGAGCTTCCATTTTAGTGAGGAAGGCTAATAACAAGCAAATCAGTAAGTGAATTCATAATATTTCAGATAGTGATAAGAGAACAATTTAACAGGGTCAGGAAGATAGTGAGTTCTGAGGGCTGGGGCTGTAGCTCGGTGGTAAAGCACTTGCCCCACGAGGCACTGGTGTGAGGCACTGGGTTTGATCCTCAGCTAGGATCAAAACATAAAAATAAATAAAGATATTTTTTAAAAGAAGAAGAAGATAGTGAGTTCTGAAAGAAAATATTTTGTGTAGGGTGGTCCAGTGGGGCTATTCTGAAGAGGTAAACTGGAAGGAATAACTTCTGGAAAAATCTGAGGCAGGAACAGAAAATGCATGAGTTTTTGGAGACAGGAGCATGTCAAGGTACTGGGCAGCTGAGAGGCTTGCATTAATTTTCTATGGCTGCTGGAGCAAATTACCATAAATTTAGTGGCCTGAAACAACAAGAATTTTTTTTCTTTTCTCACAGTTCTGTAGTTCAGAAGTACAAAATGAGTCTCAGTGGGCTAAAAAAAATAAAGGAGTCAGCAGGGTTACATTCCTTTCTGCAGATTCAAGGTGAGAAGTAGTTTCCTTATTTTTTCCTAAGGCAGCCGTTTCCCGGGCCCCTTCCTCCAGCTACAGAGCCAGCGCTGATGGGCATACACCATACCTAGCACTTCACCCATAGGGACCCTTGTGATTGCACTGGGCTCACTTGAATAACCCAGGATGACCTCCCCATTTCAAGATCAGTTGACCAGTAACCTTTATTCCATCTGCTGTCTGAACTGTACATGGCCACATAATGTAACAACTACACAGGTTTTGGGTAACTTCTGGGAGCCATTAGTCTGCCTAGCAGAAGCCTAAAGCAGACCAAGCACAGGGAAGTCTCTGGGCTTGGGGCTGAGTGGGAGGCAGGTCAGAGAGCACCTTGCAGACAAAATGTAAAGGGCAAGATGGGAAGTCTTGGGGGGGGGATGTTAAGCAGTGATATGATCTGAATTGCAGTTTAGGGGTTCACTCTGGGCGCTGCATAGTGAATAGGCAAGAGCTCAGGCAAGAATGGAAGCAGGAGATGAGTTAGTAAGCTCCTGCAGAGATCCAAGCAAAAGATAATGGTGTTTGGACCATGGTGGCAGTGAAGGTGGGTGGTCAGAGTGGGGGTGCTGTGTGTAGAGTGGGGTATCTGTTGATGTGTTAGCTGTGGGGTATGAGAAGGTGAGGACTCGTGCATGAGGGCAAGGACATAGCCCAGCCACAGGAAGAAGAGACCTTCTGCTTTGACATAGTGAAGACTTTAGAAGACGCAGGGCATAGGAGGTGGAAATTGAGAGTTTGGTTTTGGAGAATTTGAGGTGCCTTTTAGACGTGTAAAAATTAGAGACACCAAGTAGCTGTTGGAGTCATGAGTTGGATGCTTTTGCAATTTTAAGTCCAGCTGCATCCCTGACTGAACAACAGAATAAAAGAGCTTTTTAAAATTTTTTTAAAAGCTATATATTCTTATATGAATGTTTCTGAAGAACAGGAATTCTAACTCTCAGCACATTTTCTCAAAATGCCATAAATAATTATTTAATGACATTTAGCATGATGATTATATTATTTAAGTATTACTAAAACTAGTAATTCAGTATTAAACTATAAAACCAAAACTTTCAACATTAGAAAATGTAGCAATTTCATTATTTTTTTATGTGGTGCTGAGGATCGAACCCAGAGCCTGAACATACTAAGCAAGTGCTCTACCACTGGACTACACCCCTACCCCCCGAAATCTAGTCACTTTAAGTCTAATCTTTTAGATTTGATTGGTGAAACCCCAGTGGTCTTAGCCATCAGGTTTCTTTTGGATCCTACTGAACTTCCTTGTATTCCATTCAGGTTCATGTTAATTTACAAGTCTAAGTGAACTATACTTGACCTTATGATGTTGGTCAACGGGTGCAAAGCTACAGTTAGCTAGGAGGAGTAAATTCTGGGGTTCTATTGAACAGCACAATGACTATAGTTAATAAGAATATATCTTTCAAAAATAGATGAGCCTTTGCTTAACTTTTTTCAAATATTTTCAGTACCTATAGTATTGTCAGCTTTAAAAAATTACTATAAACAGTTAACCAGCATAGTAAATACTTAGTAGATATTTTTACATGAGACTGAGAGCTAGACCCAGACAAGGTGCCTAAATGAAGACAGAAAGAAAGTGGCTGACAGTAAGATTCCACAGAATAATTGCCCAGGAGTTCAGCAATATGTGTTGTGACTTTGGAGTTTAACAAGCCAGGTTCAAACGAGACACAGAACCTTTCTCTTCCCTGTGGAGGGAATATAACTTCGTGCGTCAACCTGACAATACCCTGCCAAGGTGACAATGTGCATACCCTATGACTTCGAGATTTCTCATTTTAGTTATATGCCTTAGAGGAGCTCTTGTAATCTGCCCTAGGAGACAGCTGCAAATATGTTCAGTGCAGCATTTTCTGCCATATTTCTAAGCAACCTAGTCATAAAAATGCAGGAAAGTGCTACATAGTATTAAAAATCAACAATATATATATTTTTAAATCAACAATGAACAAAAACTAGCTAGATCATGGATACTGTTTTCTGTTTAGTAAACAGAGTAGGAAAATACTCTGAGATTTTGGAAGAAGGTGTCTAATTTGACACCATTTAATCTGATTAATACATGACAATTACTACCTATCAGTACATTGTATTTTGTTAATAGTGCAAACTGTGGCCAGATTGCTGGGCAGTGGTTCTATCACATACCAGTTACATGACTATGATTAAGTTACTTTCCCTCACTTGTGAAGAGGACAATAATAGTAGCTACTTCATTGGGTTATAATGAGAACTTAATTAGTTAATATATGTAATGTGATCATACCACACGGAGGCGTGTAGTATATTAGTTACTATTAATGATTAAATATTGTTTATCTACATATTATCTATTTAAATATATCCATAATATTGTATATTCACACATTAAAAGTATGACACATTAATAGGTGTGATATGCTACAAATTAAGAGTAGTGGTAATCTTTGGTATGGGAGGAAAAGAAAGGGAATGAAGTTTCCACTGATTCTTAAGGGTTTCTTTCTTTCTTTTTTTTTTTTTTTTAATGTGAAGGGAATGAGGCAAAGTGATTAGATCTGTCCTTATTAGTGGTGAGTACATTGCTGATTGCTGTATTATTCTCCATACTCTTCTGTGTGCATGAAGAATGTAAATGAATCCCAGAAGAGAAATGGAACATTAGATTCAAACCAAATATCTGCTAAATGAGTGAGTGATTAGGGAGTGGTGGGGATTGGGGAGGTAGTCCTGGGAAGGTCCAGCCCAACTTGCCTTTTAGAGTGCTGTCTAGTCGCTGGGGGCTGCAGCAGGGCATGTGGCCATTAGGAGGGAAAGCATCTCATCAGTCAGCCACAGTAGACTCAGGGAGACTGTGGAATAAGGCTTTTAAGGTTCTGAATGAAGTTATTTGGACTTAGAATTCTATGCCCAGGTGAGCCCATCATTCAAGTGTGAGCAAAATAAAAATATTTTTGGAAATGTGTGGGTTCAGAACATAGACCACTCAATCTACTTGAAAGGAGAATTGAACAATGGATTCTCGGAAAATAAAAAAATGAATTGAAGAGCAAAAGCATGAGGGATATGAAATTTGGTGACAAAATACAGCAAAAATAAAAACAAACAGGGCTAGGGTTGTAGCTCAGTGGCAGAGTGTTTGCATAGCAAGTGTGAGAGATGAGGTTCGATCTCAGCAGCACCATATTAAAATAAATAAATAAAAGTATTCTGTCTATTTACAAAAAAAAATAAACACAGAAAAACTTATAATAATTATTGATTGAGGAGATAACAGAAGGCAAAGTAGAAAAGTAGGGCATGAAAAGTTTCATGATTTTATTTAGAGAGAAGCTAGTTTACTGAATAATTGAAGAGGTTGATTTTATAAAAAAGTTTAAATAGGTACTTAAAAATTAAAGGGTAACCCCAGAAAAATTGACATAAGATGTATAACTTCCTATTAAAAGAATTGCAATAAAGGAAACATTTAAAAAGGAAGAATGGGGGAAAGGAGAAACAGTAACAAAATACAGTAAACAGAAAAAAGAAAAAAATGCAAGTATTGGTCTGGAGTGTCAGTAAGCACAAGGTCGTGGATTTACTAACACTACAAAAAGACAGTCCCTAGGACTGAAGTTAAAAAAAATAAATAAATAAGGAGGGGCAGAAAGCCTAAAACTCCAACAAGCTATAAGCTATTTACCAAAAACACCTAAAACAGAATTACTTGTGAATTTAAAATTAATAAAAATAGACATACTGTACAAATGTCACCAATGCAAGCTAATGCTATTTTTTTTAACATTTCAAGTAGAAAAAATAAGAATATTCTAATTACATTATTAAAAAGCTTTATACTCAAGAAATAACAAAGATAGATTCTGTTTAAATTTGCATGGAGTATTTTCAAGAAAATTTCAATGGATTCTGCAAAGCAGAAATTGTACGACCTACATTCATTACCACATGCATAAAATTACTATTTAGCAACAAAAAGATAGTAAAAAACAACAAAGACAAAAACCACTATCCTCTAGAAAATGAGAAAACACATTTCTAATTAACTTGGATTACCGAGGAATTAAATTTGAAATTACAAACTACTTAGAAATGAACAAATGTGCACACTACATTTCAAGATCCCAGAGAGCTGCCAAAGTGGTGCAAATGGAAAGATTTACAGCCGTGAGTGCTTGTAGAAAACAGAAATTGTGAAAATAAACAAACCGAGCATTTGACTCAAGAGCTATAAAAAGAACAGAGAAAATAAACCCCAAGAAATAAAAGTCGGAAGAGAAAAAGAATAAAAATAGGAATTAACAAAACAAAAAAACTGAAAATGTTCAGCTTCATTAATAAAACCAATTACTACTTCTTTGGCAAGACCTAAACTAGATGAATGTGTGGGAAATCAGATTAAGGGGGAAAAAATGGAAAGGAGATGAATAATGTAAGGAACAAGAAATGTGGAAAAACCTGAATGATTACTATGTACAACTTTAAATAAATATAATTACAATTAAGTTGAAATGTTTGATCCATAAAAGCACAAATCACCAAAGTTAGTTCAATATGGGGCATTTTTTGTGTGTGTGTGGACTATCACCTAAAAATAAACAGAAAAATAAGGAAACTTCTACTTGAAACAAAGAAAAAAAAAAAAGAGCCAACCCCAAGTAATTTTTCATTCTGTAGCTACCCAAAGTAAGGGACAGGTACTTCCCATGTTAAATAAATGACTATAGTTCGTAAAACAGATGGGGCACTTTTACATTCAGAAGTAGCAACTACTTTCTACCTTGGTTCTGAAATAAGTTACAGACAGGACTAAAAAAAAAGAGGACAGTTTTACATATAAATCTAAGTACAAAATGTCTAAATCTGCAATGCATTAAAAGAATAATTCATCACCCCAAGTTGTTGAATTTTCCCCAATTGGACAGTAGAAAATACATTAGACTACATATAGAATTAACTATAATCTCTGAAGAGGAAAAGATAATTATCTCAGTAAGTAACCCAAAAAGTAATTGATAAAATGCAATGCACATACAAAACTTTCATTTTTTTTTTGCAGCTGATATTTCCATGTACTTAAAAAAATTCCAAGGAAAAAAATGTCTGAAAATTTTAGATGGAATAAGACATTGGTAGGCAACTAACTATATAAGCATCTTCATGAAGAAAAGTGTTCAACTGAATTGAAATTCAAAGTCCTGAGTAAATGAGGAAACACATTCTCTTTCTTAACAGAAAAACTCAGTGCTATGAAATAATAACAGTTAATAAAATACTTATAAATTGAATGCTTTCCCATTCAATATTGCAACAGGTTTCTGAATGGAATTTGGCAAGGTGATTCAAGTTCTGGAAGAGAAAAACAGCAGGAGTAACATTTTTCTAGCAGATATTAAACATCATAAAGTTTTAGTAATTGATTCAGTGTGGTATTGGCATAGTAATAGTCCAATAAATTGGTGGAACAAGAGATGGTCCAGAAACAGAGCCACTTACATGTGAGAATTCAGTATACAATAAAAGTGACATTTCAAATGAGTGCGAAAATGACAGGTAATTTGTTAAAGAATGTTCAGCAGTTAGCTAATCGTTTGGGAGAAAATGAAGTTCAGTCACTTTCACATACAAAGTAGAAAGACAAATTCCAGAGAGACTGGAGAGGTAAGCATACAAGCACAATTTAAAGCATGATATAATAAACTTGATAGATGTAGAATAAGTATTTGGCACAATTCAAGATTTTTCTCATGATTAATGTCTCTTAGAAAACTAGGAATAAGATGGCATCTATGAAAAGACCCACCTTGTACTTAGTGCCAAAAACTGGAATGATTTTTTCCCCTAATATTGGAAATCAGCCAAGGACGTTCACTTGCCTACTTTTATTCAACACTTTACCAGAGATTTTAACCAGGTCAGCTAGGCAAGAAGACTACAGAATAGACATCCAGATTGGAAAGGAAGAAATAAAACTGGTTCTCTTTTCAGGCATGATCTATTTAGAAAATCCCAAGGAATCTACCAAAAAAGTTATTAGAACTGAGAAATAATTTTAGTAAGGCTTCAGAATACAAAGTCAATATGCAAAAATCAGTAGTATATACTATAATAAACAAATACTAATCAAAATTAAAAACAAACTATTATTTCCCACCAAATCCAGTACCAAAGAAAGAAATAGTATATGTTTAATGAAATATGCATTATCTATGTACACAGAACGACAAAACACTGAAGGATGTCGGCATACACCTAAATAAACATTGTTTAGGTGTCAAATCTCTCCCAACTGGTACGGTACATAACTTCAGTGCAGTCCTAATCAAAATCCTAGTAGAACCATGACTTTTGTAGATGTCATATCTAAAATTGATAGGGAAAAACACAGTAACTAAGATAATCAAAATTATTTGGAAAAGAACAAAATTTGAGCATGCAAATTATTTGATATCAAAAGTTATTCTAAAGCCACAGTGACCAGGGCAGAACAGCACTGTACAGTTTGGTTCTGATGAAAACACAAATTAAAGGAACAGAAGAAAGATTTCAGAAATGGATCAGTTTGGCCAATGATTTTTTGACAAATGTGCAAAAACAATTCAATGGAAAATGAATCATCTTTTCAATACACAGCTCTCTAACAACTGGACATCCAAAAATAGGCAAAAAACTGAATCTCAATTCATACCTTGCACCTCCTACAGCATTATGATCAAAAGGGATCATAGACCTAAATATAAAATCCAGAACTATGAAATTTCCAGAAAAGGAGAAAAAAACACCTGTGTTCCTAGATTAGGCAAAGATCTCTTAGGTATGATACTGTAAGCATAAACTATAAGAGAAAAATTAGATTTCATTAATAATTATAATGACAATTTTTAACAGAAATTTTCTCTGCAAAGGACTAAAAGAATGAGAAGACAAGCCACAGATTGGACTAAATGTTTACAAAGTACATATCTGACCAAGTATTTGTATTTAAAAAAAAAGTAAAGAACTTTGAAAATTCTATACAAAATAACCCAGTTTTTAAAAATGAACAAAATATTTGAACAGACACTTCACTCAAAAGACATATAAGGATGCAAATAAGTATAAAAAAAGATGCTCAGCTTTTTTACTTGTGAGGCAAATACAAACTAAACCCACAATGAGCTAGCACTATGTGCTTATTAGAATATGTTTTAAAGAAAATAACAGAATGCTAAAAGTGCAAAGTAACTGGAGCCCTTGAAAACTGAAAGAATGCTGAATAGTATAGCCACTCTGGAAGACAGTTTTACAGCTTATAACATTAAATAAACACTTACCCTGTGATCCATTAATCCTTCTCCTGTTTAGGCAAAAGGAACGAAAACTTATATTCACCTAATAAACCTTTATGTAAATGTCAGGAATGGCTTTATTCATAATAGCCAAAAATTCAGAAATAACCCCAAATCCTTCAGCTGGTGAGTGGATCAACAAACTGGTACTTCCCATATAATGGAATGCAGCATTAATGAGTGATAAAAAAGGGGTAAACCATCCTAGGCATGATGGAACATGACTGTAATCCCAGCAGCTTGGGAGGTTGAGGCAGGAGGATCACAGGTTCAAAGTCAGCCTCAGCAACCTAGTGAGGCTCTAAGCACCTTAGGGAGACCCTGTCTCTAAACAAAATATAAAAAAGGGCTAGGGATGTGGCTCAGTAGTTAAGTGCCCCTGGGTTCAATCCCTGGTACCCTGGTACCAGGAAAAAAAAAATCATGATACACACAACCTGGAAGAGAAATAAATCAGATAAAAGGCTATATACTTTATGGTTCTATTTATACAAGAAATGCCTTAAAAACAGATCAGGGGTTACCTCAGGCTGGGTCAGGAGGAAGGGCAGAAATGAATTTGGGGAGTTCTTGAACTGTTCTATATCTTGTGGTGGTGGCTACCAGGCTATATGAATTTGTTCAGACTCATAGAGTGGTTAAACCCCCAAAGAGAATTTCGTTATATGTAAAATTTCAAAATATGAATTTCAAAATTCCTGTGGGAAAAAAAGTAGAGATTACCTCCATAATTGTTAGTACAGTAGGAAGACATGAATCTCAGAGGCTATGATGGAAAAGACTCTCAGATTTGAATCCTACAAAATATCAAACTTTTGTAGGACAAAAGTCACCCATCATAAACAAATTAATAAATCTGGCCACAGACTAGTGAATTTATATTTCCATCAAATATTCCAGACAAAGGATTAATACCCATAATACAAAGTGTGTCTACAAATTAATACGAAAAATGATCAATAAAATAATAGACAAGTAGGTAAAGTCCATGAAGTACAGTGTAAGGCACAGGGAGTTCACAGAATCCAAAGGGTCAATAAATATGAAGAGACTCACAAACTCATTGTCAATAGACCACTATGCCATTAAGGCAGTAACATAATATCAGTTTCAGCCTTCAGATCAGCAAAGCTCTTAAAGATTGTTAAAACCCAACATTAGTAAGGGCACAGGCGATAAGTATTCCCATGGAGTTTTTTAGATGTATAAACTGATTCCACTTTGGAAGGATAATTTTGTAGTAGCTATCAAAACCTTAAATGTGCATATTTTTGACTCAGTAATTTCACTTCTGGGTGTTCATACTACGAAAGTACTTGTACAAGTTTACAAATATGTATGTAAAAGATTTCTTGATTGGAACATTATTGCATTGAAAAATAGTAACCAAATTAAACATCTATCAGCAGAGAAGTAGTTTCATAAATGAGATAAATTCATATAATGGACTGCTAACACAACAAAAATGACTTTATAAAAATATTGTTATAGTAGTGTGCCTATTTACAATGAACTTTGTTATTAAATAAAAGAATTAAATAGCAGAGTAGTATACATGTTTATCCTATTTATGTTTTTAAACATTTACAAATCTGTACATACACACATACATTCATTGAAAGGCTCTGGATGACTACAAGCCAAGTTGAGGTACTCTTTTCTGTGGGGTGGGGCATGGTAAGATTTCGTTCGGTTCATGAAGAAAGCTTTTCACTCTATACACTTTGTTTTTATTTGAACTTTAAAAATGCAAATGTATTTGTTTTACTTGTAAATTGTTTTAAATTAATGAAATAAAGAGGTATCATCAAATACATTTATACATTTTTAATTAAGTAAGCCCAACTAGAAAACAAAATGATAAGTGATTTCCAAATCATGATTGGGGGGAAAATATAAATTTGATTAGTATGAAAAAAAGAAAGAAGCAAGTATTAAAAATATAAACCATACAATAAATGGACAAAACAAAGATCAAGTGTAACTTCAGTCATGATGGATGTGAATGGTTTAGAAATATCTACCAGAAACCAAAAGACTCTTAGATTGAATGAAAAAAATGAAATTTAGCCATAAACTGGTCGCAAAATGAAATTGAGAGAGAAGGTTGAAAGATAATGATTTGGGCAAAAATATCAGAGGTAAATGCCATGAGTGAGAGTCTGTGTGTGTCAATGCTATATTAAAATCACACAAAATTGAATTCAGGACCTAAATATCAAATGGGAAAAATGAAATTATTTCCGTATTGATAAATGATGGAGTGCACTGTGAAGGCCACAGAGTCAAGCACATAAATGGTCCAAATGGAGGACTAGTTACATTATGGTTAGTTTTATTTTAGTGCATATTTATTTACAATGAGCGTCTAAACAGGCAATAAATTGCTAATGTAGGAAGATATTACAATGGCTAGAATAGATGTTATAAATTATGAAATGAAAACACAGATTATATACTGTTATTACTAAATGATCTCAGCTTTAACATGTTATAAAAAAGAAAAACCCAGGGGTAGTGGCACATACCTGTAATCCCAGTGGCTCGGGAGACTGAGGCAGGAGGATCGTGAGCTCCAAACCAGTCTCACCAATTTATCGAGGCCCTAAGCAACTCAGAGAGACCCTGTCTCTACATAAAGTATAAAAAAAGGACTGGGGATGTGGCTCAGTGGTTAAGTGCCCTTGGGTTCAATCCCCAGTAACCCTCAACCCCCTGCAAAAAAGAAAGAGAGAGAAAAAAGGACCAAAGAATCAGTGTCAAGCCTGGCCCTTGTGGGTGGTATGGAGGCAGACAGACAGACAAGCAGTTCCAAAGCAGACCTACCCATCATATGTGAGGACACAATGCTCAGTAAATCAGCTTCTGTCCCTCATGGTCCAGCCTCTCAACTACCTGTTTTTGTGATCCTTTTAATGTAACTGTGTGGTGGTGACTTGTTATCCCCTTTCCTGTGGCCTGTGTCAATCATGGTGAGCCGCAGCCCTCCTCTACAATATTGATGTTGTGGGGTATCCTGTGAGGGGTCCCAGGTTATTAGGGGACCCAGGTTGATACAGAAGCATTTAGGTGATGTGGGAAAGCACAGCAGGTCACAAGGGGCTGAATTCAATGAGAAGAACAAGATGACCATAGCTTCCTCTGAGGACAGATACCTGTGCTGGTCCTGGAGCTGCCATTGGAAGGCTTACTCTGTCTCTAGGAGAACATCTTCACCACTTCTCATGGGATTGGGTTGTTGTGGTGCTGAGAAGGGGACACACTAGGAGAAAACAGGGAAAACGCTGCCGTGGGACATGTGGCTCCTGATTTGCATAAGCCAGGGTTGACATGGACTCTCCCGTGAACTAAGCCCTGGGTGGACATTGCCTCTTCCATGATGCTGGGTAGCAACATCGTGAGATCAGAAACGGTCCCAGGTTTTGTGAGCCAGGTTAGCCTCTGTCCTCTGAGTTAACTTTGAAGCACTGGAATTTAAGAGGTGTCCTGATACCAGGGCAGAGAAACTGCAGTGGCTGAGGAAGAGATCGGACCCTGATAACAACCTCATCTCCGAGGAAGTAAGGGGGAAGACTCTGTCCACACTACAGCCAGAGTGGAATTTGTGGAAAAAGGAAAAAAATAAATCTTTGCAACAGTGGCCCAATTCTAGAGGGAGAGCGCAGAAATCTACTCCTCCGGGATAGAGATACAGGGTTAATCAAAATGAAATATTACTACTTAGTGCACGAAGGAAGGAAAGGGGCTGGATTTCAGGAGAGAGATTTACATGAGACAGAAAAGAGAAGTGAACGCTTGCTTTTCACAAACCAACTGTGACTTGGAGCAAATTCCTTAGAATAGTGGTTCTTAAAGTAGAGCCTGCATCACAAGCTCCTGGTGGGGGTGGGGGATGCTAATACATTGATGTGCTTGCTTCCCCCTCCCAGATGTCTGAAGTGGTGGCTCAGGGGTGGTGCATCGGGATTAGCATTTTTAACAAGTTCCTGCTGGGCTTGCTGCTGGTCTGCAGAACACACCTGTGAAGCCCTATGGGCAGGTAAATAAAGTGAATGCCCAGAGGACCTCAAAGACCCCTTCTTCATTCCAAATCCTAGGATCCCTGTATTGAAGGACTCTCTGGTTTAGGGGTTAACAGGAAATGGGCCCCTTATTAGATTTAAATGGCTGCTGGGTCGATGACCTCAGGGGTGCTGGCCCTGTCCCATGGTGAGACCTGATCTTTCATCTCATAGATTCAGTAGAGTCACACATTAGGGCAATAATGTGTAATCCAGATTTTTAATAGGGTATGCAAACTCCTTCCAGTCTCCTGGGAAAATTCCAATGACCTCCTAAAGATTTCCGTGAATCTCTGGGGGCTCATTTCTCCTCCTTTAGTTCTGAGTTTGTTCCCTTCTTCCTATTGCACATGACCAGAATGAGGCTCCTCACCCCCTTTCCTCATTCCCACTCCACTCATAGGGAGTGCTGGTGTGCGGTGGACATGGCACACATCTGTGGTTTTGCCTGTCCTGCAGCTCAGCCCTCCATTCCTGGTCCTAGAATCCCTATTTGTTTTGGGGCGCTGCCCCTTGCCTAGAGGAAGTGGACACAGTGGCTGACAAGGTATCTCACCAGCCCTAGGCCAAAGAGCTGGGCCATTCAGGATCTGTCTTCCTGGTCTCTGAACCTGGCGCCAGGGACTGCCTGTTGACTCGAGAGTGGCCGATTAGACCAGCTGGACACTGGCACTGCCTTTCCGAACCCCCTTCTTCAACATATCCTTTAATTCTTTGATCTGCTCCCTATCTTCCAATAAATCCTGCTGCTTAGAAGCTTAGCCACAGTCTTCTTTGTGAAGAAGAAGAAAAGCTCACCGACGGGAGGTTTGGGATCTGGAAGGGATTTAAGTACCAATAACTTAAAATGGGATATTTGTTTTGTTGATTTAAAAAAAGGTTCTGTCCACTCTGCCACAGACTGCCTCTGTCCAACTTTCCCCTGGGCATCAGTCACCTCATACACTGTCTGTCCACCCTCTTTGTGCCCTCTGTTCCTCTTCCCATCCATCTGCTTTCCCTCAGTTTTCATTTGCTCACTAGTGTCTCCTGCAGAGACACTGCAGGAGATCTCTGTCTCTCTGGCTCCTTCCCACCCACACCATGCACTGCCTCCTCCACAGCCAAGGAGCCGAGGGGCTCCATCAAGGTCTCCTCTTAAGGAAGACAATTCCATCCTGAAGAGGAGCTGTGGAGCCAGCCTGCTGTCCAAAAATATGCCCTGCGCACCCTCCAACAAATGGAGTGCCTACTATGTGCTGGGTCTTACAAAATGAGATATTATTAAGGATGCAGATCCTTCTATACTATGAATGCTGAATTAATCATCAAAAATGAGCCAACAAAAGGCTGCTTTACCAACCATGAGAACAACTTATTAATTTAAGTGTAAGTAATCAATAGCCGGGTTTGGAGGTGCACACCTGTGATTCCAGCAGCTCTGGAGGCTGAGGCAGGAGGATCTCAAGTTCAAAGCCAGCCTCAGCAAAAGCAAGGCACTAAGCAACTCAGTGAGACCCCGTCTCTAGATAAAATACATACTAGGGCTGGGGGTGTGGCTCTGTGGTGGAGTGCCCCTGAGTTCAACCCCCAGGACCCTAAATAAATAAATAAATATAAGTGATCAATAAATGGTCAGGATAGGGATTGTCAAACTGAGGCCTGTTTAAGTATAGTCTCCAACCTAAGAACTTTTTAAATTGGTTGTAAAGCTCAAAAAACATGTGGCAAAAGGCCTATATGGGCTTACAAGCCTAAAATTACTTATTCTCTGGCCCCATGCAGGAAAGTTTTCTAACCCCTGATCAGGACATGCTTGTGACAGGTGACCAAGGCTGGCATGGAGTACCCCAGGACCTCAGGAAATAGTTTGGTGTTTTGCTATTTTATTTGAGGTCTGTCTACTGGGATCCGCCTGCTGTTTTAGGAGGTGGCTGATGCTGGCGTCGAGAGGAGAGTGGGGAGGGGTTTTGAATCACTGGATCTAACTCAGAGGTACGAAGAGGCCAAAGAGATCCTGGGGTGGGAGACGGGCCCCACCCTGTGGAGGAGCTGCTGCCTCTGTGGCCTTTGTCTGAGTCTGCAGTAGCGGAGGAGGTCTGGACCACCAACCTACAGGGATGAAGAGGTTGCATGTGAGAGGGGGATCCTGGCCACCAGGTGGTGTCCCTGGATGCCCACAAGTTCAACAGAAGGGTAGTGTAGGGTGTGCAGAGGTGGAAGATGCCCTGGATGACCTGGAAATTTGAACCCCACTCTGCCAGCCAGTCAACTGGCTCTCAGACCAATGGGTACCCACCTCATCTGCTGCTGCTGACACTCCTGGCTTCTCTAAAACTGCATCACCTGCTCACCCCCACACCCCCAGATCCCTCTCACCTGTGGCTGAATTGCTCTTCTCAGTGCTTATCACTACTCAGACTTGATATTATTTAACTCTCCTTCATCCCTGGCCCTTCCCCTTTAAATGGAGCAGAGACCATGTGGACTCAGTGCTCAACTACCATGCCTTGAGCTGTGCCCAGCACACAGCAGGTGCTTAATAAATATTTGTTGATTGAATCTAACAAATCCTGTTCCCCAAGGGTATTCATGGGGAAAGAGCGCTTGGAAAGTCTTAATTCCTGGTCAAAGAAGGGCTTAATTTGGTCAGGAAGGGGCTTGAAGTCCCTCTAAATTGAACATTAGTGGAAATGTAACCTTATTTTGTATCCTAAACTAATAAAGGGTGGCCTCTTAGTCATATCAAAACCAGCTGGCCAGTATATTTTCTCCTTGGCAAGATGTTTACGTAGAATAATGCTAAGTCACCGTGTACTTATTGAATACGGAATCAGAATGGGAACCACGAGATCCTGGGGGCTGGGGGAGTCTCACAGGATGGGAGCGCATCTTTCAAGGGGATCCCCAAACTCACAGATGGCACAGGGACCTTCTTGCATAAAATAATAGCAGCCTACATTTATATAGCGCTTACTGTGTGCTAGGCACAACTGGTTAAAAATGTTCTATGTGACTTGTTGAGTGTGCTGACAAGTGAGTTATCCGAGCAGTGTGGACTGCGCAGGTCCTCCCCGCGCTTGTCACAGTGACCTCACTTAGTCCTGGTGAGAATCCTCCGCAGTGGGTTCTGATCAGCATCCTCATATTTGTACAGAGCATTGGAGGCATTGAGAGGTCACACAAATCAGTAAGTGGTGGAACTGGGATTGGAGGTCTGGTGACCACCTGGCCCCTCGGGGACAGTAGCGGAGACCAAGTGGAGACTACTACCACCAGCACCTTGCTTTCTAGATAGCAGTGCTGCAATTAAGTAGATGCTCCTGTCACCCAGTTTTTTTTTGTTGTTGTTGTTTTAAACATCAAACATATTCTAGTTGCATCTTTCTCTGGAGACATCCTGCCCTGTGAATGGACTTGTCTGGCCTCCACTGTCATCAGTAACAGTTTGTCACTCTTTAAATCATGCCCTTTGTAAGAGTGGCTGCCACTTTAATTCTGTAAACACGATCCCATTTTAAGTGTATCAGAAGCAGCTTGCTATTGTGACTTTGTGTTGAAACCTTTAATAAATCTGACAGTGTCCTTAGAATCATCGCATAATTTTTGTGTTTTGTAAGCCTGGAACTTTGCCTATTGGATTTTCATTGGAATGACTTGCAATTCAAGGGAGAATGTTAACCTTTTGGTTCAATTAAATGAGTATTTTCACACAATTTTAGTGACTATCACTGAGCTGACGATTGAGAGAGAAACGACTTTAAACATAAACTCACTCTCTCTCTCGTTGTGGAGGCAAGACACGGACACGGGATGTAATTTGATAAGCTGTAAATCTGCTTTCCGTGAGTGCCAAAATGGATGGAACAGAATGAGTTCTGATAAGGTGGGGTATCGTGGGACCATTTAATCTTAGTACAGACATAGACATTTCATTGTTGGGAATGGTTTAAATTCAGGTCCCCTCAGGTGGGCTTGATATTGCCTTCTTCTGGAAGGTTTCTAAGATTGGAACAGCCTGGTCAAAAAAAAAAAAAAAAAAAAATCATAAACTCCTAGAGCTATCTTGGTGGAGATATGGTTCCCTCTAGTGGTGTTAGAGGGAGTTGCAATTTTTCTCTTTTGTATATTTATTTTATTTTTAAGCATTTTGTCAATAAATCTTATTGAGGATCTGCTATATGCTCGTCTTTGTTTTAGGGATATAGAGACAAAAGACACTGATTATTTTATAAAGAGCTCACAAGGATAGAATAAAGAAGGCCAAAGAATTACGACATACTATATCTGCAGTAGTAAGAATGGCAAAGGGCAACCACCTAGCCCAGATCTGGAGAGATGAGGTTACATAAGGGAAGATTTCTCCAAGGGGTAAAGATGTATCTGAGTTTTTAAAAATAAATATTTCTTACTTTTCCCTCTATACAATGTAAATACATGATACATTGTAGAAAATTTAGGAAATAAAGATGAGCTAAAAACAATCGTCTCGTTATTCTATCACCCAGATAATTGTTTTACTATGTCTACTCCACGCCCCTTTTTATATATAATTTATTTTTTTTAAAGAAACTATGCTCATAACATTTTGTAATATGCCTTAAACAAGTTAATATATTTTGAAATTTTTGTATTACTAAATACACTAATGCAACATTATTACTCTTTTTCAAAATAGTATTGGCTGTTTTCCCACTTTTGTTTTTTAAGCTGAACTTTAGGATAATTTTGTTTAGTTTTAAAAATTCTATTGGTGATTATATTGTGAGAAATGAGATTTGAGGAGAAATTATCTTCATAATAATAAATTAAATCCTATTTTATCTAGAAATAGAAAGTTTCCTCCAGTTGTTTGATTTTTTTTTCATTTATAATTATAACTCAAATGTTGTAATTAGAGTCCAGCACCTTAATTTTTCTTTTTGAACCAGGGATTGAACCCAGGGCCACTTAACCACTGAGCCACATCTCCAGTCCTTTTTATTTTTTATTTGGAGATAGAGTCTCACTAACTTGCTTAGGGCCTGGATAAATTGCTGAGGCTGGCTTTGAACTTACAATCCTCCTCCAGCATCTTAATTTAAAGGGCTTTTTTTTTCCCCTTAGTACTCATATTTATGTTGATTTGGCAATCAGATCTTTCTCATTATTTTCCTAATGAACTATTATGGATATAGACATGGGATCCAACATATTTTTAAATATTTTACAAACTTTGATGCAAAATTTTTTCAACTTTTTAAAAATTTAACTTCTTTGGTCTGAATGTTTTAATACAATTTTTCACAAAATTCAAAAAAACTAATCCTCTTATTTTTTCTTACCTACAGCATTGATAGGACCATCTATACTCATATTAAGTAATGAAGGGGAAATCTCTTGTTTTTATTTTATCTTGTTTTGCCATTTTTGCATTGCCTGTTACTTTATTTACTTGAGATTTTTTTTTTTTACATGATGCTTCAGTTGCTAAATTGTTTTTTTATTTGGAATGAATACTAAATAGATTAAATGTCCTTTTTTGCATCTGTATTCATCCCCTGTGGTTGTATAAAAACTTACCACAAGCTGGGTGGACAGCAGGAGGTATTCTCTCACAGCTCTGGAGGTTGGAGGGTGAATTCACTCCCTACCCTCTCCCAGCTCTCATGGCTGCCTGCGGTCCTGGGCATTAAGTGGCTTGAGGACACACCACTCCCGGTAGCTGCCTGTCTTCACATCACCTTCTCTTCTGCCTTCTTGTCTTATGACATGTGGTCCTGGATTTAGATGCCACCTGGATAATCCAGGATGAGTTCATCTTGAGATCCTTAATTACCTTTGCAAAAATCTTTTTTCTAAATAAGGTCACATTCCCCAATCCCTGGTGGACATATTTTCTGTAGGAGCCACCATTCAATCCACTACATCATCTATAAAGAAAAGTATCTTGATTTCTTCAGTACAACAATATCTTCTTTCCCCTGTCCCCTCTTCTTTCTTTTCTCTCTCCCAAAAGAAAGCTCTTTCCTCAACCCCATTCTTCCTCATCCTGTTTTTTTTTTTTTTAAATCTCAGCTTAAAGACCTCTGTTTCTGGTTCAATAGACTCAAGTTAAATGCTCGTGTGCGTGGAGTGTGATTTCTGTAGCCCCTGAACGTCTGTTACCATATCATATCATATTTAATTGCTGTTCTTCATGGCAAAGTCACACCCAGGAGAGTAGGGGTCATGCCTTTGGAGCATCCCATCTTATCCCCAGAGATTGACACATGGACTGATATTGAAAGCTTAAGGCATACTTCTTAGTCAAATAAACTTCATATGATGCATGAAATTAATAGATTTTTCTCCCATTGGACTGTTCTAGTCTTTTAACAAATTGTACTTAGTCATACTATATTACTCTTTTAATATAACATTGGAGTTTGCCATTAATATTTTAATTTTTTTTTTTTTTTTTTTTTGCATCTGCATTTGAAAGTGAGTTTGGTCTCTTTTCACTAGTTTATCTGGTGTGTGGAGCAGAGTGAAGCTAGATAAGTAAAATGAATTATGTCCTTCTGGAAAAATTTAGATAGCCCTGGAAGTGTGTGGTCACAATGCCCAGAAGAACTGTGTTGGATCACCGGGGCCTGCCCACCTTTCAAGGCGGGATCAGTGGCTCCTATGCTTCATCATTACTGGCTTTTATACAGCCACTTTTCAACTTCTGTCATTTCTTCCTACTTCCTTTTTGAAGAAAAGAAATGCCCATTTTAATTAGGTTTTTTAAAACTTAAAGAGTTATAATAAGAGTTGCTTTTATAGTAACTTTAAAATGGATCCTATAGCTCGGATGTTGTCTCTTTTATCATTACTAATGTTTTCTTGGTTTTATCTTTTTTGAGTTTGATTTACTGTAGATTTTTTTCACTTGATTTTTTACACAATTAAGTAATTTCTAAAACAGTAGTGCTGTGGTAACTTTACATAACATTTACCCACGACTAAAGGATAATACAATGATTCCTGGTAGTGTTACTGAGAGGTATAGCCAACATCATAAATCAGTTTTAGAATGTTTTCATGTCCCTAGAAAGATCTCTTGTGCATGTCAACAGTTAATCCCTGTTTCCACCGAAACCAATAATCACCTTGCTGTTGATCCTCTTCCTCCATTCCTTGTGTCACTGATCCTTTGCTTATTTCATGTCTGGTAGAACAAATTCTCTTCCTTTGTTCTTATTCACGAGTGTTTCTGTGATGCTTGGTTCTCTGCATTTCCATATAAAATGGAAAACCAGTTTGTCAAGTTACTTTTAAAAAGTTTTGAGATTGCATTGCTAGGCAATTTAGGGAGAACTGATATCATCAAATTGGATCTTCTACTTCATCCACACTTATTTTAATTTCTACTTTAACTTTTAAAAAAATTTTTGAGGGCTGGGGTGGTGGCTCAGTGATAGAGTGCTTGCCTAGCACGTGTGAAGCACTGGATTTGATCCTCAGCACCATATAATAAATAAAATAAAGTTATCATGTCTCTGTACATCTAAAAATATTTTTTAAAAGGAGTTGAGAATTTAAAAGATTTTTTTTGAAATAATTATAGATTCACAGAAAGTTATATAAAGGGAACAAGAGGCCCTATACACCCTTAGTTCAAATTCTCCCACTGGTAACATTTTACCTAAAGTATAGCACATTGTCAAGATCAGAATATTGACCTTGGTACAATCCATAGAACTTATTCAGAATTCACCAGGTTTCACACTTTGTTGTGTGCATATATTTCTGTGTAATCATATCACAGATGCAAGTTTTCTAAGAACCTATCACCACAAAGATCTCTTGTAACTACTCTGTATAGTCACACCCATTCTTTGTTTTTTGATTAAAATTTTAATTTCCTCCACTCAGCAATATGTCTTAGAAAAGTCTTCATGTTCATACATGTACTAACCCGGACAACTTCTGCTTAAATGCTGAAAAGAACTGCGTAGTAGAAATGTCCCTCAATAATTAACTGTCTGTATTATGCTGATGAGTTATTTAAATTATTTCCAGCCTTTGACTATCTTAGACTCCACTGCAATGAACATCCTAATACCTGCCTCCTTATGAACATGTACAAGTCTCTCTCTAGCACAGAAACAGTGTGAGGTTCAGGGGCAAGATTATCTCCTATTTGAATATCAAGGCTGAATTGTCCCTCCTCCGGGCTCCACCAATTCACAGTCCTACCAGCAGTTAGGAGAGGATCAGGATACCAATGATGATCAGAATGGAGAAAGCGGGTATCATTTTAATTAGGATCGTCCAGATGGACCTTACGAACAAGATGGGATTTGAGAGGAAGTGTATTTGGAGGAAAGCATTTCAGGTGGAAGGAGCCAGCCCAGGGTTCTCAGGTGGCAGGATGAGGCTTGTTTGGGGGGGGATGTGTTGATGGAGGGAAATGAGTTCAGAAGGTGGAAGGAGAGTGCAGCTGGCGAAGGGCCTGTGGACCAGATAAGGGCTTAGGCTTTTGGCCTGTGAAAGGGGGTGGGTGCTTCCTCTACTGTTTTCTCTTTGTTTTCCACTATACAAAGTCTAATCTGGGATAGAAAAGATCCATTCTTTATAGGACATATCAGGGCACATACAGGATTGCCTGGAGCCCTTAGTTTGGGCAATGATTTAGCAGATAAAACTACACATGACGTACATATTTTTTCTACACTAGAAGAAGCTACAAATTTTCATAAAAGGTTTCATGTTAATGCTAATACTTTACAAAAGCGTTTTAAAATAACTAAGGAACAAGCCAGGCATATAATAAAACAATGTCAAAATTGTGTGACCTTTTTACCACAAGTTAATCTTGGAGTCAATCCTAGAGCACTGATACCTAACCATATTTGGCAGATGGACGTCACACATTTGCCAGAATTTGGAAAATTAAAATATTTACATGTTACAGTTGATACTTCTTCTGGATTTTTGATGGGCTCCCTTCATGCCGGAGAAAAAACTAAAGATGTTATAGCTCATTGCTTACAAAATTTTGCCACTGTGGGTGTTCCTAAACAGTTAAAAACTGATAACGGTCCTGGTTATACTTCTACCTCTTTTAAACAATTTTGCTCATCATTTGGTATTACTCATATAACAGGAATCCCATACAATCCACAGGGACAAGGCATAGTTGAAAGAGCTCATCAAACTATTAAAACGTACCTATTAAAGTAAAAAGAGGGAATTGGAAAGGGGTATATATCCCCCAAAGATAAACTTAAAATAACCCTTTTTATTCTAAACTTTCTAAATTTGAATTCATCAGGACTTAGTGCTGCGGAAAGACATATGTATCCGAAAAATGTACATAAGCCTAAGGTACTTTGGAAAGATATTCTAACAGGACAATGGAAAGGTCCTGATCCAGTTATTGTCTGGAGTTGGGGTTCCGTTTGTGTGTTTCCACAGGGAGAACAGCAGCCGATTTGGATTCCAGAGAGATTAACTAAAGCAATTTCTACAGAAAAAGAAGATGATTTGACTCAAATCCGTAACAGCTGATATCCAGAGCTCCAGCTTGGCTATTCTTACATCTGCGACAGTGATTAACTAGGGTGCTTTTTTCAATATCTATTTTATTATTGCATTTTTCCCACATTGTAAAGTTCTATTTTATTTCTTGAGCTCATACAAACCTAGGTTAATGTTTTTCTGATCAGTTTTATTTTTTGACTGTGTTTTATTTTTTGACTGTTGAGTTTTTAAACATTGCAATGGAGATTTCACCTAGGTATAGCTACAAGGCCTTTACTTACTATTGTCTTATGTGTTGTATGTTATGTGTGCACTGTTTTGTGTTGCATGTCAGTATGTGTGTATGTCCATATTTTTATATGAGGAGCGCTCATGAAAAGATGGATCCGAATTTTTTTTAATTCACGTGATTTAAATGGTTTAATTTAAATTAGGTAAATAGCTGTTAAGGATTGTTTTTAAAGGTGGTTATCAGATCTGTTTGTTTACTAATTTAAATTAGGCAAACAGCTGTTCAGGATTGTTTTTAAAGGAGGTTAACAGATCTGTTTGTTTACTTTCGCCTTTCCTTTTCATTATATTTAATAATTCTGTTCAGGATAATGTCTCTTTAGCATCATTGCCAGAATTTCCAACTCCATCCCAGTGCCGGTGAAGACTGAGATAAAAGCAAACTACAGCTTCTATGATAGCCTTCACAGTAAACTGCATAAACTGATGCATCAATGAATATAACTCAACAAGTAATGCTCAATCTAGGACTTGATTTACTTTGGGAGGAAATGGACATATTGATAGACTCCTCCTATTTGAACTGCTTGCAGAACTTGCCTGCATGCATTGTGAACTATCGTCTGGTGCACTGAATTGTGGTACTGCTGGCATATCTTTGCTGATGGTGTCACCAGTGATGCAATTTCCTTGCCAGCGCACCCCATGTTAATTGTGGTAATGCTGGCATCTTTGCTGATGGTGTCACCAGTGACACAATTTTTCCAAAGGAGCTGTCAATTGGCTTGGTGTCGTGGCATTTCTGTATCCTCCTCCCTTCTACTAGTGATGGTCTAAAATTTGGGGGCCAACAGAGGTGAGGCAAAGAACCTCACCCCCCCACTGGCACCAAGGCTAAATTTGGGGGCCAACAGAGGTGAGGCAAGAACCTCACCCCCCCACTGGTGCATAGGCCTATCCACAAGCATGGCTGAATGCTGGACCGGTAGTCAGTGACGGATTGATCTGGTTGCAGTGGATTCAACCTAAGACAGGAAGCTGACGCCTAAAGGTCAGTTCTCCCATGACGGGTAAGAACCACATGTTGAATTGGACAACCTACCAGGCACGGTCCTAAGCCACATTGCTTGTTGTTTAATTAATCAGAAGGGGGGAGATGCTGTGGGCCATTGCCAAGTAGGAATGACGCATCGATATTTCCTTGCCAGCGTACCCCATGTTAAATGGATTTGCCTTGGAAATTTGCTGTGACCTTGCATGTGTGTTTGAGAAAGGTGACCCTGCTCAAGGACGAGGGCGGATCCGGGTTTAGAGCTGATCAGGTTTGAGGAAGTTTCCCGCTCCTTGAGTTTAAGGCCTTTCTGGTTTTAGACAAGTTTAGGGCATTCCCGGTTTAAGACAATATGGGTTTTAGGGAAGTTGAGGTTGAAGATTATTGCTGCTGGGATTAGGGTGTTCCTGCTGCTTGTTCCTGTTGAGTTCTTGTGAGATTCAAATGGGATTTGGAAAAAAAGCCTCGTGGAGTAGGTGAAGGGGGCGGCAGAACGGATTTTCCCCAGAACGTGTTTGTAGAGGCCGGTGTGAGTTGGGGAATAAAGGATTGCTGTTTGAATCTACAAGGTGTGTGGTGGCTCGTGATTCTGTGCCAAGCCGAGACATTGGCAGGTGGGGGTTATGGCGATGTTCTGAGGAGCAATGGGATCTGACTTCCTTTATAAAAAAACAAAATCTTTATCAAGACAATGTTCCCATGGAATAAAGGCACCCATGTGAACTGCAGTTTGATTAGCTTCTCAGTTCTGACCAAGTCATATTCCTGGGTCACTCCTATCCTCCTGTCATCCACTCCCCTCCCCACTTCCCTTGTGCCTCTTTGTAGTCACTTTGCAGACAACTCCTTCCTCATCCTCATGGAGGCCAACATTTTTGGAAAAATTTTCCCCCATAGATTCCTTCTGCCTACTCTAGAGCATCATAAGGTGGAAGCGCACCGTGTGTGTTCTCTGTCTGGCTTCTAGACTCAGCATGTCTGTGAGGTGGTCAGAGCCGCTGCCTGCAGCAGTAGCCTGATCGCTTTTATTGATGGTGAGTATATTCACGGCATGAGCACACTGCGGCACATTTACCCATTTTTCTGACAGACTTTTGGATTTTTTCAGGTTTGGGCTGTTATGAATGAAATCGCTATAAATATGCATGAACAAATCCTTGTATGGACATATGTTTTTCCTTTTGGTGGGGGTGGGGGTGGGGGTGGGGAGTTTGACAAATACCTAGAAATGGAGCTGTGGCTCCAGGTAGGGTTTTTGTTTTCCTTTCTTTGTTGTTTTTGTGGGTTTGTTTTGTTTTTTTTTTTTTTTTGTTTTTTGTTTATGGCACTGGGGATTGAACCCAGGGGAACTTAACTACTGAGCCACATCCCCAGCCCTTTTTATATGTTATTTAGAGACAGGGCCTCACTAGGGCCTCACTTAGAGCCTTGCCAAGTTATTGAGGCTGGCTTTGAACTTGTGATCCTCCTGCCTCAGTCTCCTGAGCTGCTGGGATTGCAGGTATGTGAAACCAGGCCCAGATTGGAATAGCTACTTTTTTAAAGTATGTCTTCAGTCAGATAAGTTCTTTAAAAAAAACTTTTTTTTTTTTTTTTTTTTTGTAGGAGAGACCAGGGATTGAACTCAGGGGCATTCAACCACTGAGCCCCATTCCCAGCCTTATTTTTGTATTTTATTTAGAGATATTTTATTTAGAGTTGCTTAGTGACTCAGTTTTATTGAGGCTGGCTTTGAACTCACCATCTTTATTGATGTGCACCACCATACCTGGCTTCTTTTAAAATTTTTGTAGACAAGACCTTATTAAGATATATTTATAATGAATGTTATAAATATATATATTTATATATCAATAACTTATAATGAATATTTTCCTCCCAGTTTTGGGCTTGTTTTTCTGTTTCTTACTGTTGTCTTTTAGGGAACAAAGGTTTTCTTATTTTAGTAAAAAGTCTGTCTTTTTTGTTAATTAAAAAAAAGCTTCACTGATTTCTTTCATTGTTTTTAGATACTCATGTATTTCTGATCTGATCTTTATTATTTTTCTCTTTCTACTAATGTTGGGCTTATATAGTTCTTCCTTTTCTAGGTCTTGAGGTGTAGTGTCAGGTTGTTTATCTGGTACATTTGTTTTTTTGTGATGTAGGTATTTATTGCCACAGACTTCCCTCTTGCTGTTCTTGCTGCGTAAGTTTTGGTGTGTTGTGCTTCCATGTTGAACTGTCCTGAGAGTCATTCATTCATTCATTCTGGGGATTGAACCCGGGGTGCTTTACCACCAGCTAGCTCCCCAGCCTTATTGTTTTTTGTTTGGAGGCTGTCCTCGAACTTACTTGACTCCTGCCTTGGCCTCCTGAGTTTCTGGGATCACAAGCCTGTGTCACTGCTCCTGGCTTTTCCTTTTCATTTCTTCTTTGACCCATTAGTCTAATTTTTTATTGAAAGAATTATTCCTTTATCATTGAATTACAGTGATGTTAGGGTTTGGATATTAAGTGTCCCTCAAAAGCTCATGTGAGACAATACAAGGAAGTCTGAGGTGAAATGATTAGGTTCTGAGAGTCTTAACCTAGTTGGTGCATTAATCTCTTGATAGAGATGAACTGGGTGACAACCAAAGGCAAGTAGGGTGTGACTGGAAGGGGGCTTCCTCCATCACGCCCTTCTGCCATGACATGCTCATTCACTTTAGGTCCAGAGCAAGGGAGTTTCTGAGACCTCAGAAACCGTGAGGCCCCAAATAAACTTTTCTTCCTGTAAAGTGGTTCTTGTCAGGTCTTTGGTTACAGCAGTGGAAAAGCTGACTAAAACAAGTGGCCTCTTTATGGTAAATAACTGCCCACATGCACACGGCTCATTTCTGGGCCCCTTATTCTACTTTCTTCTTATCCCAGTACCACCCTGGCTTGGTTCCTCTTATGGCCTACCCTGCCTTCCCTCTGACTTTGTCCCTGGGTCTCTCCACCTCTTCTCCTTCACTGTTTCTGGCATGTTCCTGAAGCTCTTTTCTTTTAATATATTTTTATTTGTTGTTGATGGATCTTTTTTTTTTCTTAATTTATTTATATGTGGTGTTGAGAATCAAACCCAGTGCCTCGCACATGCTAGGCAAGTGCTCTGCCCCTGAGCCACAAACCCAGCCCGGAAGCTCTTTTCTTAACCTTGATAGTGGAGTCCAGGTTTTCAGCGATACCCTTACGGAATATTCCAGTGTTCACTGTGGGTTACACGCAGTGTTGGTCTGATAACTAATAAGGGAGCTGTTAGCGAGAGCAGCCCTGAGCCAGGCCTACTCCACACGCCAGCTGTTCTCAAGAACGCAGGTGTGGGATGATGTGAAATGAAAAGCAGGTTCCCACCAAGTGCTTCCCAGGGAACGTGTGGAAGAGTACGTGACCGTGGCCATTTTAACGACCAAAGCCTGCTGTTTCAAGGCCACCCTGGATGAGGTGCCAGTGGAGTGAGAGGCTTCCCTTTGTGCCACCACAGCAAGAAGCAAGAATTCTGAAAGTTAGAGCCAATTCGTCTTTGGATACATGAAGAGAGATGTTAAAGCACATCACCAAGTACAAAAAAGGAGGCATTCAGCTGAGCAAAACCAAACTCTTAGAAGAACCCCAAAGGGCAGGCTGACTGTCCTAACAAGAGGACAGAGAAACTGAGGTGCTCCTTCGTTTTGTGCACTCTTCCTGCTGTTTCTGGATAGGGATCTGTGCTCCATGCCTAGGGAATCTTGTGGCCTCGGTTCCCCCTCTCTGTGCCCAGTGCCCAGTGTGTGTATGTGACTCCAGGAAGTTAAATCCTTCGTGTGCTGTATACTGTGTCTCCCTCATGTTCCACCTCACCCTCACCTGAAAAGACAGACTGGAAATTATGATCAGGGGAAGAGAGACTAGTTTAGAGTTTTACATCCACCACCCGTTATGTGTGAATGAATTCACTTTATAGATGAAGAAACCCAGGTCAGCAGTCCAGTAACTTGCCCAGACATGCCACAGACACGCAGGACCAGCTTTGGGCCTCGGCCGTCAAAGCTCATGCTCTTCCCTCTGTGCCCTCGTTGGGCTGTAATGTCTAGGCCCCAGGCTGTGGTTTACTGTGACCATGCCCCAGGAGGGATGTGGAATGGGATCACAAGGCCCAGCAAGGAGGAAGACAGTGTGGAGAAGCCACCAGAGGGACAGGGTGACCAGGACTCCCACACCCTCAACCAGGTACAAGCCCATCTGCACAGTGCAATCCTTCTATATATTCTCATTTAGTTTATTACTCTTGCTCTCCAGTGTTTTAGGGAGGAAAAAGAAATAAACTCTTCTTCCAATGTAATTCCCTTTTACCTACTCTTTATTATTTTTCCTGATTATAGAAGAACTACCTTTATATTATGATCAAAATGATAATAAACTTCTCCTGTGATCCGCCTTCCAAAGATTACCACCATTACCTCTAATCCATAATCCTTAGGTAGCTTTCTGTTACTGTAACAAAATGCCCCAGATAATTAGCTTATAAAGAGACTCTGCTTGTAAATGGATGCACAATAGAACATTGGGCGTACCACAAACTATCTGGTGGGGAATCTTATTCTTTCTCTTATGTTTCAAGAGGGAACTTCCACTCCCAGGGAACAAACAGTATTAGGGATTCTGGATTTCATTCTATCCCCTAAGTAGGTAGGATTTATCTGACTGATGAGAGTAGAGAAGAAACTGGGCACACATAACCCACCCTCTCTGAGCTTTGGGTCTGAATGGCTGACCCTTTGTGATGCTTGCATTCTGATGGCCACTAGCAGTCTACCTCTCAGGGGTCCTCTACCTCTGCAGGCAGGAAGTGAAAGCCTGTTGGTCCATTTGGACAATGGAGAAGTTAAAGCCCAGCAGTGACCTCATGGTTCAGTCACTTCTCCAGTGAAGCTTAATGTGGACTTTGAATTTCATTTGTTTTAGGTTTATGACTTTAAAAATAAAAATCCCTCTTGAGAAGGAAAGAGAGCAGTATTATTTTTTTTTGACACCTTTAAATCCCAATATCCCACATTCCTCTTTGATGAGCAACTAATGTTTTGTTACAACAAATATTGACTTTGTCCAATATTTACTTCCTGCTATCAGGGTTCACAACAGGAACGACATCAATCAAAGAAGCTCTCTTTTGGAGACATCTCTGCATTGGGGCCAAGGGTGAACATTCATGGAGCACCCAATCAATGCCAACCGTGGCCAGATGACTGAAGAGTCTCTTGAGGCTTTAAGGATGGGATATAAGAAATCTATATTGCAGAAGGTCTCCTTCCTGCACTTGCCACTCAATAAACACTAACAGGGTGCTTACAATGTGCCAGAACACATAAAATCTCAGCTTTTATGAAACCTACAATGCACCAAGCAACAAGCAATCAGCAGTGGAATGTCAGAAAGTAATAACCGCCCTGGGGTCTCAAAGGAATGTAACGACTTTGAGTGAAAGCAACTCCCAAGTCCATCTTGAACCTGGCATAAAAGTATGGATAAGGCAGAACAGTAGCCATAGGCTTTATTTCAGATATTTCTGGTTCTTGAGCCTCTGATACAATAGCTGGTATGTTGGTAAGTGACTGGTTTCCCATGGAGCTTTTCCATTTCGTAACTAATTGAGGAAAGATGTGCCTGAATGCTTTCTTTTTCAAAGCCTCCCACGTGCTCTCTTTTCCAGAAGCAATTTACCTTGCCTGGCTTAAGTGGACAGGATATGCCTCAGCAAACTACCTATTGTCCACAGGAGAAATGCAGGCCTGAAATAATGTTGATAAGGGGAACCCAAGTTATCCAAAGGGGGAGACTTTTGAGACCCCTTTCACAAACCAGATCCCACAACTCAGGGTGATAAGGAGAATTCCTCCTAACTATAAAAACTGGAAGAATTTATGATTAATAACCCAATTAGAATGGGTCAGCATGGGTCAAAGTGACCCAGAGTTGTCATGGCAGTGGGGAACTGGAAGTCTAATGTCATTCTGTTGTCAGTCAAAAGTCAAGAGGTGGACCTGTGCAGGACTTTCTGGAAACTTCTTTGGGATTCCCAATAAAACTGGAATGCAGGAGAGGCAGCTGGCCCTCTCCTCTCTGAGTGGACCCACTCTCTCCCAGAAGAGTATACCTTTTCCCTTTTCCTATCCCTTCAATAAACTCATGCCTAGCTACTCTGAGAGACATGTCTGAAATACTCCTGATTTGATTGAGGGATGTCTTCAAACTGCCTCAATTTCCCAGAAGGCCCCAGCCTAGTCACTCTCTCACCAAAGGAGTGTTCTAAGCTCGGGTAAAGAGCCCTGGATGATACATCTGCACATCCGAGTGCAGGCTGTAGTCTGTACAGCTCTCGGTGTGGTTCAAGAATGGCTTGTTGCACATGCAAGATCAGGATAGGGGAGCTTGGGCCCATCCACCAAAGGGACTTGCCCTGCCACGTGGCTATCAAGACTCTGTAATCCTGGTCATCTTGGTAGCTTCTGGTTGTTCCTGAAAAGCACTGGTGGGCTTATTTGCATCCTAATAATAGTTCCTTCCCTCTGCTTCAAATAGGTCAATTCATGGGAATTGTGGAAAGTGACTTTTCTGCAAAATTTCCAAGTTCCTATGAGAGATGGGCCTGTCCAAGTGACAGGAGCTATAACTTAGTGAAGTTTCTGCCCAGTTTTTGTGGTGATAGGAGGCACTTGTTCTGCAGCCATCACAAACCTTCATATTCTAATCTCCCTCGAGGTCAGGAATTTATGCTCTTAGTAGAGTTTGGTTAGGGGTGGAGGGAAAGATTAAGGAAAATAGGGGATGAATTAAAAAAACTATGTATGAGATGCCAGAATAATCATAGAAGTAATGAATACTTGGCTGATTGGTATTTCCTTATGGAGGATAATTCCAAATTACAGTTCCCATTGCCTGGGTTATTAGATTCAGGTCAATTTGTTTTGTATCTCAAAGGCTTAGGAAGCTCATGCTTTCAATTGCCCTGTAACTGAATGAATCGTTTACAATAAAAATGCAGATGAGTGTAACCCTCATGCAGCTTTAAAACGGAAAAAAGTTCTAAAGCGATTAAGAATCCTAATCTGGAAAGGGAAATGGGACGGATGCCTTCATTTTAGATCTAGGAGGACCAGGGTTTAGGTGAGAAAACGCCAGCTTTCATGATAACTCTCCCTTTTGGAGTGAAAGGAAGGAAACCCTAAAGCATGGCCTCAGCACTTTTATGACCAGAGTCAGTGGACATGCATGCTCCTGTTTTGTATTTAATGCACTGTCATCCTAAACTTCTTCTTACAGGGTTTTAAAGCTACTGGAAGAAATCAGATCTATTAGATATGTGAAAATTTAAGTTGCAATCCATGTACAGATGTCTGGGGAATGCTGGTTCTTTTTACCCATTAGTTTTTTTATTTATTGTTATAGGAAGAAATGTCTAGAGAAATTTTAAATGTTGACAGTGTAGTGCACTAAATTTGGCAGAATAATCAAATGGAGATTAGATACAGTCCTGGTAATTAAGTGCACTCATTCGTCAGTGAGAGAACACCTTCCCCTTCCCCACTCTCTCTATCTTCTCCATCCATGTTCTCTCTGATCCCACTGAACTTTTCATATTATTTTACTATAAGAAAAAGAGAACACTCTACAGAAGAACAATAGGGCAAGCATCAGGGTGATCAATTTTTTTCTCATTATAAAAGCCTTTGTGTGGTTATGTTTCTCTCTATCCCACTACCACTCCACAGTTCTTCTCTCCATCCCCTCAGATAGCAATTTCTTCAATCCATTCTTAACTTTACCAAGAAAAGCAGACTGGATGGAGTCCAAAGAAACTGTGATATTCATGCTAGACCATCACCAACGTATAATATGAAAAGAAAGTTACTCTTCATAAGTTTAATACTTCTTTTTTAAAATATTTTTTTAGTTGTAGGTGGACATAATATGTTTATTTTATTTATTTATTTTTATGTGGTGCTGAGAATTGAACCCAGTGCCTCACATGTGTGAGGCAAGAACTCTACCACTGAGCTACAACCCCAGCCCCAGGTTTAATGCTTCTCTCTTTAATGTATCTTTAATGTTTAATGTATCTCTCTTTACAAAAGTAAAATGAAAATAAACAACAATACAACACAATAACAAACCACTCTAGGTAGGAAAACACCAACGGAGATTTAGAAAAAGCTCTACTTTGAACTCAGAATAACCCTGTGCAATCAAGGTGAGCTAAAATTTAGATGGAAAGAAGACATAGGCACTTTCACACTAATATCACCCTAATAATTATGAAGACAATGATTGATAGGTTTTAGATACTTTTGTTCTGTGCAAGCTCTATTTTGGGTCTTATCTGAGTCTCTATCCAGTTGGGTTTCATTATGGAACCAGAATGGTTTTTCAAAATTTTTGTGAATTATAAAACTGACTTGCAGAGGAGATGTGTGGCTGCTTATATTCAAGTAGACATAGACCTTATATCAGTCAAGTTCACATAAAGCAGTTTCTTTACATTTTTATTTGACCTATATCTGAGTCTAGAAAGACCGCATACTTGAGTTAAGGGTAAGTAAGAAAATGCTAAATCTATGCTTCATCATTCTTATCAAGGTGTCCCATAGCTTGCAAGGGTACTAAGTTACAACACACACAGAAAATGTCACCGAAGAGTTAAAAGAGCTGACTTCTCTGTTTCAGGCATAATTTTATGTAGGTAAAGATGGCCTTCAGAGCCTAAGATAGAAGGCATCTGGCATACTGCCCAGACCTTGCCAAGGTTTTGGTATTAGGAGAAAAATTATGGTCTAGGTTAATTTGGGATCTTGGCTTGTGGCCACACTCATGTGGCTTCTGAACTGAGAAAGTGTGGTGGACTGCACTGTGCTCCTCCTTCCTTTAACAAAAGGAGTATAGAAAAGGAAGAATGGTAGGAATCAAAGAAGAAAAGTATGTGTTATTAGAAAAGTGAAAATTGGCACCTCTGGCACCAGGACCCAGAAGAGACCTAGTTGGGTGACAAGGGCCACTTACAGACACTGGGAGAAGCAGGAGAAAATCTTATGGGACAGATGCTGCATGTGGGCCCCTGGGCAGGCCAGAGGTGAGGAGAAGTATGCTCAAAGAAGTGGCCTGTTCCTGAGATGGACAGCTCACGGGCCTGGGGTGGAGCGCCGCTGAAGACCCAGGTAGAAGGTCTCCCCATCACGATGCAGGAACTAACTGGATAGGCAAAACAAAAGCTTCTATATTACCAGCCCCAACAGAGTTCAGTCAAAGGGTTAAGTCCCCGGGAAGCATTTGGGCAGGAATCATCCCCAGCAGATCCCAGACAGCAAAAGAAAATTCATTACATGCCTCTACCAAGGGACAGGCTGAATGCCTGGTGGGCTTCTGTGTTTTCAGGAGGGAAAGAAGGAAGAAATGGAGGGAGGGACAGAGGAAGGAAGGAGATGGGAAGGAGAAAGGAAGGGTGGGAAGGAGGGAGGAGGGCGCGAAGAAGGGAGGAAGGGAAGGAGGGAAGTCTTCTCTTTATCTTTCCTCCATTTCCCTGGTGTAAATATTCCCATCTAGCAGATTCTAAACTATCAATGTGCATCAGTGAAGGAGGAGTTGGGAAGAGATGCACAGAATCAGCTCTCACAGGTCCGCCCTGTGCTCGGGGGTCTTACTGGTTCCTATTCATGAAGTACAGACAACCATAAAAAGGTGACTTTGTGTTGCTCCTCTGTACTCATTATTCATTCCCAAAGAATCCACACCTCAAGCTTGATATGCTTTAAATTTTTCTATAAATGTTGCTAAATCCTTTGACTGTTTTATATAAATTAAAACCCTCTGGGCAGAAATTCAAATGTATCTGAAAATTATGTGGAAAGCTATTAGGAGGATAACGAAATGTAATTTAAATATAATTGTGCTACTAAAATGTGTTAATTAAAATATGCTAATGTCTTTTATGAGTCGTTCTTGTGGAATATAAGCAATGTTTTAAACCTATTTAATTACATAAATTGTTCCAATGACATTCTCTATCAAAACTTCTAAAAGACTCTGATAATTCTGGTTATTAATTTGGTCACAGATGCTGAAATCACGAAAGCTGATATAATATAAAGTTGAAACAGTAAATGTTTATTTAAAGCCCTTGTTTAAAAATAGAGTTCAAAATCAAAGCTACCTTTCATAAGAGATAATGACACACCTGTTACCCCCAAACAGTTACATGAGAGCCAAAGCTCAAAGCCCTGTTGTCTGTTACTCTTGTTACTCATTTTCAAACCCACTGAATCTCACCCCTGTGCTCTGGGAGTGGGCTGATCATCTAAGCTCCCCTGCCATTGGCTTCTGGTCGAGTTTGACAAACAGAAGGTAGGACATTAGTGAGTAAGAAAGAGAAGTCAAGAATATTTCTCCCCGTCTTTTTCCTGCTTTAGAGTCATATTTTGAGCAGTAACTGTATCCTTCTAAGAAAGCAATTCCAATTGGGCCACCTTCTCTCCAGAGACAATATTTTTTCCCTTTATCTCTTTCTTGCAAGAGATAGCAGTGGCTCTGCCTTCCTGCTGGTCTCTGAGTCCCTGACTTTACTCTGTTTACTCCCTTGAGCCTGCCCACACCTCTCAAATCTTCCCTTTGCAAGGTCTCTATTGAATCATCTGGAGTGAATTCTTCGTTCTTCAGGATCCTATCTGATACTTTCTTCCCGTATCTTTTGTGTCTACTGTATGTCAATTATAAATTGAATTCTAAGGTACTAGTTGTTCCATGTGTCTATATTCTGTACCACACCCTTGGAGTGTGTGTGGGGGGAGAGAGAGAGAGACAGAGAGAGAGTGAGAGTGTGTGTATGTGTAAAGCCTTCTATGCCAGCTAGTAACTTGAAGTGTCAGACCAGATACTGGTTTGTGGGTTGTTCTAGTGCATTCTGGGTGACTATGAGTCTTTTTTGATACATTAAAAATGAATTCGGACAGATGTGATTCTGCTATCTGTATTTGGGGTAGAAATGGGAGTTCAAAACCCAATAGAGTCAAATGTTTGAAAGATGATTTATCAAGAGCTCTGTAATGTTTGGAACAATCAATAAAAAAAAATGAATTCGGGTTGGGTTTGTGGCTCACTGGTAGAGCGCTTGCCTAGCATGTGTGAGGCACTGGATTCGATCCTCAGCACCACATAAAAATAAATAAATAAGAATAAAGGTATTGTGTGCCCAACTACGACTAAAAAATAAATATTAAAAAAAAACTAATTCCAAGATATTGAGACTGGAAAGAAAGAAAAAAAAACTGATGACATCTAAAAATGAAATGCATTATCTGCCTCTGTGGCTTTTAATCCTATAGTTCTGTTATTTCCTTTGTTTGAGTTTTTAAGTGAAGCCAACTTTCCCCCTGTTTTGTCTTTGAGATATGGCAAATTTACAAACCTTGACACAAGAATCAGAAAAAGGTGCCACAGAGCAGTGGTACTCAAAACTTTAACATGCATCAGGGTCACCTGAAGAACTTATTGGGGTCCCCTACCCAGAACTTCTGATTCAGTCATTCTGAGGTAGGACAAGGCAGAACTTGCATCTCTAACAAGCTCCCTGTGATGCTGGTCCAGGAACCACCTTTGAGAACTACTGCAATAAATAATCTGGAGCATACACCAGATGGTTGCCTGGTGCCCTGCAGATTATTCTCCATCTTACATTTTATAAGGATGACCTCAGCTGCTAGTGAGAAAAAAAGGGATGATAAATCACCTGAGAAACATCTGTTTGTCCTCAACATAAACTGCCTTTCTCAAGACTGTGATCTCTTGAGCCTTTTTTGATGATCACAATGTAAAGAATCCTGGGAAGACAGTTGTGAAAATACCTTGGATCCTCCTTTCCTAAACTTCCTAGTGAGTTTTATTCAATTTCCAAAATATAATATTTATATATGTGTGTGTGTGTTTTCATTCATTCTGGATACAAGAATATAGATACAAGTTCTTATAAAAGAGTTAATGAATTTGCATTTATAAAGATACATTTGAATGATTTAATTTTCATTAGAAATGACCCATTTCCATTGTTGGAGAGAGTGGGTCAGGCAATAAATTTATCTTAATGTTTAACAAACTTTTATACCTCCTTACTACCTTCAAAGTGCAGGAGGAACTAAGAAGGAGGCTAAACTCTGTTACAACATTAATTAGACTTAGAGCACAGCAAGATACTGATAAATCTGGAAGTTTCTTTTGGGTGGGTAAGGAATTTACCATTATAATATAATTGGGTTTAAACTCACATTAAAGTTATTCTGAAACATACTTGGAAATCTTGAGAAAGAAAACTGAGACAAATAAATAACTCATAATTTTTAACAAAATCATAAGTGCTTTGGAGTTGTCACGTTCTCTCTGGGGCAGATCAGAGCCAGAGGAACTATGAAGGTGACCAGGTTTGATCTCTACGGCTATCATCTTGGAAACTGAATTGAGATGCTAGATCTGGGCCCATAGTGCAGCCTGTATGAGTCAGGACATATTTTTTAGTGGTGTTCCAGTCAGACTGCCTGTGACCAGACTTATATGAGCTACGTCAAAAATATTGCTTTAAATTGTCATCCCCAACTAATTTCAGAGTAGCTGTCAGTAGACAGAAAGGAGGCTTAGAGCTGAAGTTTCACATTATAAGCACAACAATGGCACCCAAAACAACCAGGTATGGGGAGCCACTTTGTGCTAATGGGTCTTATATTACTTGGGGGCAAGAAACTCAGAACTTTTAACAAGAAACATGTTCTTTCAAATTCCATTTCCCACAACTTAAGATAATGAGATTTTCTCCTTAGCTAGCAAAAGTCCCCATGCCTTCAATCCAGGCACTCTGTCAGAACATATCAATCAAAATTCTCCTTGATGCTACTATTAGTTTCCTTTCTATGCACATAAGAACATCTGCTTTATATTTAAAATAACTCGCCTTGTAACTTGAAGTGTGGGCTTCTCCAGCTGAGCAGAACCCGTAAATATATGCCTACCAAAAAAAGAACAAAACAAAAAACCACATTATTTATTGCTGTAAATGGAACAAAATGGAGGGAAAAACTGATGTGGAAATTTCACTGCCGCCTGGTATTCTATTTATACTCAGGCTAGGCAAGTTTTTGAAATTCCTGTAATCAGATTTAAGATTAAGTTTGAATTGGCATGTTCTAAATGCAAGCATGATGTCCAGAACTCAAATCTAAACCACAGAGCTTTTTTTTTTTTTTTAAAGAGAGAGTGGGGGGGGGAGAGAGAGAGAATTTTAATATTTATTTTTTAGTTATCAGCGGACACAACATCTTTGTTTTGTATGTGGTGCTGAGGATCGAACCCTGGCCGCACGCATGCCAGGTGAGCGAGCTACCGCTTGAGCCACATCCCCAGCCCCACCACAGAGCTTTGAGATCAGAAATTTTTTGCACGATGCTTTTGCTCCTTAAAATACACTTGTATTATGCTGCTGATGTCAATGCTCAGAAAAATAGGATTATGCAGGTCTTTGGAATCTTCTCACTAAAGGAAGGCATTCCCCAGCTGTTTTAATGAAGTTCTAAATGATATAGCTGCACATCTGAGGGCAGTCTGGTTTCTGTTACAGTCAATGTGAGCCCTAAACTTCTGAAATCCTTCAATGCTATAGACAAGGAGAAGTTCCTTCTAGTACACATCTCTTCTTTCCCTCCCCTCTCCTCTCCCCTTTCCTTCCTTCCCCTTCTTTCCTTTATTTCTCTTTCTCCCTGTCCCTCTTTCTCTCTTCTTTCTCCACCATATGTGTGTGATAGGAGTCCCAGAAAAGGAACAGAGAAATAAAGGGACAGAAAAATATTTGAAGGAATAATGGCAACAAGTATCCAAATTTGATTTTTACCCTCCCCCCAAATTTACAGGTCTAAGAAACTAAACAAATGCCAAGGAGGATAAACACAAGGACAGTCACACCTAAATATGTCATAGTCAAGCTAGGACAAAGAGTCAGTCATGAAAGCAGTGAGAGTAAAGGGACTCGGGTTTGGGAGATGCAGCGAACAACTGACTCCTGACCCTCAACAATGGAAGTCAGCAGGCAGTGGGGAGAGGCCTCCAAAGTGCTGACAGAAAAGGGCTGTGAGCAAGAACTCTACAACCAAAAACCTGTCCTTCAAGAGTGAGAATGAAATAAACTGTTTTCCAGATAAACAGAGCCTGTGAGAACTGACATCAGCCTACCTGCCTTATAAACATACCTTTAAAATTCCCAGGCTAAAGTGATATCAGACAGAAATTCAAATCCATAGGAAGCAATAAAGAGTACTGAAAATGGTAAATTTGTGGATAAAGATCAATAATTTTATAAATTTTTCTTTTTCTTTTCTCAAATTATTTAAAATTGCTTAAAGTGATAGTACAATACTATTGCTGGGTTTATAATATATAGACCTAAGAGCATATATGTAGAGAGAAATATAAGCATGGTATAGTTATATCAATATGAATATATAAAGTGGAAATATAAGTATATCAAATATAAATATAGAAATGGCATCTACAGATGTATACATGTAAAGAGGGAGAAGGAAATGAAGCTAAATTGTAGTAAAGTCTGTGTTTTACCAGAATCACAAGGGTTAACCTGAATGAGATTGTGATCAATTATATTAAGAAATCATTAATAAGACAATTTAAATAGTAAAAAAATCAACAGAAGAATTAAGATTTTGCATTAAAATTTCCATTTAATACAAAAGAAGGCAGTAAAGGTGGAATAGGTAAATATACAGAAAACAACTAGAAAAATAGCAGGTGTAAATTCAAATGTATGAATAATTACACTAAATGTTAATGAACTAAATGCTTCCATCAGAAGGCAGATTCTGTCCATCTGGATAACAAATGAGATTTAACTATGTGCTGAGGCCAATCCACACTTCAGATGGAAAGACACAAAAGGATTACAAGTAAAATATTGGAAAAAGAAATATTGTGCAAATCATGATAATAAAAGTGTTGAAATAGTTGTCTTTGAATCACATAAAATGGACTTTAAGACCTGAAGACATAAAGTATTGCTAAGACTAAAAGAAACATTATAACGATAAAAGGACCAATGTATCATGAAGATATGATGATTATAAAAATATACATGTATAAGAGAATGCTTCAACAATAAATGTTGGTGAGGATGTAGATGGAGAAGTACACTCATACAGTGCTGGTGGTACTGCAAATTAGTGCAACTATTATGGAAAGCAGTAAGGAGATTCCTCAGAAAACTTTGAATGGAACCATCATTTGACTGAGCTATGCCACTCCTCAGTTTATACCCAAAGGATTTAAAATCAGTATACTACAGTGACACAGCTGTATCTATGTTCAAGCTCAATTCACAATAGCCACACTATGGAACCCACCGAGGTACCCCTCAATAGTAAAGAAAATGTGGCATATATACACAATGAAATATTACTCAACCATTAAGAAGAATAAAATTATGGCATTTTCAGGTAAGTGGATGGAGCTGGAGAATATCATGCTGTGCTAAATAAATCAATCCCAAAGAAAACCAAGGCCCAATGTTTTCTTTGATATATGGATGCTAATTCACAATGCCGGGGTGCAGTTAGGGAAGAACAGAAGTACTTTGGATTAGGCAGAGGGGAGTGAAGGGAGGGAAGGAGGCATGAGGGTGGGAAGGATAGTAGAATGAATCAGATATTATTGTCCCATGTGCCTACATGACTACATGACTGGTATGATTCTACATCTTGTACAACCAAAAGAACGAGAAGTTGTATTTCACTTATGTATGATGCATCAAAATGAATTCTGTCATGTATAAATAATTAGAACAAACAAAAAATAAATTTAAAAAAGAGTGCTTCAAAATATTGAGGCAAAAGTTGACAGAATTGAATGGGAACATGGACAATTCAACCATTAAAATTGGAACTTCATGACTCATCTCTCAATTAATTGATAGAACAACTAGACAGAAAATTAGCCAGAATATAGAAGACTTGAGCAACACCATTAACCAACTTAATCTAACTGGCATTTAGGAAACACTTTATCTACAATGGCAGAAAACCTTCTTTTCGAGTACCAACAGTAGTCTCCAGAATAGACCACAAGCTAGTCCTAAAATGAAACTCAGCAAATTAAAGAGGATTAAGGTAATACAATGCCCAACTTCAACTAAATTAGAAGTCAACAGAGGAAAGAAAATTTTGGAATGTCTTCACAAATATTTGGAAATTAAACGATATATATTCCTAAATAACCCATGTGAGAAAGAAGAACCCACAATTAAAATTTAATAATATTTTGAACTTAAAACAAAAACAATAATCCAGTGGTAGAGAGCTTGCCTAGCATGTGCAAGGACTGGGGTCAATTCCCTGCACCAAGAAAAATAAAATAAAAATTTATGGACATATGTAAAGAAAATTTGTAGCTTTAAATGCCCATTTTTAAAAAGGAAGACCTCAGATCAATAAGCTAAACTTCCATTTTAATAAACCAGAAAAGAAGAGTAAAAGTAAATGCTAAATAATCAATCGAACCTAAGAGTACAATTCGTATCTGAGTGGAAATAGGTGAAATTAGGGAACAGAAAAAGAGTAGGAAAAAAAAATCAATGGAAGAAAAATTTGGTTCTTTGAAAAAATCCACAAAATTGATACATTTTAGCCAGACTGCCCAAGGAAAAAAAGTCAAAAATTATCAAAATTAGGAATGAAGGTGGAGTCATCCCCTGCTGACCCCACAAAAATAAAAAGAATGTAAGGAAATGTTAATTGTGCACCAACAATGAGATAAATGGGTGGAATGGGTAAGTTCCTAGAAGAACACAAAGTTCCAAATTTGACTCAAGAATGAATAGAAAGTCTGAATAGATGTATAACCAAGAAAATAAATTTGTATCTAATAATCTTCCTACCAGGAGATGCTCAGGCCCAGAGGGCCTCACTGATGGAGTCTACCAGATAGTCAAAGAAGAAACAATACCAACCCCACACTGACTCCCTCAGCAAATACAGGACAGGGAGGGCTCTCCAACTGCTTCAGAGTCTAGTAGTACCCTAATAATAAAGCCAGACAAGGGCATGGTAGGAAAACCACAGACCAACATCCCTAATTAACATTGACATGAAAAAACCTTGTGATATGAGTGAACAAAATCCAACAGCCTGTCAAAAGGACTATATGCCATTGCCAGATGTGGTTTTTCCAGAAAGCAAGGTTGATTTAACATCCAAGAACCAATTTCAGTCCTACTTGTCTTATTGCACTTTGCTTTGTGGCTCTTCATGGATAATGTGTTTCACGTGAATTCAAGGTCAAGGCCACCCTGCATCTGTCAAGTCCATCCGTGCCATTTTTCCAACAGCATGTGGAAAGTGCTCTCACTTGAGGTCTCTGTTGCATAATTCTTTATAGTATTTTAAACTTTTCCATTATTATCAAATCTGTTGTAGAGATCTATGGTCAGTGATCTTTGAGGTTATACTCTTGTCATTGTTTGGGGACACCATGAGCCATATCCATATGAATGGTGTGTGTAAGTGTGTGTAAGTATGTGTGTGTGTCCTGATTTCTCTATCAATTGGCTGTCCCCTCCATCCCAGGCCTCCTTTTCCTGGGGACACAATAATATTGAAATCAGACCAATTATGAACCCTACAATGGCCTTTATGTGTTCAAGTGAAAGGAAGAGTCATACACTTAGTAAAGAAAGGCATGTCAGAGGCTGAAACAAGCCAAAAGGAAGGTCTCTTGCAACCAATAGCTGGCCAAGTTGTGAATGCAAAGAACAAATTATCAAAGGAAATTAAAAGTGCTATTCTCGTAAACATGCAGATGATAAGAAAGTGAAGCAACCTATTAGTGATATGGAGAAGTTGTAATGGGCTGGATTTAAGACCAAACCAGCCCCTGTGTTCCTGTAACTCAAACCCTAAAAGGCTCTGACCCTCTTCAATCCTGTGAAGGCTAAGAGAGGTAGGGAAAGCTGCAGAAGAAAAGTTTGAAGCTAGCGAAGGTTGGTTCATAGGTTTCAGGAAAGAATCCATCTCCATAACATTAAAGTGCAGACAAAGCAGCAAGTTACCCAGAACCAATCAAGGTCACTGATGAAGGTGGCCACACCAGGCAACAGACTTTCGATGTAGACAAAACAGGCCACTAGAGGAAGAGGGCATTGTGTAAGACTCTGACAGCTTGAGAGAAGTCAACACTAGCTTCAAAAACTCAAAGGGCAGGCTGGCTCTCCCATCAGGGACAGAGGCAGCTGGCAACCTGAAGTTGAAGCTTATGCTCATTTATCTTTCAAAATTTCCAGGGCCCTTAAGAATTATCCCAAATCTACTCTGCCTGTGCTTATAAGGATAAAAACAAAGCCTGAATGATAAAATATCTGTTTATGAGATGAATTATTGAGTATCTTAAGGCCACTGTTGGGATCTACTGTTTAAGGGGGAAAAAAGATTTTTTTTCCCAAAATTTTGTTGCCTCTTGACAGTGCACCTGGTCACCCAAGAGCCCCGATGGAGACATGCAACAAGACTTCATGAATACTAACCCAGCATCCATTCCGCAGCCCACGCACCAAGAAGTATTTTAACTTTTGAGACTTATTTAAGATATACATTTTGTAGGATGAACTCAAGTACTATGTAGACCATAAAGCTCTAATAAAAAATACATTTTATAAGGCTATCTATGTCTAGATAGTGATTCTTCTAATGGATCTGAGCAAAGTGAATTGAAAACCTTCTGGAAAGGATTCACCTTTCTAGATCCCATTAAGAACATTCATGGTTCATGGCGGGGGTGGGGTCAAAGGATCCACATTACTAGGAGTTTAGAAGTTGATGATTTGGAGGGGTTCAAAACGTCAGTGGAAGAAGCAACTACAGATATGGCGGAAACAGCAAGAACTAGATTTAGAAGTGGAGCCTAAAGTGGTGGCTGAATTGCTGCAATCATATCAAAAATCGTAATGGGTGAGGAGCTGTTTCTGGTGATGAGCAAAGAAGGTGGTTTCTTGAGATGGAATCTACTCCAGGTGAAGATGCTATGGGCACTCTTGAAATGACCACAGAACATTTAGAATAGGACATCAACTTGGCTGGGAAAGCAGCTGCAGGATTTGAGACTCCACTTTTGAAAGATGTTCTACGGAGGGCAAAGTGGTATCAAACAGCCTCACGGGTGACAGAGAAATCTTTCTGAAAGGAAGAGTCAATCAACGTGGAAACCATCCTTTCTTATTTTAAAAAGTTGCCACAGCCACCCCAGCCTTCAGCAGCCACCAACCTGATCAGTGAGTGGCTGGTAGCCCTGTACATTGTTTTTAGATATAATGCTATTGCACTCGTTTTTAAAAACGATTTTTTTTTGTAGTTGTAGATGGACAGAATGCCTTTATTTATTTGCTTATTTTTATGTGGTGCTGAGGATGGAACCCGGTGCCTCACACATGCTAGGCAAGTGCTCTACCACTGAGCTACAGCCCCAGCCCCTGCTATTGAACTTTTAAGGAACCACAAGGTAGAATAAGCGTAACTTACATGTGCTGAGAAGACAAAAAAAATGTATGACTCACTTTATTGTGATACTTGCTTAAATGTAGTGATCTGGAACCAAACCTACAATTTCTCCAAGGTGTGCCTATAACTTCATACACCACACAGATAGAACAAAGGACAAGATTATGATCATCTTAATAGAAACAGGAATAGCCAACCATCATTCATAAAAATTCTCAACAAAATAGTAGAAGGGAACCTCACAAACAGCCTCCTACCCCTCCCCACCAAAAGGTGCAGTTGACATTATTATTTATTTATTTAGTGGTCTGGGAAATGAACCCAGTGGCACTCCTACCTCTGAGCTACAGCCTCAGCCCTTTTATTTTATTTTGTGACAAGAGTCTTGTTAAGTTGCTGAGGCTGGTCTCAAACTTAAGATCCTCCTGCCTCAGCCTCCTGTGTAGCAGGGATTACAGGTGTGTGCCACCATTCCTGGCTATAGCTAGCATGACATTTTTTTTTGGGGGGGGGGTCCCAGGGATTGAGCTTAGGGGCATTCATCCACTGAGCCACATCCCCAACCCTATTTTGTACTTTATTTAGAAACAGGGTTGCTTAGTGTCTCCTGTTGCTGAGGCTGGCTTTGAACTTGCAATTCTCCTATCTCAGCCTCTGAAGCAGCTGGGATTACAGGTGTGGGCCACAATGCCCAGCCACTAACATCAAAATCAAACACAAGGTAAGAATGTCTCCTCTTGCTATCTCTAGTTAACATTGTATTAATTAAAGCGATAAACACATAAAAAATAATTAAAAGCACACAGGTTGAAAAGGAAGTATTTATTCCCATATGACATGCTTCCGTGTGGAGAAAATTCTGAAGCACCTAACAAAATAAATTAGAAGTAATAAATGAGCTCAGTATGTTCAGGACACAGTATCAATATTTTTTTTAAAAAAATCAATTGTATTTCTATATGCTAGCAAAAAACACTTTAAAAATGAAATCAAGAAAACTATTCTTTTCACTATAGTTATCAAAAAGAATAAAATACTTAGGAACAAATTTATTCTAAGACCAACACCCTGAAAATTGTAAACATTGCTAAGATAAGTGGAAGAAGAGTTAACTAAATGGGAAGACATTGTATGTTCAAGAACTGGAAGACTCCAAGTTGTTAAGAAGGCAATCCATTCTGTGTAATACCATCTCCCTCCCAGTAGTAAGCATTCTAAAAAACCCACAAGCTCTTCCCAACATATACAGGTGCAAAGGACATGAAATGGCAAAACCACAAGGACAGTGGAGTGGTTGTGTGTTTTTAAAATTTACGACACAGGTAGTTTTAGTGTAAGGGTAGATGTAGATATTAATAAGATAGGATTGAGAATCACTAGAAATAAAACTTTTCAACAACAGATAGTCCTGAGGGGAAAAGATAAACTTAGACTCTTAACCCACAGCATGTAAAAGTTAATTCAAAACAGATCATAAATCTAAATATGAAAGCTAAAATTACAAACTTCTAAAACACTTTGGAGAAAATCTTTGTGGTCTTGGATTGAGTAAAGGTTTCTTACATATGACACCAAAATTATGAGCCCTAAAAGAACAAGTTTTTAAAAACAGGCTTCATCAAAACTTTAAACTACTGCTCTTCAAATGATATTAAGAAAAAAAAATTAAAAGCTGAAAAAATATATTAAAATTATATATGATAAAGCATTTGTAGCCATAATATATAAAGAACACCTGTAAATCAGGAATACAACCAGTACAATTAAATAATGAACAATAGATTTGAATATCCATTTCTACCAAGGAAGACCAAGAAATGGTTAATAAGCACATGAAAAGGTACCTAACATCTTAGGTAAATGCAAATTAAAAATCACAATGAGACACTGTACCTAACAGAACACTATAATTAAAATAGAACAATACCAAGTGTTATTCATATATTGCTATTGGAAACATAAAATGGTGTAGCCACTTGGGAAAAAACCTTGACAGTTTTTTTAGAGTTAGAGGTGAACCTACCATTCAGCTGGGTGTGCTTATGTACACCTGTAGTTCCAGATCTTACAGGAGGCTTACAGGAAGATCTCAAGTTTGTGGCTGAAGCAGGAGAATTCCAAGTTTAAGGCCAGCCTGGGCAATTCAGCAAGATCATGTCTCAAAACAAAAAGGGCTGGGGTGGTAGGCCACTTTTCTAGCATTCACCAGGCTCTGAATTCCATCTCCAGTGCTGAAGAAAAAGAAAGGGGGGGGGGAGAAAATTAACATACAATGAGGAATCCTAGATTTTTAACCATAATAAATGAAAACGTTCACAAAGATTTCCAAGATGTCAGACACAATAAATCTGATGGGTATGGGGTGGGGGGAAATTAAGGAATTTTAAAAGGAGAATCAGTTTGGCTTCATATTTCTATCTGGCAGCATTTGGTATTTTAGACAGTATAAAAAGTGAATATTTTTAATCAAATTTTTATCCAGATTTGAAGGCAGATATTTTCAAATTTAGTTGCCTGGTGTATTTCTTGAATAATTTATTAGAGACTGAAGTTCAAATGGCAAATAGAAAATTTGGTTCAAAAAATAGCTGCTGGTATTAAACCCACTAAATGCAAAATCAAGGCCAACCAGCTGAGGAAATGATCAGAAAATATCAGATAAAGTTTTAATCTCAAGTTAGAAAAATAATTTATCTAAAAAATATGATAGAAAGGTATAGTTCCATGTCAAACAGACACTGTTCAAAGCCAGAAAATTAGCAAGAGAAATATTAGTGAATTATTTAAAGGTATAACAGTAACATTGACTAGCCAGCCTTGGGGATGAAAAGGTGTATGATCAGGCAAAAAACATAGAACTATATTCATTTTCTTATTTTTCAAAGTTGGAATCCAGTACAAATCCAAATCTGAGGTACAGGAATATTTAGTGCACTGTATCAATAATGTGGGATCAATTTTTCCATATAAAGAAAGTAATACACAGGAACAGAAAATGGAACAATTTATAAAGGACACATTTAAAACAAAGTGACTCCTAAGGCTGAAAATAAGAGGATAGAAAACATCATAAAGGCAAATTAGAGAGAGCAGGGTTTCAATATCAGACAGCGGTGAGTCAAAGGCAAAGAGCATCCATTGAGGCAAAGTTGCCATTACAGTAAAGACACAGTAGTCTTGATCATTTAGTTACCCAATAAAACATCTAAACGAGTTTTAAAATCCAAAAGCACAGTGGAAAGACCTTAATTGGCCTGTTGGAGAATCATGATAGATAAGTGGATTTAGAAAGCCAGAGAACCAAGCATTGTGGGTGTCTTTCCAATATTGCTTTAACCCTCCCCAGGAGTGGGAGCCAGGGTTGGGGTAAAGCTGGTGATGATGAAGGGATTCATCCCATCCAGCATTCAGGAGTAGGCCCTCGCTGTGTGACCCGCATCGGGACCTTCTCATCTGGCTTGCCCATGATTGTTTCTGAAGCCAGGTGGATGCCAGGTACTGCGCAGCATTACCCATGGTCACCCAGGAACACACATGGCCAAATACCCTGACTTATTGCTAACAAGTGGGGACATTTAATGAGGCTTCTGGAAAAAGCTTCCTTAAAAGGCACAGCCTCTTCTGGATGCTGTTGTGTGGAACTCAGTTATGGAACTGTTTGGCCACTTTGCAAAGTACCTCCTGAACTCCATGAGCAGGAGAGGGTAGCCCAGGAGCATCATAGGGATTTTCTGGCACTGGAGCCCTGGCTAGGTCGGCTGGAGGCTCACCACATCTCTGGGCTTCTGGTTATATGAGCCAGAAGTTTCATTACTACTTAAGCCAGTCTGAATTTTCTGTTGCCTGCAGTCAAATAGGACTGAGATAATTTAAAAATTATATTTGATTAAGAAATACACAACTCCACACCTGAAACCAAAAATTCATCTTGCTTTTAAGGGCTCGTGAAAATTTTTCACAATTGACCAGGTACATGGCCGAAAAGAAATTTTACTGAAAAAGTGGCAATACCACAGCTTCCAATAATGGTTCAATTAAGCTATTAATTAGCAGCAAAATAAATAAATAAATAAATAATAAAAGAAAAAGAAATCTGAAAAATTCACTGTCCTAAACACTAAGTAGATGGACAGCAAAGAATAAAATGAATTGAGTCCACAGGATCACTATTTACAATAGTCAAAAGGAGGAAACAGCCCATATGTCCATTAACTAATAAATGGATAAACAAAATGTGGTGTGTCCATATGACAGATAATATTCAGCTATAAAAGGAATAAAGTGCTTATAATATATGCTACAACATGGATTATACTAAATGAAATATGCCAGATACAAAAGGCTATTTATCGCATGCATTCATTTGCACAAAAAGTCCTGAACAGTTAAATCCACAGAAGCAGAAAGCAGATTAGTGGTTATCAGTGACTGTAAGAAAGAGGAAGGTGAGGTGTGATTTCTTTGTGGGGTGATGAAATTGTTCAGAATTAGATAATGGTGGTGGCTTCACAACTTGTGAATTACACTAAAACAAAACTGGACATTTTAAATGGGTGACTTTTATGCATGTGAATTACAGCTCAATTTAAAAAGTGATGTGCCTCTACCACATTCTCTTGGTCACAGAGCTCAACCCTGATACAATCCTGATACAATTACACAGAGGTGTAAATACCAGGGGGCATGGAGCATTTGGAGACTGTCTTGGAAGCTGGCTACCACATGGGTCTTCAAAAATTTATGTCCTATTTCACTGCCGGCTTCTCCCTTGTCAAATGTCTCTAGTTGGAAACAGCTGGTGAGGAATCAACAGTAACATCTGTGCACTACATGCCTCTCTTTAGCCAGTCCAGGCCACATTTCATGGCTTTCTCTCCATCCTAAATAACAGGGTTATTTATTTATTACGGGGTTTTCTGTTCTTAAGAATATAAGCATCTCTGGGCTGGGGCTGTAGCTCAGTGGCAAAGCGCTTGCCTCGCATGTGTGAGGCACTGGGTTCGATCCTTAGCACCCCATAAAAAAAATAAACAAATAAAATAAAGGCATGCTGTCCATTTATAACTACAAAAAAATTAAGAAAAAAAAAGAACGTAAGCGTCTCAAATATAATAATTATAGACACATTATCTCCAATCCTTAAAAGATTTGTAAGATAGAATTGCATATTGGAAAGGTTATATCATTAGCCCAAGTTCTAAACCGTATAATAACAATGACCACAACAGTTAAAATATATTCACTGTGTGACATGTTATTCCACATATTTTCACCTATGATCCCATTTGATTGTCACAACAACCCAGTGAGGTATGTACTACTACCAACATATTACAAATGAGAAACTGAGGCCCAGAGAGGTTAATTAACATACCCAAGGTTAGAAAAGAAGCAAGTGAAAGAGCAGCAACCAAAACCCACGGCTGCTGGACTTGTCTGGTGCACTTGCATCCTAACACACTGACTCTCCGAGGACATGAGAGCTGATTAGAACCAGATTTTTATTTATGTATGTTTTCATTAATTTATGTACAACATTCGTTATATCTTTGCACCAGAAGGGTCTGAAGCAGCAAATTCTCTTCCTGACACTAAGAAATTATACTCATCACAGGAAAAATAGACTGCAGTTTTCCATGCAGATATTTCACAGGAAGAATGAGTGACTTTCTAGATTCCATGCCCATGTACCTCTCTATATACCTTTGAAGTTTCTGCCTAGCTGTTTTCCCCTTTCATCTCTCCCTATAATGGGTGATATTGAGCAAAATCTTGGAGACCCAACTCACCAACATTGTTTCCTGGAGTCCCTTTGTCTCAAGAATGGTCTCCATTTCCTGCAGAGGGCGCTGTGGTTTGTCAGTGCAAGTGCTACACCTGGGCTTGCTTCCTTTAGCATCCTCTGAATGATGAATGGCAAGAAAAGATAAATGCTGGAAGACCTGTTCATGCATTTTTTCGGTGGGGAGGGTAGGAACTGGACAACCCCTTCATCAAACATGGGCCTGAGTTTCTTGGAGGAAAGGGAAACATCTGAGGTTTACTGCATAACTAGAATGAGAGGAGCATGATTTCAAGAGGTGCCCACATTAGCAAAGGATTAGAGACAGAAAACCCATTTAAAGGAAAGTAATCTTAAGAACCACACAGTTATACAGACCCTTTCCAGGGACCCGGAGAGAGGTCCTGCAATGTGTTCAAATGTCATATGCTTCTACAGAATTTGCAAAAGTGCTATTTATTTAAACCACAGTCAGGGGTGCTATTTCCTCAGCTTACCCTTGGTCACATGCTTCCTGTGACAAAAATACCAGACAATAACAACACAGAGCAGGGAAAATTTATTTTGACTCATGGTTTCAGAGGTCTCAGTCCATGGTCAGCCACCTTCACAGCTCTGTGCCTAAGGAAAGGCAGAACATCATAGTGCAAGGGTGTGGCTGAGGAAAGCAGCTTAGGACATGGTAACCAGGAAGGAGAGAGTTGGGGTGGGGAGTGCTTTGCTCTCAAGGGACAAAATATAAACCCCAAAGACACACCACCAGCGACCTACTTCCTCCAGCCACATCCTACCTGCCTACAGTGAGGGTTCCATTTAGCTACTCCATCAGTAGATTCATGCATTGATTAGGTTAAGGCTTGCATAATCTAATATTTCACCTCTGAACGTTCTTGCATTGTCTCATACATGGACTTTTGGGAGACACCTCACATCTAAACCATAACAGTGACCTTGGATTTGGTGAAGGTGAAGTGAAGCTGAGGATTCATTTAGTTGGGGGTTGGTAATATATTTATGTGATTTGCTGCCATTTCTGTTGAGTTAGTGATTACTGGGAAGCCTGGTACAGGAGACAACTCACCCCACATCAGGGCATAGGATGTGGGCTCATGGTCCTGTTGAAAAAGGATTGTGTGCCCAGTACCAATATTATGTTTGTAGTGGCACAAGAACAAGTTTTGGAATGTGTGGAAGCAGAGTTAGTCCACAGGGAATTCTCATATGTCTTGTTAGACATTTATTACAAGTTCAGGATTTGATTCTCATAGATTCCTAGGCAAAATTAGAGCATTCTTTTACCAGGAATGTATTTAAAGTTTACCATACATTTTTATGGCAATCACATAAAAGACTGTTCCCAGGGTATAAATCTGTAGCACAACCTCAAACAACAGTTTCTGCGGATAAACTTTTTATTCATCCCAACAGCCAATCATTCCAAAAAGAAATTTTTTTTACCAACTATGTTGGAAAAATGAGTTATCTTTCCATAGAAAGTGTATTGCAAAATGTCACATAAACAGGTGATCAAAAATCATTCAACCAAAACCAAAATCTATAGGAAAAAATATTATACAGGTTTGTCAGACAGAAACTAATAAAAACATTAGCTGATGTTTGTTAGCTCTTTAAATTTTTATAATTTACTATGGTTATTTTATCACTTTAAATAATATTTTAATTCTTGCCTAACTTATATTTGTAAAGTTGCATTCTTTTGGTCACAATGGGTCTCTGGAATTACAGGTTTTGTAATCAATATGTCCCTAATTGTAGATGCCTTCTCTAATACAAAAAAGCATAAGGATGGGAGAAATAAACATCCATTTAAAAAACTGGAAGAACTGTAATGCATTCCACTGTCATGTATTTAAAAAATAAAGTCAATTAAATAAATAAAATTAAAAATTAAAAATTGGCTTATTTAGTCATCAGAAATTTTACTTAGTTGCATGAATTTCTTTTTTAACTCAATATTACTGGAAGTATGGTTTATATGTAGATAGTACCCTGCAGAGATGTAAAGAACACATTTCAGTTACTTTTGACAAACTAACTTCCAGATGAAGAAATACATTCATCCTCCTCCAAATTTCCCTTATACCACTTTCTAGTAAATTCTCTCCCACCCCAAGCAGATGATACTCTGATTTTTTACCAGCAGAGATTGGTTTTCCTGTTTTTGAATGTCAAACAAATAGGATCACACACATCTGACTTTCTCTTTTGGCATGTGTGTGATGATTAATCTTATGTGTCAAGTTGACTGGGGTAAGGAATGTGCAGGTAGGTGATAAGATGTGATTTCTAGGCCTGTCCATGAGGATATTTCTGGAAGAGGTTACCACAGGATTTGGTAGACAGAGTAAAGAAGATCCACACTCACCAATGTGGGTGGGCATCGTCCCATCTGTTGAGGGTTCAGACAGGATAAAAAGGCAAAGAAGAATGAATTCTGAATTCTGTCTCCCTTCTTGAGCTGGGACATCCATTTTCTCCTGCCCTTAGACTTTGGAACTCCTGTGGCACCTGCTGCCCCCTGGCCAGATTTCTAGGCATTCCAACTCTCCAGCTTGCAGATGGCAGATGGTGGGACTTCTCAGCCCCCATAATCACATGAGCCAATTACCATAATAAATATCTTTCTCTTTCTCTTGTCTCTCTTTATATCTATTGAATCTAATCTAATTTAATTTAATCTGTATCTTCTATTGGTTCGGGTTCTCTGGAGAACCCCAATACACTTTTTGAGATTCACCCATGCTGTTTAGATCAGTAACCATTCCTGTTTATTGATGAATACCATATTACCATTTCTCCATCTGCCTGTTAAACATTTAGATTATTTTCAGGTTTTGGATCTTATGGGTAAGAGCCAAATAAATATAACATAAATATTTGTGTGAAAGTCATTTTGTAAAGATACATTTCATTTCTCTTGGGGAGGCACTCAGGAGTTGAATTTCATGGTCCTATGGTTGGTAGATATTTAACTTTATAAAAAACTATGGAAACCTTCAAAGCTGTTGTGCCATTTTAAACTCTATGTTCAAATATGTGTGAAGTGGTACCTTGTGGTTTTAATTTACATTTCCCTGATTAATAAGGATGTTGGATGACTTTTTATGTGTTTACAGACCACTCCTATATTTTTTATGAAATAGTTTATCCAATTTTATTTGGATTGTCTTTTATGGTTGAGTTGTAGGAGTTTTTTTTTTTTTTTTTTTTTTTTTTTTTTTTTTTTTTTTTTTTTTTTTTTTAGAGAGAGAGAGAGAGAGAGAGAGAGAATGAGAATTTCAGTATTTATTTTTCAGTTTTTGGCGGACACAACATCTTTGTTTGTATGTGGTGCTGAGGATCGAACCCAGGCCACACACATGCCAGGTGAGCGCGCTACCGCTTGAGCCACATCCCCAGCCCGTGTAGGAGTTTTTAAAAAAATAAATTCTGGATGTAAGTTCTTTATAAAGCCTAGAGATCTCTATTTATCTAGAGTCCATTTTCCTTTTTCACCCAATCTGTGGTTTGTCTTCAGTGGCTTTTCTAAAAATATACTTTTATTTTGGAATACTTTTGGAGTTATAAAAGAGTTGCAAAATAATAGAGTTCTTATAAACCCTTTACTCCGCAACCTCAGAAGTTAATATCCTACATTTCCCACAAATGTGCAGTTTTCCAACTTATTATTATTGATTTTTAATTTAATTCAGTTGTGGTCAGAAAGCATAGTTACCACAACCAACTTAATTAACACATCCACCATCTCATGTGGGTGTGGTGAGAATATTTAAGATCTGCTGTCTTAGCAAACTTCAAATATTCAATAGAGTACTATTTACCTTGGTCACCGGGCTGTTAAATTCATTCTGCATAAGTGAAACTCTATTCTTTGACCAATACCTTTCCATTTCCTCCACTCTCAAGCCCCTGGCAACCACCACTCTACTCTCTGCTTCTATAAATTCACCTTTTTTAGATTTCTACCAATGAGATCATACAGTATTTGTCTGTGTTTGGCTTGTTGCACTCAGCTCAATGTCCTTCAGGTTATCCTGTTACAACTGGCAGGATTCCCTTCTTTTTCACGTCTGAAAAATAGTCCATAGTAGACCACATTTTCTTCACCTGTTCATCTGTGAATGGACACTCCGGTCCCATCTGCACTTTGCAAAGAACATGGGAGTGCAGTCACCTCTTTTGAGATGCTGATATCTTTTGGGTACACACTTAGAAGTGGGATTGTTAGATCATAAGGCAGTTGTAATTTCTTCCTTTTTATTTATATTTTTTTTCTCCTTTTGTTAGTCTATCTGGAGTGCCATCAGGGTTCACTGGGTGGTCCTTGTCCACCGTGGAGATGGATGCTCATTTCACTCTTCTTCCTTCAGGTGGAGGGTGTTTCTCTCCATGTTGTGCTTGGGGGTGGGTTGATGTCATGTGAAACTGTCTTTCCTGTCCTCTGAAATGCATCTTTTCTTATTGCTGTGCTCCAGACAGATGCATCAGCTGGGTTCCTTAGTGCTTGTGAGGGTATCTGTGAGCACGGTGGGCTGTGTGCTGGAAACTCCCACTCCTCCATCTTGCTGCCGTCATACCAAGTATCCTGTGTGTGTCTCTCTCTCTTTCTTGGGGTTTGCTGGGTTGACTGGATGTGCAGATTGGAAAGTTTTCAGTCATGATTCCTCTTCATCCCCCCCCCCATTCTCATTACAGTGATACTGCTGTGATTAATGGTGTCTTGCATTCCTCTGAGGCTCTGTTCATTTTTCATGTTTTTCCTCACTGTTCTCCAGACTGCACAATCTAGAAATGTATCTACAAAATTGTTGACTCTTTCTTTTGCCTGCTGAAATCTGATGTGTTCTCACAGGATGGAGTGAGACAGCACTCAGCAAACGCTCTGGTATCTCTTCTTTAAATTTTTTTTAATTTACTTTTTATTTATATATGACAGCAGAATGCATTACAATTCTTATTACACATATAGAGCACCATTTTTCATATCTCTGGTTATATACAAAGTATATTTACACCAATTCGTGTCTTCATACCTGTACTTTGGATAATAATGATCATCACTTTCCACCATCATTAATAACCCCATGCTCCCTCCCTTCCTCTCCAACCCTTCTGCCCTATCTAGAGTCTATTCCTCCCATGCTCCTGCTCCCTATCCCACTATGAATCGGCCTCCTTATATCAAAGAAATCATTTGGCATTTGGTTTTTTGGGATTGGCTAATTTCACTTAGTATTTTCTTCTCCATACATTTACCTGCAAATGCCATGAATTTATTCTCTTTTATTGCTCACTGATATTCCATTGTGTATATATGCCACTTTTTAAAAAATCCATTCATCTATTGAAGAACATCTAGGTTGGTTCCACAGTTTAGCTATTGTGAATTGTGGTGCTATAAGCATTGATGTGGCTGTGTCCCTGTAGTATGCTAATTTTAAGTCCTTTGGGTATAGAGCAAGGAGAGGGATAGCTGGATCAAATGGTGGTTCCATTCCCAATTTCCCAAGAAATCTCCATACTGCTTTCCATATTGGTTGCATCAATTTACAGTCCCACCAGCAGTGTATTGAGTGGACCTTTTCCCCCACATCTTCGCCAACATTTATTGTTGTTTGTATGCATAATAGCTGCCATTCTGACTGGAATGAGATGAAATCTTAGAGTGGTTTTCATTTGCATCTCTCTAACTGCTAGTGATGATGAACATTTTTTCATGTATTTGTTGACTGATTGTAAATCATCTTCTGAGAAGTGTTCCTCTTCTTATAAGGGCACTTATCCTACTATGAATACCCCATTCTCAGGGCCACCTCTGAACCTAATTCTCTGCCAAGGTTCCCATCTCCAAATACCATTCTTCAGGCTTCAATATCAGAATTGTGCTTTCAGTTTCTGACAATAAGTATCTGACTTCCGGGGGGCTCTGAGGCAGAAAAGCAGAAATATCTGGCATGTCCTTGATGTGGGGCTCTGTTATGGGGGAGAAGGGGAAACTTTATATTTACTAAACATATGTATATTCAATGCATGATTATGCTGGTTAGATTTTCTGTAATCTTCAACCTGAGTCCTGTCTTGAACTAAATGTGACATCTCCTAGTTTTATTGTAGTTCTGTGTATTTCTTCATTTATATCCATAAGTTTGATTTATAATGATAATTGCCGTGATACGTGTGTCATATATATTTGTAAGTAACATATTATCATCATGAATTGTGGTTCTTGATGTGAGGGTTTTGCCGTCTCATTTAAAGATTTTTTTGTTTAGATGCAACATCTTCTGGCCTCATTTTCACAATCTGCTTTCTTATCGCTTGTTGTCCACTGCACCTTTATGTAAGTGTTTTTAGAAATTTTGAACCACTGATTCAAGGGTTTTGCTTTGGGAGTCAACCTGAAGTCTTTTTCCTTTAGGAGGTGAATTTCTATTTATTTCAAGTATGGAAACGAGTGATTGTTAAGGTTTGTAAACAAGTCAGGATGGCGCCTGGCATTTTGCCAGAGGGAGTGGTTTGTGAAGTGACGCCAGCATGCCATTAAGTGTGGAGATTCCTTATTGGTTGACTGCTGTATCTAGTTTATGTTAATTAGATAAGCTGTGTGGAATGTATAAACCCCTCCTGTCCTATAAACGGCTCCCACTCCTGCTGTATCAATCTACACAAGTTGCTCGTCACCCCCCGGTTATTTTGCTGCAGCTGGACTGCAGCAAGTGATGCCTTTTATTAAGTCAATAAATTCCTTAATGTTATATTTACTGTGTGTTTAACTTAATACACTGGCTGTGTAGTCTGTTTTCTTTATTCTTTAAAACTTGTTTTACATGTGTGTAAGATTCTGAAAAAGTGGTGCTATATGGTCTTCCAGTCTTCACAGGTCATTTTCCCTGTGAGTGCCTGTGCCAAGCTTCCTTTTAGACACCCACCATTTTGGATTAGGGGCCACCTGCTCTAGTAACACTTTACCTTAACTAGTGTATCTGCTGACCTTATTTCCAAACCTGGTCACATTCCAAGGTACTGGGGCTTAGGACATATGACCTTTGGGGGACACAGCACACAACCACCCCTGAAAGGAAAGTGACCACAACACTCGGAGTGACCAAAAGATCTTTATTGCAGCAGTGCAACAAAGAGAAAAGAAGGAAGGAAAAAGAGAGAGAGAGAGAGAGAGAGAGAAGAGAAGAGAAGAGAAGAGATGAACAAGGAGAGAGCAAGAGAAAGACAGAGACAGAGAGTGCACGCAAGAAAGATAAAGAGCCAGAGAGAGAGAGAGAGCAAGAGAGAAAGAGCAAGAGAAACAGAGCAAGAGAGAGGGGGGCCTGGCAGGAGGGAGTTTTTATAGCCCAAATCTAATGGGGCCTCTGGGTCTGCAAGCTGCCTTGTTGGCCCCAGGGGGGTTGAGTGCTCAGCCTTGAGCGGGACTTGACACAAACAGGTGATAAAGGACCAGATAGAGGGGGGTTTGAGTGCATGGGCTATCTTGCAGCCAACATCTGTTCAGCCTGCCCTGCAGACAACACAGTTCAGCCTGCTCTGCACCCAACCACCCCTATCTTTAAATCTGTGGTAGTTACCTCTCTGTCCTTTGATTCTTGAAGCTATGAGAGTGTGGGTTTCCACCCAAGTTTTAGTCACTTCTATGAAGGATGAACAACTGTGGGCTGACATAAGGTTAAAAGCCATAAGAATGGAAAACCGACACACTGCTGTTATTCTCTTCTGCCAAGTGTCTGTTCCCCATGTACCTCTGCCTCTTTTTGTTTATCCTCTAATGCCTTCAAGTAGTTTTTTTTTTTTTTTTAAGTAGTCTTAAAAAATATTTTGCGTGGAATTTAAGGTAGCCATTTGCAAAAAGAGGGTTCCAAAGAAGTTCTGCCGACATTACTGCAAGATTCTCATTTTATATTTTCCTTGGGTTTTTGTTTGCTGTTTTAAAATCTATTTCTCCTCTGGATCTTTGAATTTGTGATTCTAGATGTGTTTTTTCATATCTCACAAGTTTAAGTCAGGCTGGTAATATTCATCCATTTCTTTCTGCTTCAGAATTTTTTATCAGTTGGAGGGATTTTTGCCAGCTGAAATGTTTTTACTTTTGTTTCTCTTTTCCTACTGATTCTGGATGTTGTCTGCCACATCCCATTTATTTGACAAAGTTCTATTTCTCCTAGACCAGCAATAACTGGCAAGGATAAAGATCTTAGAAGACTTACTGCATTTCACGGCTCAAGAGCACCCTCTTCTGTTCACTTAGAAGAACTGTGACTTTTTAATACACTATTATTATTATTTTTTGGACCAGGGAGGTTTCTGTCTTTTAATTTTGTTCGACTAGCTATTATTTTTAATTAAAAATACTAACTTCTTCAGATTCTGGCATGCTATTGCCTGATCTGTATGATAGTTGCAAGGGTATGCTCACTTTGTGAACATTTGATGAACTGTATAATTACTATATGGGCCTAGTTATGTATGAATATTACACTTTGATAAAAAGCTAAATAAACATTTAGGTCCATAATTCTCCAGTGACCATTGGGACACTGTCATATTTAAGAAAATTATCTTCTACACTCCAATTCTGTGACCTATTCTGATCCATTTGTTACCCTAAAAGTTGTATTTTGCACACATGCCTAGAAAGTATGTTATGCATTTAAAAGTATCTTACAGATTGTTCATTTTCAAATAATCCAATGCTAACTGCCACCATTCTTTTCAAACTATGTCTTCCTCATTCATGAAGTGTTTTTTATTTTTTATTTTAATTTTTTTTGCATTTATGGAAATTGAACACAGAAGCGTTCTACTACTGAACTACATGTCTAGCCCTTTTTAACTTTTTTTCTAACTCTCTGGAAATTTCCAAAATATTTTAAATTGGTGCATTATGCAACACAGTGGAATTCATTGTGATATATCCGTACATGCCCTAACATAATTTGATCAACTTCATCATTCAGTCCAGCCCTTTTTCATTTGAGACAGAGTCTTGCTAAGTTGCTTAGGCTGACCTCTGACTGGAAATTCTCCTGTATTAGCCTTCAGAATCGCCCGGGCTAACAATGGGTTCTTTATCTTGATTCATCCTGTGGGTGGCTGAGGTAGAGGATCAAGTAACTTTTAATGGAAAATAGCCACCATCAAGAAGCGCTCCTACGTTTCACCATTCAAACCAGCACCACCTGGCACATCTGTCTTTCTATTATCTCATGGAAAATTCACCAGGTCATAAACATCTCCCCTCAAATCTTATTAGACAATGTTCTTATATTTTCTAATACCATATATCATAATAGGATATGAAGCCAGCCTGGTTTTTAAAAATCCCATTGTTTATTTTTTGTTGTTGTTGTATGTAAAAATAAGATTGACTTTCTAACACTGATTTTATATTCTTTTATTAATTTTAACAATGCATCTATTAATTCTTTTGAATTTCCCACATATGCAAGTTATATAGTCTCTCTCTCCCGGCTCTCTACAGGACTCTGTTCCCAGCAGTACTGTCAAGCCGCAAGGGCAGTGAAGGGAAAAGCCAGGTAAATGTGGCTCCACCTCATAGTGTTCCCGTCTTGGGCATCAGTTCCTCTAATCCTGCCCTGGTGACATGTTCTCCTGATATTTTAAATGGTATCGTACATCTTTTATAGTTGTTTCCATAAGAATTAATCTGATAGGAGCTCTTTCGTCCTGGTAGACCAGAAGGGCAGCCTAACTGTCCCTTTGTAAACTTTATTTTCTACTAACATGCTGAGAGGATTCCTTTTTATCCTTAAGTTTCCCTATTCACCAAGACTTGTATAAGGCTTGACTAATGGTTTCCATTAATTTGATGTTTCATGAGATCCTTTCAACATGCAGTTTCAAGCCTTTGTTCAATTCCACCAAATTCTATTTCATTTGTTTTGTCTCTAAGTCAATGAAAATTGCCACATGCCCAGGCACACTCTGACCAATAAAACCAACCCAGACCTGTGTTTTCCATCCTTGGAAGAAGAATCTCTCATCTTTGGATCAGACCCATGTCCTCTCCTGGGAATGGACGTGCTAATCTCCTGTGTCATCGATCTGCTCCTCACTCCTGGGGCTCCATCAGACCCATCTCCCATCTTAAAAGAAACAATCGCTTTTTCCCAGAGTTCCTCCAGCCTACCTTGTTCCCCTTCAGAGTGACACTTAACATGAAAATTCTCTACTCTCTTTCTTCATTGTTTTCCATTCCTTCCTCAGCTCTCCCTGTCTGGCTTTCCATTGCACAACTGTACCACGGCTTCTCTTGTGGAAGTCACTGGTGGCCTACGGGTGCCTGACACTGTCACCACCGCGTGTCTCACTCAACCTCTCAAAAGCATCAAAATACACTTGCTTCTCTTGGCTCCAATGTCCATATATTTGGCTGAGTTATTCTCATTGCTACATCTTTTTGCTATTTATAACCTCTCTAGAGATGATCTAATCTAATTTCCTGACTTAAATATCATTTAAATCCTAACTTCCAAACATTGACATCTTTGGCTCATTCCTCTTAGAGGTGACATTTTCTATTTAGTGTTGTTTTTTTTTTTCCTTTGAACATATACACATGGATGCCAATAGATATCCAAAGCCAACCTCCACTTGCTGTCTTCAAATCTGTTCTCATTTGTTCCCTTTTCAATAAATGGCCCCATCTTAAATACAGTTGTCAACCCAGAACATGAAGGTCAACTGTGAGCCTTCTCCTTCCTTCAATCTCCGTTTCCCATCTTTCTGCAAGTTCTGTCAGATCCATCTAAAAAAACACATTTTCAAAAATTCCACTTCTGGGGCTGGGGTGGTGGCTCAGTGGTAGAGCTTGCCTAGCATGTGTGAAGCACTGGGTTCGATCCTCAGCATCACATAAAAAATAAACAAATAAAAGGTATTGTGCCCATTATTTTTTTTTTTTAAATTCCACTTCTGCTTTGCCTGACACCACTGAAGTTCAAGGTACCACCGTCCGTCTCTCACTATGGTGGCTAAGTGGGCTATGTGGGTCAGTGCTTGCCCTCCGCCTATATCTTTCCCCCAACAGCAAGAATTACCCTCTCTAAAATGAGATCTGTATGATGTCATCCTCCTACCTAAGCCCAGCTGTGGCTGCCTAGCGATAGACATCAGTTCTTGACCATGGTCTACAATTCTTGAGTTCTGCTAGCCTCCGTGGTCACGTTTCTTACTGATCTCTCCTCTTCTCACCACTTTCCCCTCTGGCATTCTTCTTCTTCCTCAAAATTCAGTCCCACTTCAAGGCCCTTGTACTAGGATGTTTCCTGGGTCAGAAATGCTCTTTCTCACACATGGAACTGGAGATCATCATGTTAAGCCACATAAGCCAAAATGAGAAGGTTAAGGATTGTATGTCTTCTTTCACATGTGGAGGCTAGAGAGGAAAAAGGAAAAGAAAGGTGGGGATGGATGTCCTAAAAGTCACAGGAAGATCAGTAGAGGAAAGGAACCAAAGGGGAGGGAGCAGGGGAGTTCTGGGAAGTGATACTGAACAAATTATATAGTTATATTGTATCATATATGAATATGTAACAACAAATCCCACCAATAGGTACAAAAATGTGGAAAAAAAGACATATTCTTTCTTCCACTCTTTCCATGATCAACTTTTATGGCATTAAGATAAGAACCCACCATTGTCATTCTCTAGGTCATCAGGAAAGGCTGGTTTATGGCATCCTAACAATCTGGAGTAGCTTAAAATAATGAAGGCTTATTTCTTGCTCTTTCTACATATTGCAGGTTGGCAGAGGACCCCAATCCATGCTGTCCTCACTCCAGGCTGGTGGAGTAGCTGCCAATCTGGAGCAATGACAGTCACCACGCCTGAGGAAAAGAAGGCTCTGATGGGCCCAGCAATGGCAACAAGTTCTTGGCCTGGAAATGACACACATCATTATTCTCAGTAGTCTTCAGCCAGAACTGGTTACAAGGCCTTGCTCAAGCACAGAGGCAAAAAGAGCCCAGAGGGTGGCAGCTCTAATGGCCATCCTTCTCCTCATTTAACTTAACACAGTGTTTTTCCACTCTGAGGGATAAATAAATCCATATCCAACACTGGGGTTAAGAAATAATTTCCAGACCTTAGAAGGCGTCTTTACTGTGGTCTTCCCTCCCCCAGGAGCCACCACCGTCCTAACTTTAGAATTAATCCCGCTGCTGTAGTTTGGACCTTACGTGTTCCCCAAAGTCCCCGTGGTAAAGTCTTGGTCCTCAGTGTGGGAGGCAACAGAAATTTTAAGAGGTGGGGCCTACAAGAGGCCTTTAGGTCATTGGGGGTGTGCCCTCAAAGGCCATCCTGGTCCTTTTGTTCCAGCCCCGGCGTGAACAGCTCTGCTCTTCCACCTGCTCCCGTCATGATGCATTGACTCTCCACAGGTCCAAAAGCAACGGGGCCCAACCATCCAGGGACCAAGGTCTCCAAAACTATGAGCCAAAAAACACCATTTCCAAGCTGATTATCTCAGGTATTTACTACAGCAATGGAAAGCTGACCAACACAGACACCCATGCTTTTATTTATTGTCTCACCACCCAAGTGTGCATCTTGTTTAGTTCCTTTGTACTCAGATAAATGGCTGTGTATTTTGACTTGCTTCTATCAATAAATTAAATGTTTGACTTTTTGATAGTGATGAATGTAGCTATTATTTAAAGGTGCCCATTTCAATGTATTATTTATCGTTTTAGGTTTTCATAAAGAAGTTTGAGTATTCCAGTTGTAAAGTTACTGAATCATAGGGTAATAATTTCTTCATGTTCATCTTTACTAGATGATGTAAAATTGTTTTCAAAAGTGGTTGTAAAATGTACTTACAACAGCATGAGATGAGTTCCAATTGCTCCAAGTCTTTAACATTGACGTTGTTGTATTTTTAAATTTTTACCCATTTGGTGGGCATATGATGGCCCCATTTGCTTTGGTAACCAATAAGACTGATCATCTTTACATATTTAAAAAAATGTATTTAGGGTGATTAGTTTATTCTTGTTGCCCCAGTATAATTAATAAAATGATCTCCTTTCATTCTCTGACATGTCTCAGTGTTTTAGTTAGCTTTTCATTGCTGTGACCAAAATACTGAACAAGAACAACTTAGAGGAGGCAAAGTTTATTTGAGGTTTATGGTTTTAGGAGTTGGCAGTCCAGAGATGGCCAACTTCACTGCTTTAGGCCCAAGGAGAGGTGGCACATCATGATGAGCAGAGTCCAGCAGAGTACAGCTTTTCAGCTCATGGCAGGATCAAGAGAGGGTGTGCAGGGAAGCTGTACCCTTCCAGGGCACAGCCCCAGGGACCCACGTCATCCAGCCATGCCCCACCTGCCTACAGTCACCACCCAGTCTATTCAAACTAGGATGGGCTGACTAGGTGAAAGCTCTCACAGTCCAATCACTTGACCTCTAAACACGCCTGCATCCACAGAGGAGCTCTTTGGGGGACACCTCACATCCAAACCATTACATTCAGTTTGGATAATAAATTATGTGGCACTCTATTCTGAGTGGAGTTCCTTCACAATATGGAAATTTCCTTTTTGTTCTTTAAGAATATTATTCATGTGCTTAAGTGGCTCAGTGGAGAAAAGAAAAAAATGGGTAGATACAGAACGTTGAGTGAAAAATAAAAGGGAAACCAAACTTCTTAGCCACGATTACTCAGTCTGACTCAGGATGACCATCTCCAAAATAATGTGCAGTGGAGTCTTCCAATGGGCACAAGCAAATGGACTTGAGCAATATAACCCGGTGGTCAAAATGGAAGAATCTGTTAACTTGTTTCTCAGAAATGACTCAAGTCACAATCATTATTTGAAAATGGGTCACAGTGTCTGTGGCAGCCACTCACTTCCCTTTCAATTTGTAAATAATTCTCTTAAAAACGGACATGTGAAACCTAACGGCACTTTTGTTACCTTGAGATTATCTAGTAAAGAGTTTTTCTCCCTCAAAAACAGGGGAAATCAAATATGTAACTCATTATGATCGACTTTGGAGGTACTTTTCCTTTGTTAAAATGCTTTCTAATAGCTCTGATCCTCTTCCTCAAAGAAACCCCAAGAAAGCCTCTCCCCCAGCTGTCTACATGATCTTGGCGAGGCCTGTGGAGGCCCAGTGATGTCCCTCCTGTCATTAAGGAGAGGAGGCAGGGTTTTGCCTCAGAGCTCCTGAGCCTGTGGCTTAGCTCAGCAAAGCACATTTCCCTCCTTGCATGCATGAATGGGGCTGAAGGTACACACGAGCTGGAGACCAAATGACAAAACGTGCTTGTTCAATCTATCAAATGAAGTATTTGGACTTTCGAGGTTCAGCTCACTTCTAATTACTTGAATAAAAAATTCTCAGAAGATGAGCATGACGAATGTTAATTTTTCCTCTTTCTAAAGCTCTTTAACAGCTGGAGGGATTTTCTTTTAAATCTTGCAAAAATTGAAGTAAACACAAAAGAATCCCACCTTCCAGAAAAGTCAAAGTGGGGTGTTTTGATATTCTTCTGGAGTTCCAAGCAACTCCCAGTCAGGGATTTGTGAGAGTACACTTGGCGAATACGATTGGTAGTGTTTCCTGCACAGGATGCACTGATTCACCATTTGCCCTGGCCCAGCTCCTCGGCCAGGGTTCGATTCTCACTCCCACCTCTTCAGCAGTGCAGGTGAGGAGCACACAGTGGCAAGAGGATCATGAGCTCATCTGTTTGCAGTGCTCCTTCTCCAAACTACCCTGGGGGACATGTTGGTCAATGTGTCATGAAGTCTGGTGGCTGTGCTGATCAAAATGGCACCCACAGCCATGGCTAAATAACTGAATTTTAATTAAAAATAAGACTGAACAGTCATTTGCTCCATAGCTCAGTGGACAAACTTGCTCAGTTGCTCTAACATTTCAAGTGCTCATTAGCCACATATAGTCGGAGTCACCAAACTGGTTGGTACGGATGGGAAAGTCTAGTGGACAGTGCTGTTTAGCGTCATGGGGAGCAAGACTCCAAGTCATTTTGGTATCTGCCCTTGGGCTGTCTCACCTGGCAAAGACCAGCCTTTCCTTGGCTCTCCCCAGGCACCTGAATCTTCTTCAGGGACAACTGTTGGCCCTTGCTCGTCTTCACATTCTCCCCCTTTTACAGAAGTCCTCTTCAAATTTAGAAATTCATAGGCACATTAGGAAAAGAAAATATTTGTACAGTAACTTTTAGAGCGAGGGGACAAGAAGTCATATGAGTGCAATCTATGTAGTTCTGTTAGCTTTATTTAGCACTTGATCCCGTAAGTGACACAGCTATCTTCCATCACAAATGTGTCCCTGGTCACAGGAGAAAGTGAAGGTCATTTCTCATCGTTGCTACTCCTCCCCATGCCCTGCCCAATGGGCACTTCACAGGCTTCCACATTCCCCAGACCTGCCTGATTTTTTTTCCTGTCTCCCATCTTTGCATTTCTCCTGGACAAACCCTCCACATCGGTAGCTCACTTATCCTCCCTCATCTCTCTGCATTAAAGATATTTACATACTTAACAGAGCAGAAAGAAAACTTGCCATTTCTGAAGAAGGAAGTGAGGCAGTAAATGTACAGGGTAAAACAAGATTAGGCAGGACCGAAAGGCAAAGGCAGGATGCTCATAACAAAGACAGTTGAAAATTATAACTGTAATTGTTCATCCTCTTGGAATTTCCTGGTTGTCAGCACACTGTGGTGTAGATGGTGAGGCTTCTGGATGAATGCCCCCTCTCCATTTTTCTCTTCATTCAGCTGTGAGATCCTCTTGAAAAACCCAGTACCATTCATGAAAACCTAAAAGAGAACTGCAAGCCGAGGAATTAATTTACTTGGATGCAAGAATTTGGCCAGTTCTTCCGTCTACAAATCTGGAAATAAGTAAATATATATCTTACATAAAATGAGTGCAAGAGCACAGAGTAAAGTATGCGGAATATTATGCAGTAGTCATTGGAGAAATCTGCTGTAGTAACCAAGGGCTGGTGTCACGTGGTTTACACATATACACATATATACACACACATGCATATATGCATACACATGTATATGTGTGGGTATGTATATACATACATGAGAGAGAGAAAGAGAGCTCTAGACAGCAAGAGCAAGATCTTTCTGGAACTGGCTCTTGTGATTGTGGGGCCTGGGGAGTTGGGGTTGGCTGGCAGGCTGCAGATTCTATCAAGAGTTGATGTGGTCTGGAGTCTGAAGGCAGACTGGATGCATTATTCTCCCTCTTCAGAGAACTCAGTCCTCTCACTTGAGGCCATCAACTGACTGGACAAGGCCATCCACATTATGGATGGTGTTCTGTTTTACTTGAACTCTATTGATTTAAATATTAATCACATCTAAGAAATACCTTCACAGCAACATCTAGACTGGTGTTTAACCAAACAACTGAGCACCAGAATCTAGCCAAGGTGACTCAATTTTAACCAGTTACCAAACGTCATCAGCATGATGGATTATAATGTTAGTTTGCCAGGGCTAGCTTAACAAAGAATCTTTGGGTGGCAATAAATAACAGACATTTATTTTCTTGCAATTCTGGAGACCAGAAGTCTCCAGAAGCAGGGGTGGTTTCTTCCAAGGACTGTCTGTGGCTTCAGATAGCTTCCTTTCCTTTCTGTCCCCACAGGGTCCTCCTCTGTACATGCCTGTCTACTGATGCCCTCTTCTTATAAGGACATTAGCCATGCTGGACTAGGGTCCATACTAATAATCTTTTATCTTAATTTCCTCTCTAAAGACCCTCTCCCTGGGCTGGGGAGGAAGCTCAGTGTTAGAGCACTTGCCTTAGCATGTGTGAGGCCTGGGGTTCACTCCCAGTACTGCAAAAAATGAAAATAAGGGATGGGGCTATAGCTCAGTAGTATAGTATTGGATGGGTGAGGCACTGGGTTTGTTACCCAGCACCACATAAAGACAAATAAACAAAATAAAGGTATTGTGCCCATCTGCAACTAAAAATTTTTTAAAAATGAAAAATACAATGAAAAGACCTTGTCTCCAGATATAGTCATAGTTTGGGATACTAAAACTTCAACATTTGAATTTTTAGAGGAGGACACAATTTAGCCACAACAATAGGAACAGGTATTCTGGGGTGTGGTGATAGAGGTGGGTGCATCCCATGCTAAGAAGTCCTGAGTTCAGTAATCAATGTGATCATGTGAAGTGATCAGGTGGATGCATGTGGGAACAGAGGGACAGTCTACTCTGATGGATGGGTAACCTTCCCTGTGGTAACACTGTTTTCATGTTGAAAGAATGAGATCTACTTGAACATCCATTAGGCTGAAGGAAAAAAGTGTGCTATCAGTAGAGAAACAATTTACTACCCCAAAATGCAGGGGCCCGCACAGCTTCACATGCCAGCATCTCCCCGCAGCCTTACAGCACAGCTGCTGGGAAGGAAGCCTAAAGCAGGTGCTTGGGCTCGCTCCCTTCATGGCTCAAGTGGCTGTTGGTGCCCTCTTTGTCGTGTACCTCTTCTAGTTGGCTTTAAGCTTATTGATTTGTTTCTAAATAGAAAAATCAGTACTTTCACTCATTGCAGAAATTTGGAAAAGTATACAAGTAGGCAGAAATAATTAAATGCCAAAGCAATTTCACCACAAATTTAGAAAATCACTTAAGAAATTATATTTCTTCCAAACCTTTTTTTTGAGGCATATGTAGCTTTTTAAATAAAATTGGGACTACATGAAGTATACTTTAATATTCTACTTCCTCACATTGTAATGAACATTTCCCTGTTTATTATTTTTGAAAACAATTAAAAGGTTGTATGATACATTATCCATATCCTTGCAGGTATAGTCATTTCCCACATTGTTCTTTTAGTGCCTTCAATGTGCTCTGTGCTAGGTCCTGTTTCACACTTTAATGAAACAAATAAGGAGGCTGTTTTCATAGAGCTTTTCCCATTTACGGATTGTGCTCATGATTTATTTAAGCATACTTTTATTCTGATCCAAGAGGGTTAACTTACCTGGGAGGAAGGCATTTGTGTCCTTTCCCTCTTCCTGCTGCATTCCTGTGATGTGAAGTGATCGCTTGCATTCCAGCAGCCATCTCTGCACCATCAAGTAACTCTGAGGATGGAAACCAAACACTGAATATAGGATATACAGGATTCTGGGTTCTTGAGCCCTGGAGATAACTCATGGGCCCTGTTCATATCAGAACTTTCTTGAAACAAAAACAAAATTCCTAACCTGTTTATATAAAAACTTCAAATTTCTATGTGATCAAATATGTATCACATTCATCAACTCTAAGGACACATTTTTTCCTACAATGTAGTATCATCTTAGTATAGATGATGCATCATAGTTTAAATGGCTTTTTAAATAGAAGTAAAACTCACATGACATAAAAATTCACATTAGCCATTTTAAAGTGTACAATTCAGCAAATTTAAGTTCATTCACAGAATTTTTCACTATTATCACTATTTAATTCTGGAACAGGGAACCTTATACTAATCAAATGGTCACTCCCCACTTCTCAGCCCCTGGCAACCACTAATTTATTTTTTGGCTCTATGAATTTGCCTATTCTGGAAATTTTATGTAAATGGAATCATAGAACATAGAAGCATACAACATATGATCTTCAGCCACTGGCTTCTTTCAGTTAGCAGAATGTTTTCAAGGTCCATTCATGTTGTAGCATGTATCAGTCCCTCACTCTTTTTTATGGCTGAATAATATACTATATACTATAATTAATAATGGGGCCATGAATATTCATGTAGAAGTTTAAACATTTTAAAGATGTATGCTTTCTCTTGGGTTATATGGAAAAGAGGAATTTCTGGATCATATGGCCACTTTATGTTTAGCTTTTTGAGGAACTGCAAAACTATTTTCCAAAGTGGCTGCACCCTATCCACTCCCACCAGCAATGCACTAGGGTTCCAATTTCTTCACATTCTCACCATCACTTACTTTTCCTTCCAGCCAACCTAGTTTATAAACTGAATTTATTTATCCCATTCCCTAGCTGATGGACATCTGGGTTGTTTCCACTCTTTCATGATTCTCTGCCACCTTTCTCTTCCTGTTTTCTCTCTAGCTTCTACATAGTAGAGGAAACACAGGACCCCTGACCTTCTGAGTTGGCCAATCTCTTTCTTTCAGTGGCTTACCATGTGACAGTCCCACCAACAGCATCCATGAAAAATGATGAGCAAATTTTCTTTGACTCCCCACTTTTTTTGCCCTTTAATTTTGAAATTTAAATAACAGAAATAAGTAAAGAGGATAAATAGTCTATACTTACCACCCAACCAGTGTTAACACTTTTTCTTGGCTCCAGATATTTTAAAATAAAATAAAAAACAAAAATACATAATAAAATAAAGTAACAAAGTGTTCAAGCCACCTTCTTCCTTTCACCATCCCAATCATAGTGCTTTCTGCAGAGATAATGATTATCACAATTTTAGCATCTATCCTTTTAGACCATGTTTTATTAGTATTCACTAATATTTCCAATAGATAACATTTCTTCATGTTTTTAAAACTTTAAGCATATGCCATCATACTGTTGTTTATTCTGCAGCTTACTTTTAAAAGTATCTTTTTGGAGGTGTATATGCAATGGATACAATTTGATGAAACTGGGCCTATGCCCCACCTGTGAGGCCATGACCACAATTCAGATTAAAAACCATATCCACAGCCAGGTTGTAGTGGCAGACACCTGTAATCCCAGTGACTCAGGAGCTTGAGGCAGGAGGATTTCAAGTTCAGGACCAGTCTGAGCAACTTAGCAAGGCGCTAAGAAATTCTGTGAGACCCATCTCAAAATAAAAAATAAAAAGGGGACGTAGCTTAGTGGTTAAGCGTCCTTGGGTTAAATCCTGAGTACCCCAAAATAAAATATATTAATCACTTCCAAAATTTCCTTGTGTCCCTTTATTATGTAGAACTCTACATGAGATCTACCTTCTTTACAGATTTTTGAATAGAGTACTGTTGACTATGCTGTGCTAGACGGATCTCCAGAACTTGAATTCATCTTGCATAGCTGAAACTTGATACCAATTCAACAACTCCCTATTTCCTTCTCTTCTAAGACGTGCCTTTAAAAATAAATATTGTTTTTTGAAATCTATCCATGCGATGTGCAGGTAAATATTTAACCACCATCTCTTGTGGATAGAAAAGGAATTATCTATCGCCTTTGCCAATTTCCACATTGTAAGTACTTGTCACAGCTACAGATGTGGTATCAACCAGTTTGCCAAACTCCTGTGATTTTAGCATTTGCCTCTCATGTGCTGGCTCAAGGGTACCATTAAATCTCCCCATATCAATGTGCACATCAGGGTTTTGCTTGTGTTTTGTTTCAGGGCCTTTAGCCTGCACTGCAGTGTTTTCATCTATTCCTCTACTGGACACCTAGGCTGTCTCTAGGTTTTCACTTTTATAAAACAGTGTTACAGCAAATGTTCTTCTGCTTACCACTGGTGCACATGTGCACTCATCTCCAAAGTTGCTGCACCAGCTCACCCACTCACCAGCAGTATGAGAGATTCCATTTCTCCATGATCTTGCAGACACTTGGTATTGTAAGACTCAATATTGGCCAATTGAAAAGGTATAATTCCATTGATGTAATATAACTCCATTGATGCAATAGTTGACCTTTATTCTGAGATCCAGTAACTGTTCATGTATAATTACATATGTGTTTATTGTTTCATTTGCTTACATTTAATCACATCAGTGTTGACTGTAAGAAATACAATAGGCTATTGAAGAGCCTCAAAATCCAGAACCCAAAGTAGTGTAAGATGGTCACTTGGCTTTTCTCTAAACTTAAGAATACAACTTTAATTTGGGGATTTAGAAGCAGAAGCTAAGGTCATATTGCCTTTGGCTTCAAGTTACAAAGAACCACATTAACACTGACTTAAACAAATGGGATGTTCAGTCAAAGTGATAAAGAAGTCTGGGGCTAGCAAAGGAGGCAGTGGGCCATTCTGGACACAGTCCCTACCATCTTTCTCTGCCATCTTTAGCGGTAAGCTACAATGCTCACACTCATTGCCTCATGACTGTAAGATGGCTGCTACAGCTCTAGGCTTGTCATCATCTGGAAGGAACACTGCTCAGATCAGGAGCACAAGAGCTTCCACATAAATACCCAGAAGACTTTTGTTAATATCAACAGCCTAACCTGTGTCACGAGGCTGCCTGTGTGTGAGGCAGGTATGTTAGCAGGATATGTTTTCTCATCCTCTGAACAGAAAAGGCATCCTGTTATAGTGGGAAATGTGAACAAGGGAGGTGTCTGCCTCAGAGTTATTTGGCATGTGGATTTTATAGGCATTATTTTTTCATGGTCGCATCAAATTGAATGAACACTAGGAATTCATTCACAAGTATCTACCAGTCAAAAGTGCAGAAGGCTCAGTTCCCACATCTTGTTACCATTTGGTTCATTCGCCACTGCTTCTTTTTGTCTCTTTTTAATGATTCAAAACCAATTTAAGATGTTAGAGCTGACAAATGAACCTGGCACAGGCTACTGTATGCTGAATCTTCCAGGCATGCCGCATGCCACATGACTTAATAATATTAAATTGTTTAGGCTGTGGGATATGGGGGACAAGCACATGGGGCTGAAAGAAAACCTAATTTGTCATTTATTGTTCTGTGTTTCTAAGGCAGGTCTCTATTAACAACTCATGATTAACATAATTCACGAATGTCTTCTTCCAGAGGCCAAGACGCTAAGTGGTGTGTGCAGGCAGGACCCGGAGAGGTGTGGTTCTTTACTACCCATAATCTGGAGATGAGTCACAGGAAGGCTGTCAGCAGAACAGGAAGGAGGAGATTTGGATAAGGAAGTAGGACATACGTTAGATTCCACAGCAATTAGACTTTTCCATAAAAGCAGCATCTGGTTTTGGAACTTGCCAAGTAGAATAAAAAGGGGGAAAGGGAGAATCTGAAGCAGCCTTGTAGAAAGCACCGAGGCATGTGGTAGTGGTTAACATTGGGCAACTCCGAAGTCCTCTGGAAAGTGCCTGAGCTGCGGCGATCACCACTGATCTACCTGCCAGGAATACCCTGTCACTGGGGGCGTACCTGCCGTGTGTCAACATCAGCATAAATGGAGAGGCTGAGTGTGTAGATGTGCTTGTGGTACTCTGTAGCACTCATTGATGACTGCTGCCATCTTACATTGCTACTAATAGAGGCCATTAGTAATAGAGAAGCCACTAGTTATCTACTTCTTTTAACATTTTTTGATCCTAGACAGATTTCACTTCTAACTTTGCTAGATTCTAAAACTGAAGAAAAAAAAAAAAAGATCAGTACATTCTCTATGTTCTCTGATCTATTCCATGTTTTTCCCCCCTCTTTTTAGAAGGCAATGCAACCATACATCTGGCAGTGATATAACAGAAAAACCAAGGAATAAAATACAGCACTGGCTGTCTCTCTTTCCCCACTGTCTCTCTGGTGACAGAAATTTTGATGTGATGTGATACAGTAATGTGGACTGCATTCATCCATTCATCCCTTCATTCATTTTGCAGTACTGGAGATTGAAGACAGGGCTAGCACATGCTAGGCAAGCGCTCCCCCACTGAGCTACTCCCCTTGACTCCTTTTTTTTTTTTCTGTTTTGAGACAGGGTCTTACTAAGTTGCCCCGGGTTAGCATAGAACTTGTGAACCTCCTTAGTTCCTGAGTAGCTAGGATTACAAGTGTGCACCATCATGCCTGGTTGCTTTTATTTTTGTTACAAACCACTTTCCTTCCAATATGTAACAAATAATTTCTCCACTGAGACTTTCCTTATGTTTGAAGACACAGATCTGCCAAAATGAGACAGATCTCAATTCAAATTCTGGCTCTGCTACTTAGTAGTTGTGCAACCCTGAGTGAATTACTCGCTCTTTTCCAAATCTCCATTTCTGAACCTGGAAAACGGGGATAATAATATATATGCTTTGCAGAGACTGTTGTGAGAATTAAGTGAGATTAGGTAAAGTACTTAGCACCATGCCTGGCATCACTAAGTGCTTGAGAGATAGACAGATATTATAATTGTTAGGTTTAAAAAAAAATTTTCCCATTAGACTAGCAAGTCTAAAATTAAAATGTAAATTAGTAGGATTTCATCTGTGGCTCAACTTCACATGCCTCTTTAAGAATGCACATATCACGTGAGGCAGACGGATTACTAACAAGAAGGGCCTTCAAATTATACAAAATAAGGATGTCGAATTCTAAAATACTGTAACAATCAAGGGAAGGTTAAAGAGAAACAACAATTAAATATAATGGGGTATCACAAATGTTCTTGTGAGGATCCAACATGGCAGCGGGCGGAGAGGCAGCGCTTTCAGTACCCCTCAGTGATGGGGTCAGAGAGACGCATAGATACGCTTAGATTCTACCTGCGGAGAATCTCCTAGCAAAATTCCACTGAAGAGAGACTGACAGTTTGCCCCAGTGAATCCCCGCCACGAGACGCAGAGGTGCAGACCCGCCAGCCGCTGTCCGCGTGCTGCGGTGCGGCCACCCTCCCGAAGCCACCGTGACTGGGTGGCTAGCCTCTGAGAGGCAGCTTGGAAGGAAGAGGTCTTTAGCCAAGCCTTCATGAAATAGCGAGTGGGGAGCTGAGGCCAACCAGGGACCGACCAGTCCCACCCCTCCCTTTGGACACTCCGGCAAGGAGCCTGGGACCCGCCATAGCAGAGAGGTGACATCACAGGAGTTCGGCCCACGGAATTCCTTCCCAGCGGAATCCACTTTAGCAGGTGTGACTCCCACCCCATCCAGATACAAGCAGCCAGGAAACCTCAGGGATCTCTCCGGGGGCGTGTCTGTAGGGAAGCAGAGGGGATCCCCGACCCCCAACCCCCCATATCAGCAGCGGCGACTCCCAAGGTCTTAGCCGCCAGTTTACCACAGCACTGGGGCTTAAATGGGATGCGTGGTGGGGCTGCAAGTGTAACTAGATCTTTGGGGAACCGCTTCCAGTGAACAGGACCTGGGTGGCTGGCTGACAGGAGGAAGGGGGGAGGGGCCGGAGAAGTGAAACGGCTCTGGACTGACAAGATTGAGAGACTCCCAGGAGCCGCCTTACAGGGATTGCTATGGGCACGTAGAGGGCAGAAGCTTGGCTCGGAGGGCACAGCTCCCCCTACTGGAAGAGAAGAAAATGGATCTCTAAGACTTCAATTTTTTTTCTTTTTTTTTTCTTCTTTCTGTTCTTTTCTCCCCTTTTCCTTCTTTCTTTCCTGTTTCAAGTTTTATTGTTCTTTTCATTCTCCTCGAATCTATCTATCTCTCTCTCCTTTCTTTTTAAGAGCACCTTCCTTCCCCTACCCCCCAACTTTCATCCCAAGCATTACGTCTTCCATTACGTGTAATTGTCTAAATGCAAATAGGTGAATGTTTCGAGGCTGTCTATAGGGCTCCTAAATACCTAGTTACTACCAACACCCTGATCCAATCGCCTGTTAGTATCCCCCTTCAGCAGAGCAATCTTCTAAAGTAGCCAAGACATACTAACCCTCATACCATCATAGCACCTAACCTAAACATAAAGTCCTAAGAACAAACAACTAATCACAATATGCATACAGAACCCAGAAGCCTTTTATGAATTGAATGAATCAGCTCTAAAGTACAATAAAGCCCAACATTTTCTAGGCATAATCTCCCACCACAAAAGAGAGACAACAGAGATATACAAAACCAAAACAAATTTATAGGAGAAAGCAGTTACACAGCAGTTAAACAGAGCTGGAAAGTAACGTGAACAACATGAAAAAACAAGGGAAAAAAAGGAGTACAAACAATGCAGGACAACTTAAATCTAGAGGAGGACCTAGAAGCATCAGAAACATGGACAGGGAAAGAACTCAAGGCATACCTAACTCAGATGGAACGGAATATTAGAGAAGACATGAGACAGCAAGTCCAAGCAATGAAAGTATATTTTGAAAACGAATTAAACAAATTCAAACTGCAAAGAACGAGCTTTACCAGGAGATAGAAATTAAAAAAAAAAACCAAACAGTAATCCTAGAAATGCAGGAAACCATAAACCAAATTAAAAACTCTAATGAGAATATTACAAATAGACTAGATCAAGTAGAAGTCAGAATATCAGATAATGAAGACAAAGTTTATCAACTTGAAAAGAATATAGTCAACAAAGAAAGGATGCTTAAATCTCACAAGCAATCTATCCAAGAGATTTGGGATGTCATAAAAAAAAACAAACTTGAGAGTCATTGGGATAGAAGAAGGTATAGAGGTTCAAACCAAAGGAATGGACAACCTATTAAATGAAATAATCCTAGAAAACTTCCCAGAGATGAAAGATGGAGTGGATTGCCAAATCCTGAAAGCCTACAGGACCTCAAACATTCAAAACCGAAATAGACCAACTCCAAGACATATAATTATGAAGACAGCCAACATACAGAACATACAGAACAAGGAGAGAATATTAAAAGCTACGAGAGAAAGGAGGCAGACCTTAAAAGAGCGTACTATAGGGATACTGCCACATCAATGATCATAGCAGCACAATTCACAATAGCTAGACTGTGGAACCAACCCAGATGCCCTTCAATAGATGAATGGATTAAAAAAATGTGGCATTTATACACAATGGAGTATTACTCAGCACTAAAAAATGACAAAATCATGGAATTTGCAGGGAAATGGATGGCATTAGAGCAGATTATGCTAAGTGAAGCTAGCCAAGCCCTGAAAAACAAATGCCAAATGTCTCCTTTGATATAAAGAGAGCAACTAAGAACAAAACAGGGATGAAGAGCATGAGGAAAAGATTAACATTAAACAGAGACGAGTGGTGGGAGGGAAAGGGAGAGAGAAGGGAAATTGCATGGAAACGGAAGGAAACCCTCATTGTTATACAAAATCACATATATAAGAGGTTGTGAGGGGAAAGGGGGGGAAAAACAAGGGAGAGAACTGAACAACAACAGATGAGGTCGAGAGGGAAGATGGGAGGGGAGGGAGGGGGGATAGTAGGGGATAGGAAAGGCAGCAGAATACAACAGTCACTAATATGCCATTATGTAAAAATGTGAGTGTGTAACCCATGTGATTCTGCAATTTGTATTTGGGGTAAAAATGGGAGTTCATAACTCACTTGAATCAAATGTATGAAAGATGATATGTCATGAGCTTTGTAATTTTTGAACAACCAATAAAAAAAACAAAACAAATGTTCTTGTAAGATAATAGTGATATTAGGAATAATCAAAGGAGTTATGAAGAGTCAACTTTACTTAATAACAGTATATCTGTGTTTGCTCACTAACCAATATATCATTCTAATGTAAGATATTAATAAAAAGGAAATATGGTTCCGATATGGCAATACTGTGTACAATCTTTACTAGCTTTTGAAATTTAAATCTATTCTAAAATAAAAACATTTTACTTAAAAAAAGGAAAGTAAACAAAACATATCAATCAAGGTATTAAGGAGCCAAAAAAAAAAAAAAAAGAAGGGCCTTCCTCTCCTGGGCTGTGCACTGCCTCACCTTTGTGCACGGGTACTTGTGAAAGGGAGCTTCAGCAACTCTCTCCATCAGGCTGCTGTGAGGATGAGACGGGCAGTTCACTCCACACCTGGCACAGAGCATGCTCAGCAGGCACTGGTGCCCTGCCCTCTCATCCTCCAGTGCCAGCTGCTGTACTTCCATGGGTTTAGCCTTTTCTCTTAGAGAAGCCATAGGGGTGGACCAGAAGGCCTTCCTCCAGAGCCCTGCAGGTCAGGCGCCTGCCTTCTGTGTAGTAGAGGATGGCTCAGTTGCTTAGGTTACACAGCTAGGAGACACAATGGCTCTCTCCATTTCCTAAACCAGCAAAACCAGAAAGTCAGCATGAGGAAAGCCCTTACCTCCGAAGTCAGAAAGATACTTGATGGGAAAAGTTCAGGCTGAACTCTATGACTGTGGGTCTGGGTCCCAGTCCGGGTAACACCTGAAGACAGATGAGGACCCAGTGAAATATGACTGGGGAGATCTAGGATTTTTGTCCCTCTGGCTGACCTGAGCACTGGCTTGGAGGCCATCAGAGTAGGCAAAGATGGAAAACTCATCTCCTAAAAATTCCCCCTTTAATTTCTGACTACAGAGGAAATTTACTTGTGTCTTTGGCTCTGACCATGGTGCTGAATGCTCTGATCTTGAAAATTCAACTCCTATAGTGGCTGCAGATCTGACTCTTACAGTTGGGGGTGGTTTGGAAGAAACCTCAGAGTGTGCAGAGGCCCTTCCTCTTTTCTGAGGTACTACTAACCATGAATTTAAGCTGCAGTGTTTACTCTCTTGTTCTCCTTCTGAGGATCAAAATTTGGAGAGAATTTCTGGCTAAAATGTAGAGATGTGGATGCTCCCAGTTCCTAAATACCATCTAAGTAGGAATAGTATTTAGAAGAGTCAGAAAACCATCTGAATCCAAAGTACACTGAAGGTGGCCCCAGCACAGTACCTTTCCATCTATGGAGAATAATAAGGAAAGTCACAGTTCCTCAGACAATCACCACAGAAGACTCTACTTCTCAGTCTGGGTGTTCCCGACTTCAGTGTGCTGCTGCCTCAACTGCTGACATCCCATGATTGTTTGTGTTCACATGATGTCTGATCACAGGATAACTCTCCATCCTCTACAGGGGTTTTGGAAGTAGCACTTTGGTGCTAAGTACGTGATAGGATCCTAACATTAAGAAGCTCAGAGTCTGTTGGCGGGGGGATCACGAGTAACAGTAATTATGAAGCAAAGCAGAAAGCACTGTATGCATTACCAGAGATGCCACATGTCGAGAGCCACAATGTCAGGACAGTGGCCTATTCTGCTCTGAAACCTGACTGGAGAGAATCGAGTTCTGAGCTCTGGATTTGACCTTCCATTCACCTTCCATTTTAGACAAATATATCTGCGAAGACTGTTGTCAGCCACTGAGAGGATAATCCCAGGCAGGTTGGGGCAGACAGCATTTGTGCCCCATGGACACAAACTGCAGTTCCATTTCCACCAGCTGTGTGCAAACAGGCAGAGAGATTAGTATGTGAAGAGAGGCTAACAAAGGGACATGCAGTGATCTGTTCAGGAGGAACTGGCCACACAGTGAGCCTGTCCTCAGTCTGACCTGGGAGAAAGGACCAGATGGTCTTTCATCTAAGTTTTTCTCTGCCCTTCTCGAGGTCCCTTTATCAGAAGCCAAAATATGTACAAAGTTATGGCATGTTGGGCCAGGCATCAACTTTGTGTAGAGAACAGCATGGCTCTGAATAGGAGGAAAGGGTGGCACTGCCATCAGTTACTGCTTAACCCTGTGTCTTGAGGTGGGAGTGGCCTGAGGAGCAGGGTCTGGGCATATGACAAGGAAAATCCTTCTCAGTGCCTAGAAAGTGCCTGGCATGCTACAGATGCTCAATAAATGTTTATCCAACCAAATTCTTGTTGAGCAACCAAAGGAAAGGGTGACAGCTGCTTTCTTAGCAGATGTGGTACTCCAGAACAAGGAGTTGCTGATCACAGGTCCTGGTCCTTGGGGAGACTGATGACTTGGCTGACCTCACATTCTAGAGCACTGAGGAACCCCTGCTGTGGGAACAGAGGCTGCACTCAAGGAAAGCTCCCCCAAGAACCCAGAACCCAGCCCATCTTCACCAGCAACTGCATCTTCAGATAAAAAGGTCAACACCATGTTCATGAGCCCTTTCCTCTCTAGAGTACCTGCTCTCTACTTTCCAGACCCTGAGTTCTATTGATCTACTGTATAAAAGGAAAATCAGGCTAGTATTTTCTTCATGCCATCAGTCAGTCTGGCAGCAGAACCTTTTGCAAGGCCAATTCAAAGTCATTTAGAAGTAGGGTCCCTCCAAGAACTTCATTATCTGTTGCCTGTTCTGTTACTATGATTCACGTTTCTCCACCTCTACTGTTTCTGTTTTAACATATGCAGAAAGTCGGCAGTGAGGGGGATTAGAACAAGGTCTATCTACCACCCACACTACACCTTCATCCTTGTTCTCCTTCCTGCCCTTGGCCTGTCCTCTGGCCTGTTCAGTCAAAGGAAGGAAGCCCGCCAGGAGAGGCAGCTGTTTGCAAGAAATCAAAACGCCTTCTTTAAAAGCATACCCAAGGGCTGTCCTTTTCTCCAAGACCAGTTCTGACAGCAAAGAAGGCTGGTGCCCAACTGGCACACTCTGATGCCTTTGTCCTGTCGCCTCCTGGCACATCAAGCCTTTGGCACAGTATTGGTTACCCAATCTCTGCCAGGCCTGCACCATCGTTTGCCCAACCCATAGCCGGTGGTGGCCAACATGTTCAGTGCTGATACAGATTGGTGTTAGGCCACAATTTCAAAGACTTCATCTTCGTGTGGCAGAATTGCAGGACTGGTAGACGCATTATCCTTCTTCACTCCTTCCCACCTCTTTGACTTCCTCCTAAGCACTTAATAAACAAGCTGCTTGTCCACCTGCTACCCTTTCACCTCCCAGGAGGAAGAGATCCTGAGCCCATTGCCTCCTTTCACTTTAGCAAGTGCTAACTCTGAGACAGCAAGTCTGCATAGTTTGGCCCCAAGCTCCCAGACCGCACCCACATACCAGGGTAGTGCCAGTGTACACCTTGCCCAGGCACTCATCTATTGTTCCCACATAGCTTGCAGGGCTGGCCATCAGGCACTAAGGCTACTAGGGTGGAAAAAGCCTTTTCAAAACAGGCTGGCTCTCAAATAGTTGGCTAAAGTTTGTTCCTGGGCCTTGTAGGGAGTAAATGAGGGTCTACTTGAAGCTCTTCTAGAAGATCATGGGAATTAAACATCATTGCAAAAAAAAAAAAAAATCCCTTAGATAACTCACTATTGACACACAATCCTTTAGGGTTCTAAGCTCCATTCCTGGGGGGGGGGGGGAATCAAAGCCCACTGAATGGGCAGCCATCATGCCCAGATGGAGCAGGCTAGACTTGTCACTAGAGTTTCTTCCCAACGTGCACCAACCGTAAGTCCTGAGAACTGCTGTCCCTTCTGCTGCTTCTACCCTACTAGCTGTAAATGGAGATGAGCTCTGCTAAAAATCCACCTCAAGGTCTCTTTGTAAATGAATGAATGATGGGTGGAGCTGCTACTTTAACTAAATGCTCTATGAAATAACCAAATGTAACTTTTTCTCAGAAGACTCAACTCTCTAAAGAGAGCTCTTACACAGTTCCTCATCCACCTACAGACCCTTTACCTCCCCCGAGGAAGGCTTCTACACCGACTGCCCTCCTGTCTTTTCTGGCTTTAGTGAGTCTGCATGGCTTGGTCCAAAGCTCCCTGGCGGCACCCACACACCAGAGCAGCCTCATTGTACTCCCAGTGAAGGCTGGGCACCCCTAGCTGGAAAATCCAGAATCTAAAGTCTTCCAAAATTGATTTTTGAGCATTAGCATGAGGCAGCAAGTAGAAATTTCCACACCTGACCTCATGTGCTGGGTGTAGTCAAAACTCAGGTGTTTTAAAATACTGTAAAATTGCCTTCAGACTATGTGCCCAAGGTCTATATGAAACAAATGGATTGTATGTTTAGTCTTCGGTCCCTTTCCCCAGATATCTCATTGTACGTATGCACATATTTTAAAAATCTAAAATCTGAAACACTTCTGCTCCCAAGTGTTCTGGGTAAGAGATGCTCACCTGGTAGCCTGCAAGAGAAAGAAGAGGAAAAACTCAATTACCAAGGCAAAGGGGATGGCACTAAACACACTGTCAGGGAGGCCACTGCTGAAGTGGCCTGGACTTCGACTGCTCAGCACCCATTGAGATTTTTGCCTTGATTCCATGGCGTTCTCCACAGTGAACAAATGAGAGAGAGAGTTTGTTTGATTTCTGGTTACTCTCCTTCCACTAGCCACTGGGAAGTCCACCAGTCCCTTGACTCTGCTACACTGAATGCAGACTAAAATCTGGACTCTGCCTTTTTTCATTTTCTCATAAATATTACCACCATTACTAGGCAACCTTATAAAAGGGCAGTTTACAATACTGTCTTTGACCTCAACTGTATTTAAACTGCATACTTTTGAGAATCAGAATGTCAGATTTAAAGTGATCTCAAAGATACTCCAGGACAGGGGTTCTGAACTGGAGGATTAATAGTCTGGTAGGGTAGTCTAGTAGGGTCCATGGGAGAGCTTGTGAGCCTTCTAAAAAAACTTTCTGCAATTTTTGACTTTTGTACATTTGTACTTTTTTCTTTCTTTTCTTTTCTTTCTTTCTTTTTTTTTTTTTTTAAGGAAAATAGCTTAATGAGTCTAATGGGACCAATTTGTTTTAAAAATGAGGAAAACTAGGTTCCATAACAGAAGGCTGGAACTAGATCTAGGATACATGACTTTGAACTCTCTGCATTAGATCATTCTTTGATAGTGACATATCTCAAAAATCTTTTTTTAAAAAAAGATTTTTTAGTTATAGACAGATGCAATATCTTTATTTTGTTTATTCACTTTTTTTAATGTGGTGTTGAGGATCGAACCCAGTGCCTCTCATGTGCGAGGCAAGTGCTCTGCCACTGAGCCACAACGCCAGACCCTCAAAAATCTTATAGCCAGACACAGTCAACATAATGGCTTGACTTTTTTCTTTGAAACTGTACTTACATGATAATAAAGGATTATGAACCAATGAGGACAGAAAACAAGAGTACAGACATCAGTAGATACGAGCTGTGAACAAAATCTTAGCAAGTGGGCCAGCATGTGGTAATTCAATTTAGCATGGCAGAAAATGCTGATACCTGGGAGCCCAGAGAAGAAAGTCTACAAGAAGCAATCTGATACCTGCACAGAAGGACTGGAAGGCTCATCAGGGGTGGGACTGGAGATAAGAGTCCCTGGGATATAAGCATGAAGGCTGAATTAAATCCCAGTGTTCTCCCTGGGCCTCCCCAACACACGTTTCATTCTCTGAGGAGCTTCAACCAGACAATCTCTACATTTGGAGACATCAAGCACAGCTCAAGGAGTGTTGGGTGCTATACTAAAAAAGGGGTAAATTTAAGTCCACATTCTCAACAATGAGACCCACAGCCCCTTCCACGGCTCCACAATCCCACAGCCAGGCTTATCCCTTATCCTGCTCAAAATCATCACCGTGCACATCTAAGGTTTGAACTACATTTCCCAGCACCCTCTTACCTGCATGGCTCCTGATTCCAGTTTGCCAGTGAGAGGAACCTGCTTCAGATGCAAAATGTGTACTGGATGTGAATGCCATTGTTCTAGCAGTCAGACATGGCAGTTTCACAGAATGCTCCCAGCTTCCACTTGGCAGCCCACCACCAGTCCACAGGGACACTGAGGCTTCTTGTACTTTCTGGCGATCTCCAGCTTCTTCTGCTTCAGCACAGTAGGTTAGAGATTCCAGTGACAATTTCTCTAGCCCTCTGGCTACAGCGTTCAGGAACTCTATTTCCTCAGCACCTCCCAGCAAACCCTTCATTCTTTATCTGTAGTGACTTTGGTGGACTGACCCTAATAGACCTAATACCTAACAGGAGACTGAAGAATTCATCTCGGGAAACAAGCTAGGTCAACTGGAAAACGAAATGCTTTTAAGTGATAACGCTGGGAGTCCTCCAATGACATAGCTCCATCTCCACTCACTCCCCGCTGTATTATTTTTCTACTGGTGCTGTGATAAATTGCTATAACTCTGGAGGCGAGAACTCACATGGAGGACTCACTAGGACAAAACCAAGGTGTCAACAGGGCTGAGACCCTTTCTGAAAGCTGTAGGGGGAGAATATCTATATTTTCTTGCCTTTCCCAGTTTGTACAAGAGACTATGGCCCTCCTGCACCATCTCTGATGCCAGGAATGTTGCATCTCTCTGACATTCTTCCATAGTTATGTCTTCTCTCTGACCATAGTCAAGAAAGGTTCTCTGTTTTTAAGGACCTATGTGATTAGAGTGGGCCCACCGGGATAATCTCCCCATCTAGAGGTGCTTAACCTTAATCACAGCTGCAAAGCCCACATTAAGTCATGGCTTCTGGTGATTGGGACATCGACATCTTCTGTGTGTGAGAAAGGGCCACTATTTTGCCAATCACACCCCATGACTGGGCTCACCAGCTGTTAAGTCCTGGCAATTTATAGACACCTTCCAATACTTAAGCCCTACCTTTAATATGAACGGAGAGCCAAAGACCACCAGACATTTGAGCAAACCTGCAACATGGAAGACAAGGTAAAAACGGAAACTCGGAGCCTGGAAGAATCAGAAACATGCAGGGAGCAGAAAACTTTAAAAAGAAAAAAAAAAACTCAAAAAGAAATTGTAAATCCTTGAAACAGCAAAAAATGCTAAAAAACCCTCTAACATATTAAAAACTTATCAGTGAAAATAAGTATGAAGTTTTTAAGTAAAAGTAGAAAAAGGTAAAAAAAGCACAACAAGGTTAAAAAAAAAATAAAACTGCAAGGAAGGGTGGGGAGGAGAGTAGGGGCTGGTTATGGATTACAGGATTAAGTAGGAGGTCCAAATTATGAAAAGTAATAGTTCTATAAGGAAAGAATAACAAAAACAAGGAAACAAAAAGGAAATATGATCTAAGAAATAACAGAAATATTATGTAGAGTTGAAAGACATAAATTTCCAGAATGTTAAAGACCTTAAATGTCTGGCCAAAGAAATGAAAAGAATTCTATCATGGTACATGACAAATGAAAATTAAAGAACCCAGAGGATAAACAGAATCTCCTAAAAAGGTCTAGAGAAAAATGGCCAGAGATTAGCATTGCATTAGACTTCTCAACAACATTGGGAGATAAAAAACAAAGGGGAATTTTTTCCCAATTAGGAATTCCGTAAGTAAAATTGTTTTAATATGAGTAAAATGAAAAACCTAAAGGAAATACCTCCCCGACACTCTTTTTTTGGAAACCACCACAGAACATGTGTGGAGGTGCTCACTGTGGGCACCACCTGCTGTGGTGGGGGGGGGAGTGAGAGTGAAAGCAAGGAGGAGCCCAGGGTCCAGGCGTGGGTCCTACCCAGGAGAGTGAGAAAGGGAATTTCTAGGATGGTAGTGAAGGTAAGCCCTGGGCAGGTGGCTGGATCCAGGCAGACAGACCACCAATCCAGACTCCTGCAGCCCAGGGACCACATGCTGGGTTGGAACAAGCTAGAAGGGATGTCACAGTTCTTGCAATCAAAACTAGAAAAAATTATTAAATACATAGGAAATTAAACTTAAAAACTGTGTTCATTGCAGAATTTTAAACTGCATCTAAAAAATTATCAACAGTAATTCTTGATTTAACCCCAAACTGGGCTATAACTAAATTGTGAAGGTAAATGGAGTAGTTAAGTTTATAGAGGTGGTGAGAGCTAAATTCTCACCTCCTACAGTTAAAAAAAAATAGTGTAGATGAAGGAACAGCAAAACAGGCATTTTAAAGTGGAGGTATTCAGAAGAAAGAGTGAAGTGAGCCTACACGTAAAGTGATGGGAACACAGGGGTAGGGCAGAAGAGAGCTGCTGGATCCTGTAAGGCTCAGGGCCATCTAACATCGCAGAAATAAAAGTTTCAACTTAAAGAACAAGACAACTAAAATGGCAATCAAACTGATGAGTGCATAACCCAAAATGTGGTTGGGCCATACAATTGAGTATTATTTGACTCTAAAAAGAAATGAAGTGCTAATACAAGCCATAATGCAGATGAACCTCAAAAACGTCATGCTGAGCGAAGGAAGCCAGACACAAAGGCCGCCCTGTTTACACGAAATGTCCAGAATACAAAACTCTTTAGAAAGCAGATTTTCCCAGGAGTTAAGAAGGAGGGAATGAGGAGTGTCTATGTAATGGGTCCAGGGTTTCTTTCTGGGGTGATGAAAATGTTCTGGTTGCAACAACATTGTGAATGGCCCAAAAGCCAGTGAAATGTATACTTTAAGATGGTTTAAAATGGTAAACTTCATGTTATCTGAATTTTACTCAATAATAAAAACATGAATGCCACTATGTAATGCAGTCTCTACATAAAGTGTATAGATTCTATTTTAGTTTCTTTTAAATGAAAGTTATTCAGAGGTCTCTATACATTCTTCTGCTTTAGTTAAGCACAGGATGATAAATAAAATGTGAGTCTAATAATTTATAATTTCCATATTAATTCAGGGTCTGTCACTGTTATGAACAGTCAAGGTTATACTTTAGATACAAAAGAAATGAATTATGAACTAACCTCAAAATTTAGCATAGTATTAGCAGTTATTTATGTACGAAGTTCTTCAGTAAACCTAACAGCTTACTTTTTGGTCATTTGATAATTTCATTTCAAAACCAAAGAGCATAAAACTTGGATTCAGGGTTCCGGGTACTAATATCTTCTGAATAAACTTACATTGTATTTTGCTTCCATTTTTCCAATTAAATTTCATTTCTCTGCCCTGAGGCAATCCCTCCTGCAAAATCTGCTACAGTCTTTTTAAATATTCAGTTATGGACACTCAGGAGAGCTGGCTACAAAGAAGAGCTTGTAGAACAAGAAGCAAACCTCCACCATCAGGATCTGGAGTCGTGTGTGTGTGTGTATGTTCAGAGTTCAAATTTGATTTTTTTTTGGTGTGTGTGTGTGTGTTTTGGTGTTTTGTTAGGTCACCAAAAGGTTTAAAATCTTGTCTTGCATTAGGTTTTTTGGGATCTATCAAGGGATAGCTACTTACTTGATTTTCTCAGTTATACAGCTGATTTGAAGCTTTATCAAAGAGTATATTATATGTAGAAAGTAGGAAGCAATTTTTTAAGCAATACCACTCATGCTTTCCTGAGAATTTTATTTGTACATGGATTGTTCTTTAAGTATCACTTGGAAATGCTACAAAATACTTCAGTTAAATGCTTAAGCAATTAGGGAATAAGTATTTTATACAGAGTTTAATACTGCAAAGTGTTTACAACTATTAAGTAGTATAGTACGTAAGTTTGTTATGAAATTCTGGTACAGAGTATATGCCTTCTTCTCAAAGTCCCAGAGCTTACAGCCTAATAGAGAGGCTGGAAAAAGTGACAAGTAATCAGAGTCCAACATGCACTGAATCAGGCTCTCAAGAGCGGGGAGAAGAAAGCTACGGGCTGCTCTCTCCAGGAGTGAAGCCTTCCCAGGTGAGCACACATTTGAGCCAGGGGTTAAAGGGTGAACTCGTGTTCCTAGGCCAAGGAGGACTGGCAAGGGCACATGTGGGCAAAGCAAGCAGTGTACACACAGGCTTGGTGGGACCTGGAATGTTCCCAGCAGTGAGCCACTGGATGAGCTCCGGAAACAGAGGGGTGTGGCCAGATGAGGGTGTTGATGCAGGCAGGGTGGGAGTCAGCAGCATCCTGTATCTGGTCAAGACGGAGTTCACTGAAAGGTCTGGTAGAAAAACAAGGTCTCACACGTACTTTTACCAAGATAGCTGGCAGAATTTCAAAGCTGGACTAAAGGTGAGAGATGGGTCCAGGAAGCCGTTGGAGGCTAAGGAGGATGCAGAGAAAGGATGGATTTCGAAGAGTAGTCTGAGGGAACAAGGGTAAGACTTGCTGAGCGCGGATGTGGATGAGAGGAAGAAGGGGGAAAGGCACACTACCCTAAAGTGTCCTGCTTTAGCAGGACACTCAGCATTGGAGAGAAGGTCATGGGTCTGACTTTGGAATATTACACTAATACAGGTTTAGAAAAGCAGGATAAAACATCTAGGAGACTCTGAAAATATGGAAATCAAAAGTTGTAGAACATATCTGAGGCTAGAGCTCCAGTATGAGGGAAATCAGCACACGGACAATGTATTTGACCAGGGGAGCAGCTAAGATAACTCAGGGAAAACAGAGGGTAGGGAAAAAGCAAACAGAGTTCTGGGGAAATAACCATAGGACAGAAAAAGAACTAGTGAAATGATACCGATCCCCATTTGATCTGTAAGGTGGCTGGAATGTCCATCTTGGCCCTGTGGTGAAAAGAGCTTTCTCAGAGAATGTTCCAGCAGAAGGGTCAAAAGGTAGGGAGTGGGTATGAGAAGGGCAAGAAAGCTGTGGTGAACATTGCTGGATGGTCACACGGCTTCACCAGGCCAGAGAGAAATGGACAAGGCCAGAATTCCCTCAGGTGCCCTTCAGTTCTCCAGAATGCCATGTGGGGACAGCAGGTGGCAGCAGGTGGACCTATCAGTACATAAGCACCTGTGGCAGAAACCACCTCAGAGGCAGAGCGGCTGGATGGCTCATTCTTCTGCCATTTCTTCAGAAGTCGGCATTATTATTTCCAGTCTAACAACTTCACCTCTAGTAAGAAGGGTGTTTAGGACAACAGTTCAAGTAGAAGTTCCTGCTTCCTCAACTGAACTGAAATTAACTTGGTTCTTCCTAGACATTGAAACCCAGTTATCTGTATCATTTGAGTCTGGTGGTTAACCACAGAACAGGTTCTGTGGCCAGGCAGGAGATGATCCAGCTCCCAGGTGAGTTGATGTGAGCCTCTCACGTTAAACAGAACCTCTTCAGTGCTCCTTTCAAATCATCTCAGGCAATCACTGATTTTGCCTTTGGTTTTTTTTCCCTTGGATATCTATCACCACAACAAAAATATCCATTTCTCTAAAATACAACCATCAACAATATGCAAATAGCCATCTGTTAATATCTTAACACATGTAATTCAGGGCAATGACATTTAACTTAAAAATAGAAAAAAAGTCACCTTAGCATTTTGCTTTGTATTTCAGTTTTCTTAGCTCTTAATTCATGGCCCAAAGACCACCAGTATATTTTCTTTTGTCAGGCAGCTGCGTGGTGCTCTTCCCCAATCATTATAACCGATTTCAGATGGTGCTAGAAAATTATATTGACTCTGAACACCAAAAGAAATCAGTCATCCTCTAAGGGGTCACAAGAGGTTTCGAGAGTCAGAAAGGACCGATCCTTAACAGCTCCATAATGTTTGGCCCTTTAGCCCAGGAACAATGTAGTCTACATTAAAGAATTCTAGTTATGAAACACCCCACATAATTAACGTGCTATGTCTGACACCACTGCTGGCAGAGGCAAGGAAGGGGTCACCAAGTACTTCAGTGCAGGAAACGCTACAGGGAACATACTAAAGTACTATCTGAACAATAAACAGTGACACAAAAGGAAAGACGAGTAAATGGTCAGCTGGGCACTCTAATCCAAGAGAAGAAGGTTTGAGCCTGGGATACACGGCACAGCCTATTCTGTGTGGGCAGAGCCGTAGACTCAGCTTCAGAAAAGCACTTCCAGCTGCTTATTTCATACGGGTACAGGTATGTGAGCTGAATGCCCCCAGGCATGAGTTGTCGCGTAAGAACTTGAACCAAATCAGAAACTTCTGAAGTGGAGATTTTCCAAGGTGGTGAGAGTCATGATAAAAACCATGGTAGGACTTGTAATAAAATTTGCAAGCGTGTTATTTTCTGTTGCAGTTTACAATCAAGGGAAAATAATGGTAACATTTTATAAATTTAGCTGAAATAAAAGAACCCTGCACTCAGGACTTCAGAAGAATCCAGTTAGAGTCCTCCTGTGCACACAGAAAAACTGTCCCAGTAAGGAGCCTGGAATATCTGTTTCCTGACTCATGGAGATACTGAGCCATTACTGACAGTAGAGGCAGGTCTCACTGGCTCTCAGTGAGCTCATTTCACATGAGTTTTCTTTTTGTTCAAAAGAAAGGAACTCACCTTTAAAGTGACAGTCAATTGTTTTGACTAGATTGATTAACCTTTTCTAAGTGCGTGTAGCATGTAGTGTTATCTTAATACGTATTCTTGTGTGAAATTTTGTAAAAATTGGTTACTTTGCATTTTCATTTCAAAATATAAATTCAAACTTAAAATTAAAGATAAAAACTTCAATGCTGTCCCATTCATTTCTTTTGCTGTTGGCAATGCAGTTGGTCTCCTCCAAGAACACTGATTTCAAATGGTGCTAGACAATCACTATTTAAATCTAAACCACCATATGAAACCAGCTTCCTGAAGAAGCTTTATGATCTTTTCTTTTCTTTCAGAATGCTCTTGTAATAAACAAAAGACAACCTACAAAGGAAAAAGTGGAAACTTGGTTTTGAGTTATTTACTTAGCAGTCTAAATAAATTTTTTGCAAATTTCAAACATTTATATACTAACATCACCAAATCTGGTGTCAGAGGTAGAGGGCATGCCTGTGACTCTAACCTTGAGTGGCCCAAGGGCTGCCTGATCATTTAGAGGCAATGGCATGAGTCCACCATATTACTTCCGGGTGGAAACTCAAGGAAGATCCTTTACTTGAGTAAAGAAGTCACAGAAGGAGACCTAAAGTTCATCTTGTGTTCCAAGTACCCAGGCAGGTAAAAGAAAACTGGAAGGTGGTGCTTAAGAACCTTATCAGTGACATACAAATGGCCCCAAGTCAGCAAGTGCTCTTTTCTGATAGAAGCTGAAGAAAACACTTTTCTATACCCAGTACTTTTTCAAGATGATTTTGATTTAAAGGATTACTGTAACTTGGGGATCAGAGGAGGACATGGACCAGACCAGAGGCAAAGTCATGCACTGATGCTAGGGAGATCCCAGTGCTTTCTCTGAAAGGAAGTTTTGTTAGCTTTAGAGTCCCCTCCCTTGCACTCCAGAAGTAGAGCTTTGTGTCTTAGTTCTCCTTGACAAATTATTATTTGTCACAGTTTTTGATATTATCTTAATAAGGAGCTCACTATCATTCCCTTTAGTGTTCTAGGGATCCAAGAAGATTAATGTTTTTAGACTGCCTAACTAAAGGGGTGCAGGTTCTTTTTTAAAACACTGTTAACTTGTATTTGAAATTTCCCCTTAACTTTGATAACAAAATGAATTCTTAAATTCATGCCATCAAAATTGAACAGGTATTCATTTTTTCCAAATATTTGTTTTTTAGTTATAGGTGGACACAATATCTTTATTTTATATTTATGTGGTGCTGAGGATCGAACCCAAATGCCTCATGCATGCTAGGCAAGCGCTCTACCTCTGAGCCACAACCCCAGCCCCCAAGTATTCATTCTTACCATGTTTTGTTTTAGCTATGCAAACTATATGTAATCACTAATAGATGATTTTTTGCAGAACTCTTTGAAAGCAAATTGATGATCATTCACTTATCTTCTCTTGGCTTCAGTACACTTACTGAACTTTGGTCTCTCTTTTTAACTTCTTCCTGCACCATCCTCATTTTACAATGTCACCAGCAGCATTGAGCAATCTTCCTATTACAATTGCCTGTGGTTGATGATTTCAAGTGGGTTCAGATGCTGACCAACCTGGAGGTGCAGGCTGTCCGACTCCTCTAGGCCTGGCCAGGTCTCTCTTCCTAAGGCAATCCCAACACAAACTCAACCTTTATCACAGAAGAGCATCCACAGCACACATCTCCTGCTGTGAGGCTGGTTTCTTCATCTCTGTGAAGGGATGAGAACACCAGGGGCTACAAGGGATGGGTCATGCTCACTTCATCAAAGATCCAAGAGCTCACAGGCTTCGAAGAAGAATCGTAAACACTTTGTAAAGTAATGGGCTGTGGAGTCTTTCAATTGGATTGTAAATTTAAGCATTTAAACCTGAAAAAATGCCGGGACAGAAGAATCACTGGAATTCTCAAATAACCATTTCACTAATTTTGTGATTCATTCAGGCGTCCACTGCATCCTTCTGAACATGCAACTGTAATTCACAGCATCAGTGACTGAAGTACACAAGAAGCAGATTATTCTAATTAAAAAATCCAAAATCCAAACACAAATTACTAGTCATAGCTTTTGTCTACCACCCTTTAGAAGATTTTGTCAATGACTGACACTTTAGTTATGGGGAACATTTTTTCTGAAGAATGGATTTCTTCCCTGTACTTATGTCTCATAAGAACAAATATACCTTATACACCAAATATACCTCACACACATATGTACAGACATGCACCTAAATATACCACCCTATACATCTGTGCCCTTCACAGAGGCAACTGTTTTCTAAGCTATCTTTAATTATGCTTCTCTAAATTTAGCAGAACAACAAAGGCAGATACATTCTTTTGTATCTATGTCTCTTCATATTAGCCCAATTGACAACACATTTCAGCAAAGGAGAAGAGCAAAGATTGGTCATTTCATATGTTTTCCCACATTTTTCAAGTCTTTGGAAAGAACAAGAAGTACTGAGCTAAGTGGATGTAAAGTTACTTAAAAAAAATGCACTGAGACAGAGATCTTGAGTTTGGGCCCCCGTTTTCAAAGCAAGAGCCAGCTTTGTAAATAAAAGAGGTGTGTGTGAGGAGACTGGCTGCCCAGTTAACAAAGGAAATCTTTGCGGTTCACTAACAGAGAGATGGAAAAACCAGTGGATAAATTAAGAGGCACTGGTCCATTCTCTCTCCAGGACATGCACAGGGGAACAGAGTGAAGGAGAGCCACCATTCGGCTTTACTGGCTGAGTCTTTCAGCACATTCAACTGCAAGGACAACCCTACCATGAGGGAACGCCATGACTCAGGGAACATTAGCATGTTTCCTTTCCTCTTTTATCTCTACTTTCTAACAACCAACTGCATTCTTCTGTTTTCAGGCCAGCATGCGGTAGGGTTGACTTTCTGTTATCCAGGATGTTTGTATTTTTAACCAGCCAACAATTTTAAGGTACTACAATATTTGAAAGGGAAAACATTAACTCTTTCTCACATGCAGAACACACACTTCATGTCCTGCATTAAAATCATCATTTTCCAAGAACAGATTCCTTTTCTCAGCCACGGTGTCTCCATTGCAAAATCCAGTTGGCACTGCCACCTTCATGCTGTTTTTCTGCAAGTTGCCCTTCTTGGTACTTTTTCTTCCAAATCTGATAGGGAAGCTAGAACCTGGGACATGAGTCAATAACCCCAGCAGACACTCCTGTGTGGCAAGGCAGAACACTGGATGTGCATCGTTTCCCCTGACGTGAGAGGCCAGTCTGTTCTTGCGTGAGCAAACTGGATTAAGACAACTTCCCTCAGGGCTTGAGGATTTCACAAGGAGGACTATATCTAGCTCTGACACCTCTTTAAGAACACAGGTTCCAAATGTTATGGATATTGGGACACTAACTTGAGTATTCTGTCCAGACTATGGATGCAACTGTCATTGCTATGGTGAGGGCTCACACATTTTTAAGTCATGCTCTGATTACCCGCATGCCTTCAGCAAATACTCTTTTGCAAGGAGGAGATGGGCAGGTCCTATGGGATCTAGCTATGCCGTGTACTAACTAAGTGATCTTGGGCAAATCATTTCATTTCTCTGAACCTCAGTGTCCTGATCCAGAGAATGGAGAGAGAAAGTTCTGCACTACAGTGACTGTTAGGGTCAAATGCAATGTAGTACATGGAAACAGCCAGTGACTTTTAAAGTATCACATGAGCACTTGGTGTTTTACTGGACAGGTTGAACTCTGGAGTATCCTCTCAGGGTGAGGGCCAGGTAAAGAAGTGGATGGGAAGGGCACTGGGCCAGATCATCAGAGCTTTGGTCTCTGGAAGGCTTACTCTGACTAGATGCTGTGCTGTGTGCGCTTTATATGCATTTTCTTGATACAACACCTAATAGGGCTGATGTGTTCAGATGAGGGACCAGGGAGTGAGGAAATCACATGACTTGCTCTTGGTCCCAGAGCTTGGGAATTACATGACTGGGGAATCTAACCTCAGTTGGCCTGATCCTGAGTCTAGGCTTCTAGCCATCACTCTTTGCTGCCTGGTGTCTTAGGTTCTGGTAATGGCTCATCCTCACGTGGCCACAGGGGATACCCTCCAGCTCCAAGATTTGGGTTTCACCCATAAACAAATGAGCAAATCATTAAAACTAGAATTGGACCTGACAACAGAAGCAGTACCAAAGGAGCCGCCAAGGAAGAAAGGACATGGAAACTAACGAGTTTTATCTCACACTGCATGGTAAAAGCCCTGGACCCTCAGTCACACTCTGACTTGCAGTATGACCTAAGCCAAGTCCCACTCCTCTAAATCCTGTTTGCCCACTAATCTCAAAGAAGCTCAAGTCAACAGAGCATCCGGACTGGTCCCATAGATCACATGTGAGTATGACACAGTACTAAGATCCCTTCTCTAGAATCCAGGCTGGCAGTTTATCCCCCAGCCCCCTTTCCCATTTCTATGAGGCAGTGTGGTAAGAGGGTAAAATGGAGTCAGGGTGCCAGGCTCTGCCACCAGTTGCCCACACCACCTCGGGTAAATTACATTAACTCTCTGTGCCCTGGTCTCCTCATCTGTGAAATGAAGATAATGACAGTATCCACCCCATAAAGCTGCTGTGAGGACTAAATCAGGTAAACGAGAAAAGTGATAGCAGAGAACAACAGCTGTTAAAAAAGTAAAGCACCAGATAAAGGAAGAGGTGGCTAAGATATCTGCACTGCTTGTAAATGGAAGGCTCTCTTTGCCATACATGGACACTTCCAAGGAAGCTGACTGTCGCGAGGTGCCTGACCAACACTAAAACTGGCTTGGGTCTCTGAGGGGCACCATCTGCATTTACTGAAATGAGGACCTTTGATATTTTCGGCCTTCATTTCCTCCCATCCTAAGACCTGCATGTGGAACCTGTACCATTACTTTTAAGAAGTTCATGTTACATACATACATATATATATTTTCCTGATAGTGAATTGGGAGTTGGGGATTGAAGAAGAATAGAAATCAAACACTGATGATAATTTTTCAAAAATTAACTGGAGAATCATCCAGCAACAAAATACAACAAAACTTCTTTGGGGTGACCTGCAAGCACAAGGTTTTACTTACGGAGCGATATAAAGGCCATATGCCATGAGATGTTTTCTAGGTGGGGAAATCCTCTAGAGGCATCTGTTCAGAAGAGTAGCACCTGAAAATTTAAATGACAGCATGAATCCAAAGCAACAGTAGAAGTCAAGTCAGGTTTTCTTTTCACCATGCTACCCCACCACAGTCAGTGACCAATATATTTTTAAAAATAAGAGATATAAGGGATCTTCTACTTCCTGCTTAAGACACAAAAGTTGTGAAAGTTCCTGTACAATGAGCAACGTACGCCTACACGCCTTGTTCACTCTGTGCTGCAGACAACACGAGGTGTGGCCGTTGCTAAGGAAGCAACCTGCCAACACGAGGTGTGTGTTTTGCAGATCAGCAAGGTTCACTCAGCAAGTTGCCTTATGAAATAAAGCCCTCTAAACCTATAGATCCAATCATAGCAGAAATGCAGGGGGGCATTCTGCAGAGAGAAGAGGTGGTTTCTACTTTAAAAACTGACTCTGAGTAGAGAATAGGACAGACAGCAGAATACATCAGACACTAGAAAGGCAATATGTCAATTAATGGAAGGGAAACTGGTGTGATACAGCAATCTGTATATGGGGTAAAAGCGGGAGTTCATAATCCACTTGAATCAAACCGTGTAATATGATGTATTAAGAACCATGTAGTGTTATGAACGACCAATAAAAAAAAATAATAAAAAAAAAAATGACTCTGCAGCCTCGAGTTGCAGCAGCACAGACTATAGGAGGTTCATGTGCAGATTCCATCTTCCTTGTTTGCTTCAGCACCAGGCATCAGGCAATCTGGAATTGAAATGACATTACACTCTGCCCTACATGGTCTAACTTTGAGGCTGGAACACATCTTTCACCATGTCACATGACAGAAGGCCAATGCCACAAAGGTCTTCATTTATCTGCAACTATTCCAGTTCATACTTCAGTTGTCCTGGTGACGTGAGCTACCTCACGTCAGCTTGGGATGCTTTCATGGTAGCTCCAAAGAGGGCACCTGAAAAGGGGCTTAAATCTCAAAAACTTGCATTTTACTGAACAAGAGAATGAGTGACTCAGCATCTAATCAAGAAAACTCTGTTCTGTCAAGTTACCACCCACTGCAGGTTCCTAAGTTAATGATTACAATGTCACTGCAGAGCCAGAACACAGCTAAGGTCCCAGAGCATGCCCCACCATCTGCAAAGGGGGATGACAAGTTCCAGATGTGTGGGTTGGAGCCCCACGGTGAAGAAGATCAACTGTGATTCACTGATGCCACCTGTAAGCCACGTGCTCTTGTGACTGTGAGGCTCAAGCCCTTCGAGATGTTACCCAAACAGCAATGTGGTTTGTAGGGAGGATTTTTGAGAGTTGAAATTAAAACTCATGAGGATTTTGACCAGTATAAGAAATGGTCAGAAAAAGCCACAATTATATTCGATACTATCTTCTAACTGAAAAATATTTCTAAAATCAAATCCAGAAGTACAGACAGGAAGGGAAGATGCACCAGGGTCAACGTGAAAGGCAAAGCACATGCAGCAATTAAATCCCATGGGACCTTGGAATATGCAACTCCATCAGAGAATAGCATGTTTCCAAAACTGGTGATCAAATGAGAAGATGGTCCAGCAGTGAGGGAAGCAAGGCTCTTTCAGACTGAAGAACGCCAGTCTGCTGCCATCTGGGAGGTTAAGAGTCTTTGGAAAAGTGGCTCGTTCCATTTAAGCTACTGGAAGGTACTGGACGAACCTGTTCTTCAAGAAGCCTATAATAAAACCTAACTGCGGAACATGCCTCCATCCCTTCTGCCAATGCCCCAGAGAATGTGGGAGTGCAGTGACCGCTAGGCGCTAGTGTATCATTTACAGTGCAGAAAAGCAAGGCATAGGTTTGGTGGAGAAAAAACATGAGTGACAAAGTTCCTCAATCTGGAGGATGTGACTTGACAAATGAATGCTAGCCCCCCACTGGCCTCCTACCGCCCCTAGAGGCTGAAGACTGCACCTTCAACAGCAGCATGTACCCAACCTGCTACCAGGGAAGGCAGCGACAGCAGTATCCCTCTCTAATGGCATTTCTGCTTCCTCTGGCAAGGAGCCAGGGGTCAATATACACGTTCAGGCGACGGCCCTCTGTCACAGGGCCTTCTAAGGGACACCTCTTGGGCATGTAAGAGTTGAATTTTGGAATGTTTACTTGGATGCTTACCTCTACCAATCTCCACTCGCAATTTAATCTAGCAATATGAGAATCTTTTCCTCACTTTCACTCTTCCGCACATGTCCAGCTTACCTAGCACTCACATGCTGCCCTTTTAATGTCAAATGCTATTAAATGATCTCCCAATTAACAGCACCTTTAAATAGGAATTAGAAAGACAAGCAGCATAAGCTTTGGGATCACAAAGAACCAGATTTAAATTTCTCCTCTGAGACTTGTTACACAGCTTTGGGGGAAGCCACGTGACCCTTTTAGTGCTTTAGTTTTCCAGAACAGAGCAGAAAGAACATACGTTCACTCTCTAGAGTGGCTGTGAAACCAACTGAAGAAAGCACACAGTAAGTAGTAAGTTTTCAATGTGTTACCTCTGCCCCCCCCCGCCCCCCTTCCCTCCCTCCATCCCCATCCCCTGTGCATCAAGCATTTTGGATAAAGTTTCCAGAAGGTCCATACAGTCAGTAGGCTAAACCTGGTGTGAAAGACTAAAATGATACTTGGCCTCAGTACAGAGAGACTGTGGGTGGGCGTGGGGAAAGGGCAGGCTAAGGGATGTCAAAGGAAGGAGTCAAGAGTCGGGGGAAGGAGATAAGGTCTGAAACTGGGATTAGAACACCCCAAACACCTCCGTCTGTCCACTCGGTCACCACTTATTCACTGCATTCATAACACACTGAGAGCCGTGCGAGCCTCAGAGATATGAGACCAAACCGCAGAGGTGAGTCCAGTGTGAGGAAACATGTAAGCAGGTAGAGGAACAGGTGTCAAATGAAAACACAGGTACAAGAAAGAGGTGCAGACACAGGGTCCCCGAGCCTCTGTGAGCCACATACACGGGAGGAATGAAATGGGCCACATCTTTCATGGACAGATTGGTCTACAGCCACTGTGGAGCTACAAGCTACTTCTCAACATGATCAGAGAGATTTCTCACAATCCACCAGGAGGCAGTTAACTGATTATCCCCTAAGAGTCCATAGCTGCACTGGGCTGCTAGAAAATACCTACATGATGTGTCTGTTCCTGACCTTGTGATGGGCTGTGGGAAGAAGTCTTCCATGTACTGTCTACGACTTCTCACTGTATAAGAAGTGCCAGAGTGTGTCCTGTGGGTGGCAAGTACAACAGTCTGTGGGGGTTGGGGGGCTGGTGGGGGTGGTAGATTAGTAGGGGGATGCTACAAGGAGGCTAAGGGCCTGCTGGGGCAGGTGGGAAAAAGTCTGAACTTCAGGGAGGCGATGGCAAAACTGTCAAAGGTATAGGGCGTGAAAACAATGGAGAACGGGGAAAAACCACCGCCTCCAGGAAGTCAGACTGCAAGGGACTGGAGGTGGCACAGGATAGCAAAAGGTATGTGAGCGACAGTCCACATTTGTGCACAACCCGCCTCCGGGTGTTCTGGCACAGGTGTGGAAGGAGGTGAGAAGAAACACAACTTCTATGAGGAATAGAAAAAACAGATATTTGTTAGGATCTAAGCGATGGAAACCATGTGCTTCTGGGGTTTATAAGCCAGGAGGTCACACAGACAAATAAACAATTATTGGTACAGTGGTGTAAACACTAGGATGGGGGCACAAGGGGACAAGACTTGAGGATCAGGACAAGCTTTTTCTCAAGTGCTTGCTATTTTTATGTCTCCACAGAGTTAGGGGCCACAGGAAATGGGGGTGGCTCAGCTCTTTCTGAGTATCCCAGAGTGGCTGGGAGCACCTTTCTTTGGTCTCCTTTATGAACAGGGTGTAGAGGCAGCCATTTGTCTGGAACATGGTTTTGGCTGTGGATGGAGGATTCCTCAGATCAGCATGAGTCCCTTTCCCCTTTCCTGACTCCTTCAGAAGGCAGATCCATGATGATCATGTCATAGGAACCCTGCATCACACTCACTGAAGTGTGCCACTGGAGAGACACACAGTCAAATGCAAAGTTTCTTTAGGACACAAGTGCACAGAAGACTGGGCATGACCAGCAGAGAACCGTAGGGGAGGGGGAGGCAGGGACCCAGAAGCACACAAAGGCCATACTTGAATCTGTCTCACAGGCCCCCAGCCCAGGAGACAGCCAGCAAGGGGGGCTAGGGCATCCTGACCCAATAGGAATATGAAAGTCCTAAGAAGAAAACCGTGCATACTGCTTTTTTTTTTTTTAAAAGAGAGAGTGAGAGAGGAGAGAGAGAGAGAGAGAGAGAGAGAGAGAGAGAGAGAGAGAGAGAGAGAGAATTTTTAATATTTATTTATTTTTTTAGTTCTCGGCGGACACAACATCTTTGTTTGTATGTGGTGCTGAGGATCGAACCCGGGCCGCACACATGCCAGGCGAGCGCGCTACCGCTTGAGCCACATCCCCAGCCCCACACTGCTTTTATTCCATTTTCCCAGCTTAGCGTGTGATTTTCTGTTAGGGAAATTTTACCCATGGCTTAAATTTAGACATTTCTTATATTATAATTTTTTAAGTATTCGTAAATAAAACAAAGAAAGAAGAAAAGAAAATTCAAGGTTTCAGTTAAACAACCTCTGCCATGACTCTCCATTTCACTGCAAAAAGGAGCCCCAAAGAGAGGCCCTGCCTCCCAGGAGGGGAACCCCAGGAAAGGCCACGATGGACAGGCATAGCCCTAGTACAGCCACTCTTCACTTTAGCAGTGCTTTTTAAGATAAACTGCCCACCTCAGAAAGAAGACAATACAGGTACAGGGTGGAGGGGTCTTGTTATTCATCTCCAAAAGGACTGCCAAAAGCTGAAGATGATGATTGTGGTTCTGCAGTGTTTCTAAGGGGTTGGAAGAGGGCAGAAGTGGTACCAGCTCTTACCTGTTCCTCCTGTTAAAGGATCAGCTGGAAATGCTTCCCTTGGTACTTATGACACAGTTGGTTTACATTCTGGGGCAGGGATGTTGAGGGGAGCAGATAGGCTTTAAAATAATCATGCCATTATACAGCAAAGTGACGACTGACAGCTGATTAAATGCTGCCTGCAAGAGCACACAGAGGATTGACTCCACAAAAGGGCTCCGTGGGCAGCGGCATCTGGGTGCAAATCCCATTTCTTTGACTTATTTTTTTCTCCTCAGACAAATTCCTTAATCTTGCCTCAGGTGGTTGTTCTTATACAAACGGCTGTACACCATCACCACATGCAGTGGGTGCTAACTACCTGCCCAAGTCCTTTTCAGGTGATGCTATGCATGGCTGGACTCTGGCTCTGTGGACATAGCCTGTGGTCGTGGGAAAATCCCTCCTGGCTGGCAAATCCTGTACAGCAGTGGCACTGGCCTCTTCCTGGTGCATGAGGAAATTACCCTGCCCTGTGGAGGTCAGGACTCCCCAGAGGCCTCAGATGAGTACGAAGGAGCCGGTCGGGTACCCTTCCAAGCCCTCCTCTTCCAATTGCTCCAGCTCCTCTCTCTAGGTCTTTCCACAATTTCCCCTTTGCTCTATTCCCAAGAGGCATTTTCAAGCATCTAGAGCATCTTCTAAATGTTATATTTACTCAGCATCCCAAAAAGTACAAGATGTTCTTAGAACATTGCTCAATTCTTTCTCCTGTGGTTAAGGATTCAAAGATTGTTTTATTAAGAACTTGTGTGGTATAAGTCAATTCTCATCCAGTTTAAAAACAAAAGGTACACCAAGTCGCTAATTTTGGCATCTAGATAGAAACAATAAGGACATTTCTATCTAGAAGCTAACAAGTTCATAACACACTCATGAAGGAGGTTTTGAAAAAGCTGCCTATGGCACATCACTGATTTATTTTATTGTGTAAAATCAACATTCTCTTTTATGGCCTCAGTAATTTTCTAAACATTCCTCAAGAAGCTAGCTGCCTCTTCCAGTTGGGAGGCCAAGGACATTCTGGAACTTGCTCTGCCTGAGGTTTGGACTGGGAGCTGTGAGATGGAGGAGGAGGAGTCCTGGGCTCTGGACCTACAGGCTTGGCTTGGCCAGCCTCTCTTTCCAGCTCTGTGACCTCTGGCAGGCCCAGGCCACCCTGGTGCCGTCCTGTCAGGTTTGAAATGAGCAAGCTGGACCTAATAGTTCTCCTTCTGCTCTAAAATAAGATGATACTAAAATATGACATTAAGGGCAAGGCTGGTTTCTGGCTTTGGACCTCACCTAAGGAGTTTTAGTCATAAGTCCATGTGTGGAAGGCAGCTCTGCCAAAAAAAGGAACATTCTGAATCATTCAAAACCATTAAGAATGTTGGCTCCAACTTCAGAAAGGCAGGATAAACAAACCCGTGCCCAGCGGGAACTTGCTTACTGGACGTCTCTGCCTTTTAACTCATCAGTGCCTGAGTGCATCCCCAGGACCTGCAAGGCTTCAGTGGGCAATACTGTCCCTTCAGACCTCTTACCACAGCTTTCTCAAAGACCCAGGGTATTTCATTCAGCACCAAATGCTCATTAGTCTTTGTGCATGGTCACCAAGATGGGCTTTTTTGCCACCTCTGTCCAAAAGCAGGTAGGTTCACCTGTCCCCACTGGCTACAAAGTAAATAATAAAACTTCTCTCACTTTAATGTCTTTTTCCCCAAAACCATACTCCCCACTCCAGCGAGTCAAGAGATCTTTCAACTGGAAAGTATTCTAGAATCAAATGACCTCTAAATTTCAAATGTGTTTTGATTTAGTTTTTATAGATCCGAAATCATAACTGTTGTAAGAATCAGGTTGTGGTTCTAGATTCTAGAATTTTAGAAAAACCAGGAACCTTTAGGCTATTCTTTTTATATGTAACAGTACTCATTCAAAGTAAACAGAAATAAAGGAGTAAACCTCAATTCCTGGGTCACAATTTACAGCATAGTTGGCAACTGAGAGTGGCTGGTGGGGCCACTCTCAGTGGCTGGCCTCTGAGTATACATATACCCCTAGGCCTTGAGAAAAGTTGCTCCTGAAAGTGACAGGGTCCCCCCCCCACCACCACCACCCTAGGGATACTTCCTCTATGCAGAATGAACTGGGTTTATGATGTGTGGAGTCAAAAACTTCAGCTTGCTTTTTTAGGGTTAAAAAGCCTCATACTCGAAAAGCAAGAAATGAGGTACAACCTTCTCCCATTTTTGAAAGATCCCAGTGGTGACGATGTAGTTAATCACATTTAACATTTGTATTCTGGCAACTGACTAATTGTCACCAGACTTTTTCTTAAAGGCTTTATTAGAAATGAGTAAGCTGGTAGTCTTTCCTAAGAGTTACTGTTGAGCTGTGGAAGTGCAGAAAGCTGCCTGTTTTGTTTTCTGGAAAACCCCATCAGCTGAAAGTGACGGGGTGGTCAACCCCGCACGTTTTTTTTTTTTTTTTTGCAGCTTGATAAAGGCTCATTTTTCCCAGGCAAAAAGAAATGTTGCCGTCAGCTTGCTATTTTAGACTGAGGTCATCTCTATTCACTGGTGTGGTGAATAAGCTAGATGAATTTAAAGAAAAAAACACCATCTCCTCCTTTTGTTACTCAAAAGTAACATTTTTCTCTTCTCTGGGAATGAACAAACGCCATCACACATATACACACACACAAACATGCATCAGAGTGCCTGTGAATAAGATTTAAAGATTAACCCAGACCTAGAGTATCCATGACTTAGATATCTATCTCTCCCTGTCATGTTACTCCTTAAATTCTTCTAATTCACAAATTCAACCATAAAACTCATTTTAAAATCCCTGTTCCCATTTTTAAAAGATGGGTGATTTTGGTGTATTGCCATAGAATGATAACCATGAGCCATAACTCTAGCTGTGGGAAAGCTCTCTGTGCTTTGCCAAAATCCATGCTTCTTTTGCTCTGTCATGCTGAAAGTGCCCCCAGAGACCCAGAGGCTGAATGGAGAGGTCCCCTCTCTTCTGCGCAGTCCCAGTTTGCCTGGGACAGCCTCACCAGGGCACTGTTCCCAGGGCAGTGACTCAGCTCCAGAGGACCACCTGCCACATGGGTGTGGCCACCTTCCGGGTCATTACAGTCACGAGGGCAGAGGGACCCAGCAGATCAGAGAACAGCTCAGAGCCAGGTCAAGGGTAGTGCCAGAAGGAAAGCCTTTGTTTACAGAAGGAGAGAGATGGCCCGAAGGTGTGGCAATGAGAGCTGAGGGGGATTTGCACCTGGAACCCAAGCTTCTCAGTTTACCTCAGGAGCACAAGACCACAGGGAAGAATGGGCTGCCAGCGCCATGGGAGGAAGGGAAGGCAGGGCCACAGGGCATCTCCGGCCTCAAGGAGAAAAGAGGACCCTGGAAAATACTTCTAAAACACTACTTTGGTAAATCATCATAGTTTTCTAAATTAATAAACGCCACTCACTGTTAACAAGACAACCGAATGCATTTCACCACTGAAGCCCGGCCACCTTCAGCATGTGCCTTGCCTTCCTTTAGGTGAACCTTCTGCTCCCATGGAGACAACCCACCTCCACGGCCCAGGCCCCAGGCTTCCCTTCCCCATTCTGTTTGTCTGGGAGATACTGGTCAAGCTGCTAGCAGTTTTCGATGCTGGGCCGTATTGAATTCTTTTTATTGTTTGATCCATTTTTTAAAAGTACAAGCCTTTCCAATCCAGTTCTAGTAATTCCTACTTGTTCTATGAAAAACCCCTGGACCCATGAGTCCCCAAATGTTAAATGCCTTCATGTTTTCAAGTAAGAGATGTTCCCTGGCCTTATGATGTGTTAAGTGCTTTCCATCATGACAAACATTTACAGGACAGGTACCACATGTCTGATATCATCCCAGTGCTAGGTCTATGGAAGAAAAAGAGATGTTCCTCATGGCAGATGTCAGTCACACAGAGGACAGACATCACCTTCCTGAGTAAGAAGTGTTCATCTGACAGGCAGAGTGAGGCTCCCAGGAGGGTGGCTCATTCTACCCACAGCATCAGAGAAGGCTTCACACTGCAGCTCTGGGGCCGCATTCTTTAGGAAGAACAGGTCAGACAGCAAGCACGGAGGAGAAGAGTGGTGTCTGGGGCCTGCATATGCCAAGCCGCACAGTGCTTTCTCTTTGCCATTTCTGCAGCTTAAGATTCAGAGCTTGGGGAGGGGTCCTCTGAGGCTGGGAAGGGGGACCAGGGCCTTGTCATGAAGGGCTTTGCATGACACGCTGAGGAATCAGGGTCTGGCAGGTAGCAGCAGAGTGGCACCCTTGAGAGGGGCGGACTGCAGGAGCGCTCTGGACCAGAAGGCACTTGCACTGTGCTGTCTGGTTTAATGGCGCCACCTCCACGAGCCATTTACTTGGCAATTAATCACACGCTGCCCTGTGACATGTTCCTCTCTGCTGTCTTGTGCTTTTTAACTGCTCCTGCATTTCTGTCCCCTTCCCAAAGGGGCTACCAGCCCTTCACAAGCAGAGAAAGCTTCTCAAGGGCTCCCCTGGTGACAAGCACAGCACCTTACAATAAAAGCAGTTCAACATGACACTTTAATTGAAATTTTAGGATGTGCTTTTGCCAAACTGCCCATCAAATAAGAAATTAAATTCATCAGCAAATGCCAAGTCCCAAGATATGAATGGTATTCACTACACATATAAAGATGGTGCAAAACATCTATGGGTTTGGGTCATTCTGTGGAGGCCCTGGAGTAAATCTGGGAACTCTTCTTCCAGAAGAGCTTTGGCAAGGGAGGGAGTGAAGCTTAAACATGGGGAACCTGACAGCACAGAAGGCCAGATGGAGAAAGTGACTTCGACAGAATAGAGGAGAGCTATACACACTGCTCACCCAGGTGAGAGTTTCTGGATGTACACGGACAGGCAGCACCTTTCCTCCAGGGCCCGTGAGCTCACCGCAGCTCTCCTATGAGCCTCATCATGCTGAAGAGGACCTTTGCCTGCTTTCATTCCCCTCTTTATTCCTTCTAGTATTAATACTAGTCAACGCCAGACACAATGCTGTCACACAGGGGACAAAAAGATAAAAGACAGTCTCCACTCTTGAGTGACTTCTTGATGTGAAAGAGGAAGAAAAGTATCTGGTTATAATGCAGTATTAAATTCTCTCATATTTGCTTCCTCCCTCCCCCTCTTCCTTCCAGTAGCAGCAGTTTTCCATGTCTTTGTTTTTCTTCCAAAAAAGGGGTCTGAGGCATACTAAGGGAAGCAAGCCAAGGCTGGGCAAGAGGGAAGTGAAATAACACGGAGGGACTCCTGGAGGTAGTGGCACCAGAGAGAAACTCTCAGATGAGTAGCTGCTAGCCAGGTAAAACAGGGAAAGACAGAAGAGCAGAGGCACACGTGTAGTCGGGGGCAGAGGAGCCTGCTCAGGAGCTCCTGACTGCTGAGCTGGAGCCTGGAACATGAGAAACCATGACAAAGTTTTAAAGGAGGAGAAAGATAATCCGATTTACGTTTCAGAAAGAGCACTCCAGAGGCAGAATGGAAGAGCTTAAGGGAAGGAAGTGACTAGAGAGATGCCAACACAGAAATGCTAATCTCTGGAGCTGGAACAACACATGTAGTGATACAGTCATGGAGATCTCTATTAAAAGCCCTTAAAATTAATATATTTCACACAGAGGATGGAGCAAGTCACGAACGCACTACCTGAAGCTGGCCACTGGGTGGCAGCCTCACACAGCCAGTGCAGTTTAAGATAAGGGCCATCCAAATTTGAGAATGGGGCTGGCCACCACACAGGGCAAAGCCACTACATAAATTCCAAGGGGTTCCAAAGGAGACATAAGCTCTCTAAGCCTGCCCCATAAACCCACTTTTCTCCCACTCTAAGCCCCTGCAGAAGCAAAGAAAAGTCCATGGACGTGGGCAAGGAGCATGAACACAAGCGGCGTTACTGACTCTTCCAGTCGTGTGAAGGGCGGCCAGCTGAGCCTCCTCCGAGAGCCCAGACTCTGAAACAAAGCAAGCTGAGCCCAAGATGCTCCAGTGAAAAATCACCACGGAGGAAAACCGCCAGGAAGACTAGGGAAGGGCCTGGCTGACCAAGGAGTGCCTCTGCCCTGGGAGTGCTGCACAGCTGGCAGACCTCAGGTCACGGGGGGCTGCCTCCCAGAGGGCCCCTGCCCATGCTGCCACACAGGGCATCCTAGGGAGATGCTGGGCTTTGCCACTGAGGCACTATTTGTGGTGAGGCAAGAGTTGTGGTCTACACAGAGGGGAAGGATGCAGGGGTGCCATCACAGACGATGACCGGAGCCTGGTTCCACAGCCCACCTGGCCACTCTGGCTTCCCTGGCCCCTTCTCTCTCCTGCTCTCCAGTGAACATGCCAGGCATTTCCCCTTCACCATGCAGGGGCAGCGCTGCCTTAAGAGGGAAGGGAGGGTGAGAGATTCCTTCACATGGCATGGAGCATCTAGGACTCGCCCTCAGAGAAGCAAACCACTGCACACAGACAGCCCTTTCACTCCCCAACAGCCCTGTCAAGAGGGCACCATTACCATACCTGCTTCACAGTGACACAAAGGCAATATTTAATTTTAATGTGGCAGCACTGGGCCTGAAGATACGGAGAAAGAGGTCCAGGAACCTGCCCAGATCACAGCCACTTTCAGGAGGCAGTGGGGGAGCTGGAGAGAGGAGTGCACCTGGGCCTCCTGACCCCACTGCAGCTGGCTCCTCCACACCCCTGGCAGGTCCTCCCGTGCTCTCATTAGCGCCACTTCCTAGGGCAACCAGGAGGGGCAGCCTGACCAGCCACTACACAGAAGGTGAGAGAGGAGAGGTGTGTGGAAATTAGTTTACACTCTTCCCGGCACACGCAAAAGCTTTTTTTACCCTCAAAAGTGATTATAGAATCTGCCTAAAGTTCCCAGGCAGGGTCCCTTGAATTTATCCCTTTAAGTTGTACCTGTTATAAAACATCACTGAAGTTTTTAATCAACATTACTAGTGGCTTAAGCTGGCACACCAAACTACTACAGAGGTCACACCGTTTGGACCTCAGAGCCTCAAGGCATTCCTGAATCACCTCAGCACCAGCAAATAACTTGGGACTGACTGAAGTGGAGCAGAGGAGTCCTCCAGCCCTAGGCTCCTGGGGCAACAACAGCTCTCAGGAAAGGACTGATCCCTGGTCCTGGAAAGACACCGCAGCCTTCCTGGGGAACTTCTGGTCACATCACACATTCAGACTGAATGAAGGGACAATGGACACCATGCCTAGAGATGTGGGTTTCAAAGCGGCTGCTTCTTCACTTTACAATTCACTGTTCCTCATGAATATTTTAAAGTGCGACACAGAAGTAAGATGTTTTACACACTGAACCAGAGTAAAAGCACTTGCTGAAGTTCCCACTGGAATTATGAGACGGGGAGGAATCAATGTTTCAAAACAGTCCTGATATACTAAAAATATCCTTTGCTTCTTTCATCTGTCTGGTCACTGTCCCAGACGCAAGCTCAGCACAGCCTCATCCATTTTACCTGTTGAATTGCTGTTTACCTTCACGTCTTAATTGGATAATGAGAGAATATTCTCATTCTTATTTTTCTCTCCCTGAGACATTAGTACCAAAGTTACAGACCAGAAGATTATTCCAAAAGGCCACAAAAGGTAACTACTTTAGACTGGACCTCAGGAAAACTGAAAAAGAAGAGACCTTTTTAAAATAATTGCTTATTTTAAATAGGGATTGGCAATAACAACTCACTCCTGAGACCCCTTGAACTGTTGGCACAGAAACCCCTAAACTAAAGCAAATAAGGTCATGTAAAGGGAAACTTCTGTGTGATATGCCTGTGAACAAGGTGCTCTAACCTCCTCTCGAAGCTTCAAAGATATTTTACACTATTGCACAACCATGACCTTGAAAACACTTGGCTTTTCCTGCCAGCAGCTCCTCTACATCCACCTGTCCCTACAGGTAGTAAAAGATTAGACACTCAGAACCACAGTGTTGACACAACACTTCTGGGCCTCTCTTCCTTCTAGTCCCTGGCCCTACCCCACAAGGGTGAAGTTCACTGCGGCTCAAGTGGTGGGAGAGAATATCCAAGGGCACACAAAGAAGAAAGGGCCTTGAGGTGCTCAGTAGGGGGCTTTCACGAAGAGGCCTAGTGGCAAGGATCCCCCTGGAGGGGTCCTCTGTGAGGAGGCTATGACAGCAGGCCACTGCATGAAGCCACCTTGCAGTTCTCAGAGGGGCTCCAAACTCAGGGAGGTTGAGTGGAAGCTGAGGCCGGATGACAGTCCAGAGAAGCTCTCCTTAACCTGGTTGGACAACATTCCCCAGAAGGTTGGGGTTCAGGGATGCAGGTTCTCAGTTTTAGGAATAACCAGCATTTGTGCCACCAGCCTGCCTCCTCCTATTCAAGATGTTTCTTCGGCCTCTGCACACTTGCCTGGGTGAACCACGGTAGAGCAAGCCAGGCCATCTCTGATGAAACAGGGTGAGAGTCCCCTGGGCATACTGTCACACTTTGCAGCAACTGAAATAAGACTGCTTTCAAATTCCCTGTATTTGCTTCCGGCGTCTTATCATGTTTATTCCCCTCAATAAGTGACATTCATAGGAAGAGGAAGTAGCAGGTTGCTTGGGGCAGGGCTATCCTAAGAGGCCAGAAACTTCCCAGGGATTTTGCAGGAGATTCTGAAATGGAGGCCATGACCACCCAACCACTCCTGCCTTTGACTTGGCCAAATTCATCCCCACCTCCAGGACTTTCTCAGTGTGGGCTTCTCATTTACACTTGGAGCCTGCCTCCTCCTCCTCCTCCTCCTCCTCCTCCTCCTCCTCCTCCTCCTCCTCCTCCTCCTCCACCACCACCACCACCACCACAACCCTTCCCAACCTTTAGCTCTGACAGCAAAAATCATCTCCTGAGAGAGGGCCCTTCATTCATGCCTCTCTCACCCCCATAACATGATGTTCACTGGGCCACCTTTCTGTGTGTTCACTTAGATTCTACGATGACAGAGACCATGTTTCATGGTGACTATCATCACCTTAACGCTAACCAGTGCCGGCCACGCAGGAAGTGCTCAATGAATGGAAGAATAACGTCAGCCCACCTTGACCTTCAGAGTTGTTCTGATCTTTGAACCTCCTGGAGAAGGGATCTCTGACTACATCTCTCTCTCTCTCTCTCTTCCTGACCACAGCTTCCCATCCAACAGAACCATACACAGGAGGGCCTCTTACTGCAAGGGTCCAAGTGGAAAAGGATAAGTTCAGACTGACACTGCAAATAATTCCTAGAGGCTGATGACTTGGATGTTGTGTTGTACTATGGGGACAAAATTCATTCTATGAGAATAAAAATTCCTTCTTTTACCAACACTGCCACGGAGCCCTTAAACACAACTGTTCTGACTTTTTTTTTCTTTCAACATTTAAAAACTGTTGCCTGCAATCTCTGATTATACTGTATATTCTTCAGATCACCAGCTTGAGAAAATTTGTACCCTGTTCCACGTGTCCAAAGATGCTTCCAGCTCACTTGTTTCCATCCTGCTCCCTACAGGCCTGTGGTGAGCACACCCTGCTGTTAATAAGCTCTGTTCAACTGCTTAATTACCAAGCCCAGCCCAGCCAGCAACCTCTCAGTGGCCTCCCCGCGCCAACCACACTGGCCGCCCACGCACATTCTCCTGCTCACTTTCTCACCGCCCAGACCCACACTCCTCCCACCCCATTCACTGCTCACTAACAACTGGATCTTGCTTATTCAACTGGTCAAGCACTTTACCTGAAACCCTCCCTGCAGCCTGGCTCTCTACTTTCCCAAAAGCTCTCCCCATAAGAAAAGAAAGGAAGCAATCAACCTGGCTCAGTACAAAAGGTTCACTGTTGACACCTTGAAACTTGGAAAGGATCCTTAGGGTATCATTAACTCGTCAAGTCCCCAGTGCTCAATTCTGCCAGTATTTCAGGGACCCGGGTGCATTAAAATAGATTTGTGTGTTGCTCATTTAAGTTTTTATAGGTGTTCCACATCTGGGACCATGAGAAGAACTGAGTTAAGATTCTGTAGGAAATGAACAGGGGTAGAAGGTTTGTCAACGGGAAGGAGGGAAGACAGAGGGAGAAGAATGGAGATCTATCCATTTTCTCCTGAGTCCAGTTGATGAGGACAAGGATGAATCGTGTTTTGTGAAAGTTATGTACAAATCTGCCCTGGAATAGCCACAGGACATAATGGCATGGGGCACTGGCCCTGACTTCCTCACTGGCTGACCTCCTGGGGCAAGCTGACCGTGCCCGTCAGCACAACAGGGGCAAAGAAGTCTACTTCCCAGAGTTGCTGTGTGAGTTGAAAGAAGTCACATATGTGAAAGGATCTCATAAACTCTAAGGACTAGACAATATAAAATTAGTTTCTACTGTCACCAAGTATATCATTTCTCTCAAACATTTATTTAGTGTGTAATGGGTATTGGGTGTTTATCCAAGAGAAAACAAGTCCCAATTCCTGGTTCCTAAGAATGCAGTGCAAGTCAGGGAAAAAAGACAAAAACAAACAAACAAACAAAAAACCCAGGAAGTCCAATGTACTATGCTGGGTGCATAGAGGGCACTGTGCCGCATCAGCCCCTAGGGCCCCTGACCCAGCCCGGAGAGTCAGGAGGCTGCCTGGAGGATGCTTCATTGAAGCAATGCTCTGTGGGGGCAGCAGTGGCTGGCCAGGAAAAGAAGAGTAGAGCTTCTGGGCAAAGGGTGAACAACACCAGCTTCACAGAGCTGGACCAGAGATCATCAAAGAGGGGTTCGGGTGGGGGCAGAGGGAGTATGGGGGAGTGGGAAGTCACCAGCCATGAGACCAGAGCACCAACAGCCTCCTGTGCCCTATCAGTGTGGAACCAGCTCTCCCGATTGAGGTATTATGTAGTTACCCAAGCCAACAATAATATCCCAAGACAACAGATTTCTGGGTCTTGACAGTACATTTAAATAATGGGATCTGAACTTAGGGCAAGGCACATTCATTTTTAACAATGAAAAAAGGGGATTCCATCTTGGGCCACACTGAGCTTCTTCCCCTTGGTGGTTGGGATAGTTGCTTTGTTAAGTGCCTGTTTGAAAATATTCTCTTGTGATCACAGGATATTTGCTGGAGTCATGTGGGCAGCTGGTAGTAATATGCATCATTAATAATAGGCTGTCATCAGATGGTCTAGAATAGGATACGGTATGAAAATGCCCAGCAATGGGGGATGCCTCCATTTTTCCCTAAAACATTAAAACCACCACAAGATATACACGACTAAACCAAACTGAATGGCCCCAAAGTATGAAAATGCCTCTAAAATATGAGTTCTAAAGCTGAAATAGGATACACATTCAAAATTGGGCATAGTAGGCAGACCTTTGTGATGCGAATTCTGGTTCCTCCACTTACTAGCTGTATGATTGGCAGGGAAATGACTTGACTTCTGGAAGCTTTGGTTTTCTGTCTGTAAAATGGGCATCTTAAAATGGTACCTAAGGTATGGTCTTACTTATAAAGAGGATAATCAACATGAAGTACTTGGGCACAGTGCCTGGCTCACTGTGGCTGTTGTTACTAATCCCTTGCACCTGTGTTGACTCACGTCCACTCTCTCTTATAGTTGTTACATGAATGAAGGAGGAGAGACCTGAACAAAGTGAATTATCCACGTTAACTCCAATGCCAGAACAGAGAGGCCACAGGAAACACAACTGCAAGGACCTGAGCTCCGGGTGAGTCACAATTAGCACATGGTGGGTAACAGCGAATGACGCTTTATCACATGGTGGTGACACTTGAGTTTCACATGGGAGCACTAGCAGTCAAACCAGCACACGGAAAATGCCATGCTGCGAAACGTCCTCCACCTGCCCACAACACCTTTCAGGACCCTCTACTCTTCAATCACAGGGAGTTATGCCAGACAGCACTTCACTGGAGCTTTCTCTTGCATGTTCATCCTGACGTTAAGGCCGTATCTGAAATCTCTCTTACTTGCCTTTTTAAACTGTTACACAACCCCGCCATCTGTGAATAAATCCAAACTTTGTTTTAATCTAAACTCATTTTGAGGCTCTTCAAAATGTATTTTTACATGTTAACACTAGGCAGACAGACATTCCACACAAGTCTGACTCAGCTGAAAAAGCTGCATTCCTAAAGCTTTCCTCAGGGTTCCCCATGATAACTTTTGGGATCATCCTCACTCCATGGCATATATGATCTCACAATCTTTCTTCCTGAAGATCTAGCCTGGAAGCTGAAAACTAGCTGTGGACTGAGAAGATGATTCATATACCCTATGCATACCATGGAGATGACTGGCAGAAGGAGGGGGTTCTTAGGCAGTCTTCTTTACATTTTAACATAAGGAAAATGATAGGTTAGACAAGTGTGCTCCTGGCACACTTAATAAAAGCCAAATAAATGCAATATTTTAATATCTGCATCTCTGTAAAGTTGCAGGCAGGCAGCCCTGGGCAGAGAGAGAGATGAACATAATGGGGACCTATGGGCCATTACCCAAACAAGAAGTGGATGACAGGGAGAGGAGCAGGGAGCTAGCTGCCTTCTCAAAGGCAGGCAACAGCACAGTGGGTGTGCCCAGCACCACACTGGCAATTCCTAGAGCATAGAGGCAGAAGGAGACAGTGGCAGGAAAAAGACCACAGTTATTTATTGATTGATTGATTGACTGATTGATTGGAACCATTTACTCAAACAGAATGCCTCTTCTGAATACTGATGCTACCAAAACATCAACTTAGGTTATATCAAACTTTTCTTCAGTGTAGTTATCCTTTAATTTCAAAGTACTTGTTGGCTAGATTTTTAAAATGTGATAGTAGCATTGGCTAAGAAGCAGGGAATTTCGAATCTAGGTGACACTGAACCACAAGTGTCCCAGGGGTCAAGGCAGGAATGTGCTCAGGAAGAAGTCGGTAAGCCACCCAGCTTCCTGCCAGTAAGGCCGGAGCTATATGGATTTAGAATTTACACCCTAGATCTCTAGTCTAGGGAGCCTCATCAGTGTTTGTAATAGCCTGGTAAAGTATTATTCAAAAAAGTTGAAAAAAATAATCACCTTCCCATATGTCTGAGAAAGGGGTGGATACTGACCTACATTCAGTGTTCTAGATTAAAATCACAGATTTTGGATAAAGACAAGAATCTTCTATGTAATCTAATAAAACCAACATATTTTACAGATAGGAAATTGAGACTTGGATGTGTGAAGAAAACCAAGAATAAAAATTGAACCAGATGTAATTTCTTAGGTGACAAAAGGCAAGTTTTTCAAAGAAGTTTCTGAATTTTCCCACTGGGCTGGGTGTATGCTGCACTAAGGCTAATGCAGGGGCCAGTTAATTGTTAAGGCACATCTGCAAACTTATCTCCATGTTGGGATGCCATCAGGCCTCAAAAACCCATGGGAGCCGGGCATGGTGGCGCACACCTGAAATCCCAACTACTTGAGACTGAAACAGGAAGATCATGAGTTGAAGGCCTGCCTGAGCAGCTTAGTAGGGCCTTTCCCAAAATAAAAGGACCAGGGAGGTAGCTCAGTGACAGAGCACATGCCTAACATGCAGTGAGGTTCTGGGTTCTATTCCCAGCCCCTATCCCCACCTCAAATTAGGATACTCATCATTTAGGCTGGAAAGTGGTGGTAAAGCTCCTTGCTCTAATATCTGTTTGTTTGGTTTGTCTCTCACTATGCAGGGACACTCAGAGAAAGGCATCTGTAGGAAAGTCTGGAGTAATGTCTGACCTTTCAAAGCAGCCTTCCTGCTAAGGGGTTCCTGGCAGAGCATGACAGCAGCCACTTGGGAAAGTGGCCCAAGTGCCAAACATCTTTGAAAGCCCGCTCCTGGGGCTGCCTTGCCCCAGCACTGTGCCCAGCCTAGACAGCCAGCCCCCTGGCTAGTTCTCGGCTACAGCATCTCAGTGCCTCCTGTTGTCTTTCTAGCCCTTTCTTAAAGGTCCCCTTCAGTTTCTGCCACAAGAGCAAAAAACAACCATAATGTTAGAGGATGGAGTTCTTGATTATGTTGAAAAACAAATTAATCTTGTGTAAAATCTTGTGTAAACTCTTAAAAAAATCAAACTAGAGGGCTAGGGTTGTAGCTCAGTGGTAGAGCACTCGCCTAGCATGTGCGAGTTCCTGGGTTCTATCCTCAGCACCACATAAAAATAAATAAATAAAATAAAGTATTGTATTCAACTACAACTAAAAATAAATATTAAAAAATCAAACCAGAAAGTTAAATGACCAAAATATACTTTGAAAAGCAGTTTTTCTTGGTATACATTGCATAGGCCACTATCTTATCCTACTACTAATATAAATAATATAAATACCTAGATCTTCCTGGAAATCAACCTATAAACTTAAAAAAAAAAGGATTAGGGAAAATGTTTTTGATATTCTACTTTGTAATACAAATGATGATTCAAGAGGTTTAAAATTATTACATAAATAAATAGATGGTCAAGGAAAAGTAGTACAATATTACTTGTGGAGTTCAGCTGGTGTGTATATGGGGTTCACTGCAAAATTCTTTCAATGCTGCTGTATGCTTGAAACTTTTCATAATAACAGGTAAGCAAAAATTATTACTAATCCCCCACTCAGGAAATGATATCCAAAATGATTCATGGCCTACAGCTGGATATAACAGGTCAAGGAGGTAGAACAGAAAATAGAGGAAACATCAAAAATTACCTGGGGAAAGACCAATGACTCAATGCGCAAGGCTGGGGGATTTACTATGTGAAAAAACCCTTTGAATTTTTGTTTCACGCTTTCTATTTAATCATAATCCTTAAAGAGTAAATCAAAAAGTTAAGTGATCGAAAAAATTGGTAAGTTTAACATTAAAAAATGAAATTATTTAAATAATTAGATTAATACTGTCAAATTTCCAAGTAGGCAGAAACTCCCAAGTCCAGGGTAATAGGCTTGGGCCCCGGGGCAGGAAGGGAGGTGTTATTTACCCAGCAAAGAATATCTAAAGGTTCTATATCATAAAAAAAACCCATAAGCAAAATTAAAAGTCCAAGAAGCTAGAAAGAATATTTCCCAAGTATCTTATATACAACCTTATTTATAAGGTCTGTTTACAGAGCAACCCTCATATTCCCACAGAAAAACTGAAATAAACATGGACAAAAGAAAACATTCACAAAACATTCAGAAAAGAAAAAAAATGGACTCAAACATATGGAAAAAGTTAACTTCACTGTTTAGAAATTAAAAAATGTGCCTGGCATGGTGGTGCACACCTGTAATCCTAGAGACTTGGGAGGCTGAGGCAGGAGGATCACAAGTCCAAGGCCAGCCTCAGCAACTTAGCAAGACCCTCTTTTAAAATAAAATAAAAAGGACTGGGGATGTAGCTCAGTGGTAAAGTGTCCCTGAGTTCAATACGCATCGAGAGGGAGGGAGGGAGGGAGGGAGGGAGATTGATTTTTATTGCCCTGTGCCTGACACGGAACAGGCATTCATTACATGGCTATTGAATAAATTAATCAAAAAATAATTTAACATGTTTGTCTAAAGATTAAAAACTGATAATACTCAATGCTAATAAAGATAATAAAAAGACGGTGAGAAGGACATTTCATAACTTGATAAAATGTGTATAGTTTGGTACAAAAGCGTTTCAGAAAACAATTTATAAAATGTATTAAGAATCTTAAAGTTTAGTTCTTTTGATTCAAGAAATTCATTATGAAAATTTTACCCTAAGGAAATCATTCAACAAATGCCTAAGATTCATGTATTTAAAATAATAATTATTGGAATTAAAAAATCATTTTTAAAAAATGGTCTTTACAGAAATGAATACAGCCTGGTGTTCAGCCGTCGTGGTTGGTGGACAGCAACTGAGCCAAGATGCTGGAGTCTGCTGGCTCCTCATCAGACTGCCCAGAGGACCAGGAGGCCTGCTTCCCACAGGCATTTTGAAACAAAAGCTGTTTCAGGAGGATATTGGGATTCCAGTGCATCTCAAGAGTGGGCAGCTGGTGCCCTCCGAACAGAGATCCCTGCGGTTCTTACACTTGGGTTCACAGCATATGCCCTGCATCAGCTGGCTATGTCTTCACTTCTCAAAAAGTCCTGGCTGCCTTCAGTCATCCCAGCACTCATTTGGTTCAGTGTACTTCAGTCTCTATGGATCAGTAACATGGTTAGTAACTGAGTTCTTTTATGGTGATTAATATTTTCTGACTTAGGTACTAACTGCCACCAAGAAAATTTTTGCCATGAAAAAAACAATGGAAACAAAATAAACCCTCCCAAATTAGAGAATGTAATGCACGGTGTTAAAGATGTTTTTAAGGGACTTTTTAAGCATATGAAGGATGCTTATTTAAAAAGTGGAATATAGAATGTTGCTATACAGAATGATGCTTCTCCCATGCACTGAGTGTTTATGTAGGAAACTAATGGAAAGAAATACACAAAACCTTAACATAAGACATCTGCAATAATAGCTTTGGGAGTCAGAGAAAAATTTACTTCTGTATGTGTGGAACCTATCAAAAAAGTAAAATACTTGAAAAAAACAAAACAAAACAGAGTAGTATGGTGGATAGGGGATGGGGAGATGTAGGTCAAAGGGTACTAAGTCTCAGTTATATGGAATAAATAAATCAAAAGTATAGCATGAGGACAATAATATTGTACTCTGAAGAATTCTCTAACAGTAGATTCTAGGTGCTCTAACACAAAAAAGGTTAGTTACATGATGTGGTTTAATTTGGCTTAATTGTAGTGAATGTGTGTGTGTGTGTATAAATATATTTTGTACCTTAAATACATGCAATAAAAATAAATGTTTTATGACAAATACAATGAAATTTAAAATACTATACAGAAAAATTCAAAGAGTAATCCATCAGTTTGGAAAGAGGATGGCACTCAAGCTGGACTGCCCTCTGAATCATAGCTGCTAATCAAATTTTGAGGTCAACGTCCACGTAAACTGACTTCCTGCTCGCTCTCCTCCCACACCTCCACGTTCTCTACCTCTACGTACTCTAGCACTGACATTTCATTCTGTGGTGAATGGTACTGGTGAGCCCAGCCCCGCCCTCCTGACTTTGCCTCTTCACCTCACTACTCTTGAACCCTCTACCACCAGAGTGTCCTCATCAGAGTCCCCTGGATTATAGCTGAAGCTTTCCATCTGGTCTCCTCTTCTGGCCTGACCTGTCCCCTTCTCCCTGGCCCACAAAGAGTCATTCTCTTTACTGCAGCCCAAGTGATCTTTCTAAAGCCCACATCTGCCTGTCATTCTCCTGGCTAGAAATCCTCAGGCAACCACAGCAGGGCACATTAGACCTGTGTCAGCAATGGCTCCTCAGCTTCCACTCATCATCCCTCCCCATGGCCCACCACACCTCCCAGGGCCTCCCGCCTGGACCCTATTTCCCCCTCTCTTGTGTTGCTAACCTCAAGGGCTGTCCTTCAGGAGGTGTTCAGGCAAGTCCACATAGCATGCTACTTTTATGTCCCCATAGCACTAATCACACCATCCAATGTTTCAACCACTCAAAAAGAGTTCCTACTCTCATCCTGGAAGAGCTACCAAAGGTTTCGAAACTTTCCTCAGCAAGCCGCTCAACTATTTTATCATCCTGACAATTGAGACAGTCTATCTTATCTATCAGTGAGTCAGCAAATTTATAAATTGTATTCCTTCTGTCATAACAGTATCTCTTTGGTTTTATCTGGATCTACTCCTGGTAAGTCTATCACAAAAGTGTTGCTGACATCCCTAAACACAGGGGCCATTCAAAGAGCAGGAGGTTGCTTTAGGTAGTGGGGCAGGCCCCAGGGTTGTCAGGATAAAGACGGTTACTACTCTTAGACAAACAGCAAGAAATTCCCCAGCCTGTTTTTGGACTAAGACTCTCAGTTACATTATCTTTTCCTAGAAGGGTGTGGAACTTCTGTTGCTTGTGTATCAGCCCCTCACAACTGCCCAAAGTCTTTTTTTTCAAGTGTGACTCAAATTGGACACAATGAGTCTGACTAACATAAAGTCTTACTTTTCTTACCCTTTTATATCTTGCTTTTAATACACCAAGAATCATGTCTCCCCCACCCCCATACACACACAACAGTCTCCAGTATTAATTTAGTTGATGAGTAGTAAAGGCTTTTATTTTGCACTCAATCACCTTCTGTCGTGCATATCCCCACCACATTTCTTTTGCTAATACAGAATCATTTTTTCAGTTTGTTATCATTGTTTCCAGTCCTACCTAATTAAGGTAATATGCCTGACGGAAAAACCAAAAGAAATGAGATAGATTTCAGTTTCATATTGTGCAAAAAGTATAGGCAGAAATAGGCCTGAGAAAAATTCTCCCTGGTGGCTTACTGTTGGGTCTATAACTCCCTCCCCGAATCACACTTGCTTTAACAAACATGCGTGATTAAATGCTTAGGGATTCCAGGTTCTCCATTTGGAGCTTCTGATAATATTAACTATTCTCTTTATTTAGTCAGCATTAGTCATGTATTTTCTCCACCCTTTGTCCTGTTCTCTGGCTGTGCACCCCCACCCTAGCAACCACAGAGAATGATTTCTTTTGACCTGGCCACTTCCCCTTTTATGAACAGTGCTTTAATCGTGTGAAGTTCTCTGTCCAGGTCAGCCTCCTTCACCTGGGGCATATGGATGAGCTTCACTGGGTCTGTGAATGCCTTGAAAATGGAGGGAAATGTTTTTTGTACAGGTGTGGTGAAAGAATTCATGTTTCCATCATAACCTCAAAGGGGCCTAGGCATCCTGTGCAGGTTAAGAACTCTGACTCTAAGGCATTCAGGAAAAAAAGTAGTAAGCTGAATAAATAGCACCAGTGCAACATACTCAACCTTTTACTTAACTACCTCCTAAGAAAATGAGAAAGTCTATGATAATTACACATCAAGCCCTTTTCGCATTAATTAAGAACGTAAGTTGAGGATATAATGGCACAATGACATTATACAAAGGCAATAATCTAACACTTCAAATATCAAGTAGTATTGATAAAAGCAGAAACTGAGAACTGTTATCTAAGCCCAATATACTGTCTTGTCCTCTTCTGAAGTGTATTTAGTAACACTGGTAGAAAATATCATGAATCATAATTTCTCTTCACATAATATTATTGGTTCCAAATACATACTTTTCACTGTTAATAATTATATTATTTTTGCTATAATATACTGGTATTTTTCATACTTGTGTTTTAAATAACATTACAAAAAAGTCATTTAATATATCAAAACCCAAACTGTCTCCATTATATCAATATGCTGCAAAAAAAAAAAAAATCAAAACTTTCATGATTGTCTATGGGTTATTTACTTTATACATTTATTATCATACCCCAAGTATTTTCTACAGGTGAATAATAATAAAAAATCCTCCTTAAAGCTTTTCCTTATTTGAAATGCCATTTAGGAATTTAGAAGCAAGCACTATTGAACGTCGGAAATTGCTGTCATCTGTACTCACAGTTGAGCAGTCGCCCGAGGATCCTCAAGCGCAGGCTGGACTTGTCCTGGAAGTAGAGGGTTGAATTCCATTAGCAGAGCAGGGCTAGTAGGAGTGTCAAGGGCCAGGACTACCCTTCTCAGCCCATCTTAATTGCAGGCACACTGATTCTGGAATCCTACAGCACTAACAATAGAAACCACACTAGGTTGTTTTCCTAATTCCTATGAAATGAGTCAGTAGGGTCAAACAACTTACCCACTCTGGAGAGAGAACAATCCCTCCAACTACACTCCCTGTTTTCAGTAGCCTGTTCCCTTTCTCTGCGTCTGGATAAAAGCACTCCCAATAATCTTTTGGACCACTGGGTCCAAAAGGAGACCCATTATGGAGATCATCAGGAATTTGGGATAGTTTTTCTTTTCCTTAGGAGGCAAAAGATCCAGATAGGAGGGACGTGTAGATGAAGTTTCTTCACTCAGAACGGGTCAGCAGTAACTTCTCCATTGAGACCATGCAATCATCTATTTCCTTTACACAAAAGGATGGTATTATGTTTAAAAATAATGTAGAAAAGCAGTACCCATACCTCTTAAAGTCCCCCGCAAACCACTTCCTTCTATAAAATACCCCTTCCTTCTTAAAAGATCCAGTTGCCAAAAGATTAAATAATTATTCAATTAATCCACATTCTTAAAAGCCCCTCAGGGTCCTCTGAGGTCCTGCGGTTCCACACACCGTGTTATATGAAGCTGAAGTATGTAAAAGCTTGCTAGCAGTCTTTATATTCATGACTCAAGATGATGAACACTGTTTTAGCAGTCATCTTCGGAAACTACCACCTACTCACCGAGGATAACATTTCTTGAGTTAACGACCTTCTGCATAGGAAATCACCAGCTACTGGCAATGGATCCATAATTCCAAGAACTCACCCATGCAGGCAAATACAGGGACGTACAGCTCTAAATAAGAGTCGAGAGATCTGCTGTGACAGTTCTTCAGTAGCAGACCAGAGACACTTTTGCTTTCTGTATCCACAGTACTTTCTTTTTAAAGACAAGGTTTCGTTTTGATCTTGAGAAATTCTGACTGATCAAACCACCAACTGAAAACCTGCCATTATAAGCGAGGGATTTCACAAGGCTCATTCCAAAAAACCGTGGCTATTCATTTCTGGAAGTGATTCACTTCAGAAGAATCATTTTGTTGGGGGTGGAGGGAGCGTTAACTTTTAGGAGCCAGCCCGCTCTGGAGCCGGCAGGGCCGCCACGTGCCGTGCTGACCCCATATGGCTTCCTCTGTCACCCTCTCTCCACATGACTTGCAAGGACCAGCTTCCCGTTGTAACTCCCTTGGCAGAAGAACCCTCTTGGTCTCTGTGCCCCCCGTTGATCAAGCCCTCCGCTCTGAGGATCATTTTCACATAAATCTAGAGGGCAGTAGCAGCATTCTCCACCTGTCAGCATTCAGTGGCTGGTGAGTAACTAGCATATGGGGACCCACTTCCTGTGAGTATTCCCAAAAGACTTTATGATATTTCCTTTAAAAGAAAAAAGTGGGGAAGACAACTACTCAGAGAGGAAAAGCAACTCTGACGAGCAAAGCTGAAAGCATGCAAGGAGATCACTATTTACCAGACACGCCTAGTTTTAATTTGGTTTCTCAACCCCTGTGTAATTAAGACAGCCAAAGAGAACAGCATTTGGGGGTGGGGGGTATCTCACAAATGCTTAGACCTTCTGTGAGCGTGACCAGAAAAGTAATTTTAAGATTCAAGTGAACCAATCTGAAGCTGGTTAGAGCATTAACCCTTCCAGGAAAGAGAGGTTTTTTGTTTGTTTGTTTTTCTTCTTTCTTTTTTGGTACTCATATTTCAAATAAGGAAATCATCTTCCCTATTAAACACCATAAAACACAGCCTCTACTGCCATCCCTGGGTTTTTCAGATTTGTCTGTAACAGGAACAGAAAAATACTTATTTGTAAGACACGGTCACATTTATAGACAGCGGCCCACGTGGTGTCCACACCAAGGCTCCCTTCAAAACTGTCCAATAAGGGCCAAGATATGATATTTTTGTATTTCTCTTGGCTTTAGCCAAACTTGTTAACTTTATGACATAGAAAATAGAACTTTTTGACTACTGGGCAAAACGAGTATGAAAAACTGCTTTTATTTCACTCTAAAAAGAGTATCAATGGTGACAGCTCATTTTTGAAGTAGAACAGCACAGGTGCAGCTAACAGGGCAGTCTTTAAAGCCTGCCCTTCACTTCCAGGCTATGAGGGTGCTTCCCTCCTGGTGGAACCATGGGCAGAGGGAGCTGAGAAAGGGAGGGCAGGGAAAACACATCCTTGACCTCAAGGGGAGCTGCAGAAGAAGAACCCAAACCTACCCCTGCATTTGTTCCACGGTATTATGAGGCTCTGAATTTAAAACATGGTAACATGTGGCCACCTGCACCCAGACTCCCTCATTTCTCATACTTAGATATTAAAGATATATATAAAATATAATAAAACTATCTGCTCTAGAAGAAAATTTTCACTAGTGTGACTTTTTTAGTTTTTACCACACTGCTATTTTTATATCATAGGAAAGAATAAAGAGTAGAGTTATAGAAATCATTTTTGAGATATAAATATAATTTTCAAATTGAGGATGAGTAAAACTAGCATCTATAACTGGAGGTAAGAATTTAACTTAAATCAACTACACATCACAATCATCCCCTCTGACCTCACCCTTGAAACCTAATGAATCTAACAGAAAGGAATATTCCATTGTAGTCCTCAACAAATAGGAACTCCACACTGAGAATAACTTTAAATATTTACAACTTTAAAAAATCCGGTCGATACTGAATTTGGTGGAAGAAAAAGCACTGATTAGAGGCCTGACAACTACTCAACTGCTGAACTCGCTCATTTCCTCTCTTGCTAAAAGGAAGCTCCTTCTCCCACTGAGTCACGTGCACCATGCTCATAGCTCTCAATGCCACCTCTGCGCGCTCTGTGCCCACTTCAGACTGATTAACAGGATAAAGTTCCTCTTTAGTCCGGGGTGCCAATGCAGAGGTGTCACAAAGAGAAAGGAAAAGAAGAGAGAAACCACCAAAAGGTCATCAACAGATGCTTGGGGGAAGCACAGGGCTCAGACCTAACACTCATGGCAGCTGCAAAGATACTACTCTCCTTTACAAATGCTTCTTCATTTGGGGGCCATTTCTGAGAACCCAGGCCTTGCTGTCCTTTGCTGTGTGCTTTGTACACTGTTCAAGTGTACAGAATCCACCTTCTCCAAATAAAATAAAACCCTCAGACAAACGTTCTTCATGTTTAACATTTACTCAAAGTTTTCTTTTAAACAACAGAAAGGAACACACTCTCATGTGGCACTTTAATAGACAGGAGGAAGAGTGGCCTCACACTGGAAGGGCACCAGACCTCAGGGAAGTCCAAAGGCCCTGTGTTCAAGTTTGGGCTCTTCCTTTTGCTGATTTGCCCTTGGGAAGATGACCCAACCTCTGTAAACCTGCTTAATCATGGGTGATAACAGGGAGCTGAGACAGGGCTGCCCAGCTAAGCTTCACAGCAACCCTACAGGTAAGTTCTATTATTATCCCCATCCTACAGATAGGAAAGGAGGCCTAGGGAGCTTAAGGACTTGCCCAGGGTTACACAATCAGTAGGTGGTGGAGCCAGGATTCAAAGCCAGGAAACTTAACCTTGACCAGTGTGCTCCAAAGCCTGCCATCCGTAGAACCGCCAGTTATAACCAGCAAGGGTACCCAGTAAGTATAACAGCACTTAGGGAATGACTTTCTAAAGCTGCAAAGCTGCTACAAGTGAGGAAGATTTTTAAACAGGTCACATGCAAATATACTCACTTTCTTCAAGATAATTTGTAATAACTAAGTACTAATAACTCTAAAACTACCACATTAGTTTGTCCTCTGAAAACAGTTTGAACTAATTTGCAAACTACTCATTTGCACAATCTGTGATACTGAGTCTTTCAGGTAAAAGACATTCAGAGATTCTGTTTTCAATTAAGGAGGGTAAGTGAGACTCCTGGCAAAGCCAGCTCCCTGCCTAGTGAAGTCCTGCTGTGTCACAGCCCCCAGTGGTTATGAACACATGGGGCACCCCGAGGACTCAGAGATCCATCACTCATGTGATGTGTGTGTAATACTAATCCTCAGAAATGTGTTAGTTATCAGTTTTTCTCCACTATAAGTTCTTAGGCTTTATTTTTATTCAAGGAAAAATGAGGCCTCAGTTAAGTTCTACCTATGATGAATATAGCTAAAGTTCTACATAACTCCCTTTCTCTCTTAACTTGCTCATACACATCCTTTAAATGTTAAAGCAAACTGTCCTTCCCAAGTGCTTGTAGAGTCATAGGAAGAAATCTACATCAGATGCCACCTTAGTGTCCTCCTGGGACTCACTGACCATTCAATCTTCAAGAAAAAAAAGTCATTTCTTATAGGATCTTCTAGCCTTTTCAATGTTATTTACTCCACACTTGGGTTTGGCCTTATTATTTTTACTTAGAATTTTTTGGTAGAACACTTGCCTATAGCATGAGCAAGACCTCAGATTCAATCCATAGCACCACAAATAAAATAATGATGTTGATAATAAAAAATAGAAAAGAGAGAAAAATACTTTTTAGTGTTCTATATCATGTTGAGTCACACCAAAACACCTAAAAATGTATTCTTAAACTCAAAGGTATTTGTTAACAAGAAAAATCAGGGAAAGAAAGTATCATTTAAGAGAGCAAAGCAATTGTATGCAAGATTCTGGAAAATTTATGTACGTTAAATTTATAAGCTGACACTTTTCCCCCAAAGATTTATTTGGTGTGAAAAGTTACTTCCTGTACTATAATCATAAAATCAAATGTTATTTACTCCTATCATAACCATTCACACACTTCCTGTCATAAAAACTTGAACCTGGCTGGAATACTAAATAAAACATTCAAAACCTACAGGTAGGAGGTGACTTAACATAGATATATTAAGTTCATAATCCACTCTAAAAAAGAGGTGAATCACCCACCCTTGGGAAAACCAGCACTAATGCTTTATCACTGTAGCTGACTAATTCCACAAATGGCCCACAGAATGCAATTGACCCTGAGCTCAGTCCATGGTTTTGTAGAGGCTTTCAAGGATGCCTCCCAGGGTAGTGTGTGGACTGAGCTGCAATATACTTGCAGAGTCCATGGCCCAGAGTTAATATTATGAGGATTTGAAGACTTCTGTAGTGTCAATGTGCATATTTAAAATGCACATGCACATTTTTCTCTGATGCCTGCCTACTTTTTAAAGAAAACAGGCTTCCTAGGCTTCTGTGTGTGTCAGTGAGAAAAGCTGAGCCAGTGTATACAACCAATGATAGAAGAAAACGTGCTTGAACAGATTTGTTTACAAAACAGGGCCCAGCAAAGTCTGTCTCTTAGTGCCACAGCAGGATCCATCCAGCAAAACAAACACACAGGAGCCCAGGGAGCAGCTCTTCCTTCTGACATAGGTGTGGTTCACCTGGGCAGTGTGCTACAATACAATCATGTGGCTCTGGCTTGCACTGGGAATATACTACACATTCCAGTTTATAATACACATACACAGCCACACACCTGTTTATAGAACAATAGTTTCAACTCTCCTTCCTCTGTGGCATTAGTCTCAAAGTTATGTCTGCAGCACTAGTCTCTTCTCCATCTTTAACACACTTCTATCTGACTAGGAAAGAAACAAGAAAACATATATATTTATTTATTTTACCTTTACGGTACAGCCGTCCAACCAGGCTTGAGAATCCAAACCCTGGAGACTGCTTTCACTGAGCCAAGCCAACCTGCCACCCAGTCTAGCCGCACTTGTCAATGTCTGCTGCTTCTGTCTTCTCTCCCATTCCTACTTCCTATAATCATTTCAGACCTCTGTCACTTTGTTCCTGGGTAGTTGTGACAATGAGCAACTGTGTGGTAGAAGATGCGCTAGGTGGTAGAAGACTGGTTCTTGGCCCAGCTCTGCCACAAGCCATGTGACTCCAAGGGGGTTACATTAATTCCCATGGGCCCCAGTGTTCTCCCCCCCACAGCATAATAACCCACTTTAAAAAGGCCCCACTGTATCAAGATCATTGCTGACATAACATGCATATATACACTTGTGTATATATTAAATGTTTTTTTTTTTGTTGTTTTCTACAAATATTCCTTCAATCAAAGAATCAAGAAGGGCTATTTTGAGGAAGATTTAATGGGACTTGTAACGCAAAACCTCAAATGAATTCTGACTTAACTAAAGACAACTCTGGAATATAAAGTGTGATTGTTGAAAGCTTGCTTTTTCTAGTGACTACAACCTAATTTAAAAAAATGAATTAGTCTCCCATGCCAGGAAGAAACCCAAGGAGGCATGCCTTGAGGAGACTCAGCGTTAAGTCAGTAAATTCTGAGGCACTTATTGTAAGTGATCAGAACACTCTCAGCGAGCCTCATTCCTCAAGAGGCCCTCTCTGATACTGTAAGACGGCTCCCCCTTTGAAAAGCAAATGTATTACTCCTTGTTGAGAAAAATCCAGAGCTGTGATCCACATGCTATAGTTCTGAATCCTTTTCATGTCCTTTGTATAGCTTTATCAGTGCAAAATTCACCTGTGAACATATGTGAAAGCCTTTCTGGAATTTAGAAATCTGAAACTGGAGCCTGAGGGAGCAGAAGTGAGATACCAAGGAAGAGGTGGCTACTTGGCAATTTGGAACTTTTAACCATGATTCCAAAAGATTTTTAACACAGCACTGGCTTTCCAAAAAAGAACTGTGTAGCCCTGACCCACAGGCAGTATAATGATGCTGTTGAAGTGTCTATTAACCATGGCCACCGATAATGGTATTCTCCCTTTGCAGACTGAACAGTCACTGAATGTGCACACAGCTAGGGCAGAGTGGGACTGCCTTTCCATTTAGTCCCTAGAAGCAGTGAAGCCTGTGCTTGAGACGCTCTGGGTGGAATGCTTGTTTTGGAGACCATTCAGCGGATAGCATTGGGTTTCCTCCATTTAACCAGGTCACCCAGGCATGGAATGCACAGCTCTGCCAGACAGGGAGCGTTGTGGATGCCTGAGAAACAACAGCTTGCCCGGGCTACTGAAGAGAAGAGAGGCCATGGTTTCCTTTTTCTCTGTTTTGAATGGCAGCCTTGACGTCACAACAGCTAGGAACTACTAGAGGGACAAATAACAAGGCACAAGCCAAAAGGGCCTTGCTCTTGTTGCAGTGGCAGGGCCCTTTTAAACTTGTTCTGATACCTTCTGTGGCTGCAGTGTTGGCATGAGTGGAGATGAAGGCCTGGAGCTTACACATAAAGGCAGTCTCTGGGCTGGTGAAATAGACCTTTGGCTAGTGCTAATTGCCTTCGAAACCTGGATCAATGACAGTTCCTGAATTAAACTTGTTTCAGACAGCACAGACTTCCCAGGGAATGCCTGTGGGATTTTGCTGATGGTTCAGTCACTGGCACTTTCCCTGAAGGCTAAACTTCCTGTATTTAAAAGCAGATCTCTTTTAAGAGCGTTGGCACATAAGCATCCTGGAAACACAGGAGCTCATGAAAGCTGGCAGTCTTTGCAGGACTAGGATAGAAACATCCTTTAAGAGGTTTTATAATTTAAGTTTGAGCACGTGAACATGTGCATTAGCACCCAACTGCAGGTGTCTGAACAAATGGGTGAGGGATGCTGGATGCTGGCAGGCTCCCCTCACCCTTGTCCACCATTGAGCTGCCTGTATAAGTCACCAGAGCAGTTTGAAAAGTATGATTACAAAGTATGTTTACAAATTATTTTTGGCTAAATGAGTGACAGATAATTTATTTCCATTACAAATGCAATGCTAACCCTAGGCATCCTGACAATCTGCAGACTGGATCTCAAAGTTTCATAGGAACAGAAAAGAACTTTCTGTTGCCACATATGTGCTCTAAGTCTATCTTTGGGGCACTAGAAACTTTCACAAAACCCAAACCCACAGTGCTCAGGGTTCTTTGGGACAACTTCTACTGAAAAACCAGAGGTTGAAAGGGATGTCTGTGAGGACTCATGCGCGCCATGCTGGAGGAGCGGGGATAGAACACAACATACCCAGAGGCAGTGGAAGCACCTGCTCTCACTTCTGTGCTCTTTCAAGAAGTTCAGTGAAAGGAATGAGGCTTCTGAGATACTTGGCCCCTTTTATCAGCTCTTTCCTATCTTAATTAAATGAGCACTCCCAAATCACTTTTTCCTAAGGTCATCATGTCAGTCTTGCTTCATGAGAATGATCTGATATTGAGACTCACACACTTTCGAAACAAAAGAAGATAAAATTCTTATCCAAGACTCTTTCTTACAAGGCCTACAAAAATAGAGTATTACCCTTCTACTGCTTCCAGGTGCTCATGTCAACCCATGTCCTCTATAGGTATCTGGGGCCTACAGGTGTTTGGCCTTTGGATTCACATGATTTTACCTAGGTAGATGGCAGCAAACCACTGTCCTGTTCCTGCTATCTAAAAAGATCTGAGTATGTTCATCGATTAAACAATAGAGAAAGTAAAGCAAAAATGACCTTTTTTTTTTTGTTGTTATACGCAAGAGGTTAAACTTATTCTAGCCCTATTTGGCTATTATATTCAAGAGGCAAGTTACTGTAGCCAAACCCTTGTTTTTATTTTATAAGAGCTTTTTACAGTTTAAGAACTATAATTAAGTTTCCTCTGAACTGACTTATTAAACCTAAGTTTTCAAGAAGAGAATGATGGGATTTCTCAAACTATTATGTTTTCAGAGGGGGGACAACTTGTTTTTATTGTTCTAGTATAAGGGATAAGACAGTAAGTGGCAAAAATGTTTTTAATCTGTATTCTGATTAGTATTTTTTAATGTTCAAATTCTTAGTTATAAACTGTAGTAAACAAGCAGACATTCATTAAGAAGCAACTGCTGAAAGGGAGATATTTCAAAGAGCGGAAAAAAAAAAAAAACATCATGTGATTAAAACCCTACACACGTCTTTACTCCAAGGCAAACACTGTGGCCATCTGGGTGTTCAGAAGGTGCCGACCATGGTTGGGATCTAGATTTGATTCATGTCATAAAGCAAGCAACATATTTAATGTGTGAAGACCAGAAGTCCTAGAACCCCATGGAAAAGATGGTGGTGACGTATGCTGGTAATATTAAAATGAAAGGTTTATTTTAAAATTATTTAAATATGCTGATTGAGAGCTGGGATTGTGGCTCAGTGGCAGAGTGCTTGCCTCGCGTGTGTGAGGCAATGGGTTTGATTCTCAGCACCACATATAAATTAAAAAAAAAAAAAGGTCCATTAACAACTAAAAAATTATAAATAAAAGAATGAATAAATAAATAGGCCGATCGATTAAACCTCAACACATAATGCTCTAATGTTTCACCCTTCATGAGAAATGCTGCAAAGATCATTTTCAGCTTTAACAAGTTCCTGCTCTAATTTTCTCTTCATTTGCAACTCCTTTTGGATCTTAGTGCTAGTTGCTTTTAGTCAGAAGGACTAAAAAAGATGAGATTTGTTCCTAGGGGACCCAAAGTCAGACCCTGAGAATTTATACCCTGGACATGCAACCTTTACTGAAAGCTCTGTTTTCTCTTGCTTTCCTGGGGACTGAGAAGAGCCTGAGTTCCATAATCCTCCTTTTGGGTGACAGGAAATAGGAAATGTGCTGTGCCAAGCCACTTCCAGCACACATGGAGGGCTTGGGCAAGCTGACCTGCTGTCCAGGGCCCCTCAGCAGGGCAGCCTGGTGGCTTTCCTTACATCACATGCTCTCTTACTGCCAGTTCTGCATGAACACAGGTTCAAACCCATCTCCAGGCTGAGGACGCTGATGAGATTTTCCTGTGAATTTTCTTTCAGAACTGACAGGCATTGTAAATGCCACATAAATGAGCTCTCCCTGTACCAATCCCTCTTTTGTACATGGCAGAGATAATTATATTCTAGATCAACTTACTTGTAAAAAAAAAATAATTTTTAGAAAGTTTTTTCCTTCTCTTTCTCATGCCCCACCCAAGGCATCATCTAATCTTATAATTCACACATGAGAAATTTGTTTGCAGGGTCTGTCACTTGAGTGTGTTAGGGAAACTAACTACCTATCTATTTATCTATCCTTTATGTACTTGACAAAAACAAAACAAAACTCGCTATGGTACCAGTTTCCAAGGGTGACTGCATAGTAGACCACTTTACAGAACCAAGTCTTTCTGCCTGTGACGTTACCCCTTGTAGGTAACAACAGAAGAGCCACACTGCCCCGGGCTTGTGGATGTGCGCGTAGCTGACAGGTGCCAGGCTCCCTGGGCTCACCGAGACGCGGGCCCGGCAGTGGGTGAGCCTTCCACTCCTGACTGTCATCACTGCTGCTGCTGCTGTCTGCGGCCTGTCTCTTCCGCTCCTCTGCACGCTTCATGAAGGCATGATGGAAGGAGGGAGAGGCAGGGGAAAGGCAAGGTAGGAGGCAGGGGACAGAAAGAAAGGAGAAGGAGGGAAGGAGGGAGGCACAGAAAGGCAGAGCAGCCACTACACTGGTTCCAGTAAACAGGAGTACTTTTGCAGTTTCATCTGTTTTTCATCCCTACAGTTTAAATTTCTATGGAAACTCATCAAAACTTGTCATAACCCATGACCCTTTAACATTAAAATAAAATCCTTATTTATGGCAGAGAGGAATAGAAATAATGAATGATCCACTCCTAGGCCTTTCTTGTTTTACCTGCCCAGCACCCACCACAGCAGCCAGGTTCTGCACTGCCCCGTCAAGTTCTCTGGTGTGAACACAGGACCGTGTGTAGGAGCTGTGATACATATTCAGCATTTTTTCCATTTTTTTTTCATTCAACATGTCTTGTAAACACAAAGCTCAGACTTTAACTTTGGATATATTTTGCAAAGGAAGAATTCATTCGTAAGCAATTCTCCTCATTTTTACCATCTATATATACAGAGGTTTCTGGTAATGACACTTTTCAATTGGGAGTCATTTATTACCAGTGAGCAGGGTCACTAAGATAGGTCATGTCACTGAGGGAGGATGCTCATGAACCCCCGGAATCCAGGTTCTGGGGGAAATGTAATATGCCAAGGGTTCTTCGTCAAACCACATATGCTATAATGTCAGAGACTAGGGCAACCACGCCAAAAAGACCTCAGAGGTCAATGAGTCCCATTGTCCTCCCTATCCAGATTTCAGAGCCAGATCAGAGGTCAAGGGACCTGCCCAGGCCTCCTGGCTTCTTGTCTTGTATTCTTTCCCTAGCAAAACCAACAGCACTTTACAATCACAGAAATCATTAGTCATTAATTAATCATTAAAACTGTAAGAAATCATTAATCCTTGCAACAAACAACCCATTACTGCATTTCAGGTAAGGAACTGGAGGTAGAAAGTGGTGACTTGACTGGCCCAAGCTTACACAGTTCATCACTTAATCAGGCACAGTGGTGGTGTACAACTGTAATCCCAGTAACTCAGGAGGCTGAGGCAGGAGGAACCCAAGTTCATGGTCAGCCTGGACAACTTAGTGAGACCTGTCTCAAACAAAAACTTAAAGGAGAAAAAAAAAAAAAAAAAGGCTGGGACTTGAAGACTCCTGGGCCAGGCCAAGGTCACATGGTTTAGCAAATCTCAGCAACTGACTGTCATCATGAAATGGGATCAATGTCACCTGTCTTCTCACAACTACCTAATGCCCCTCTGTCAAGGTAGTGGAACATAAACTTCTACCATCTGTGGCTGTCCTGGGAATCATGAGAATCAACAGCAAGAATGCATGCTCTCTAGAATCCTGATACTAGGTGTCTCCTATGATGACCCTCCCTCAAAGATCCAAACCACACCAGGCCACTCAGCTTCCATTCTGCTGAAACTCCTCTCTCAGTTATGTTTCTCAATCAACCCATCAGAATGCATCATTGGCTGAGGGACGAGTCTGTCTAGCAATCTTCTGGTGAGAAAGGTGATAAACCACTGCCCACACTCTCTGTCCTTAAGCAATTTATAACTCATACAATTCTTCTTTCTTTTCCTGGATATTTACATCTTTTCCTTGACCAATGTGGCTTTTTCATAAATGCAGGATGCTAATTCCATTATACAACAAGAAGGACAGGAAGGTGCCAATTCAGGTGGCTGAGCTAGTTCACCTGGGTCCTGGCCTGAATCACTAGAGTGTCACCAAAATGTCACCTCCCCATTACACCCTCCCAGTGGCAGTTAGCTGAGAGCTGCAGACTCAGGGAAGGATAGCATGCATTCCAGCTTCGTTTGCAAGAGACCTGTAAGCCCAGCTGCAGCTGTAGCTGCAGCCTTGCAGCCGCAGCACAGGCTTCACCCTTTGGCACACCCTGGTGAGAGACAGGATCGGGGGCCAGCAGTCCATGACCTAATCCTAGTGCCCACATGAATTTGTTAAAGGCCCTCAGAGAAAAATCATGTTTTCCCTGGCTGGGGCTTGGCATCCTTGCTTTAAAAAGGATTCTTCAGTATTTACTGCAGTAAAATTAAGTACTTTCAAATTTCTGCCAGATCCCCTGGAGATATATGGTTTATTAACAAAAAACAAATGTGACACTTGAAAGCCATGCCCACTCACTGGGTGGCTGCAGGCAAGAACATAAACTGGCAGACATCATTTTCAATGAGTGCAGAGTGGGCACCAGGTAGGGAGGACGTGCCCCATGAGGACTGAGGCCGGGCTCAGCAGCAAGACTAGGTACCATGGAGACAAAGCCCTCTGCTGGGTTCAAGGTAGAAAAACTTAAAATGTGATCTCAAATGTCTGCACTTTTAAAGCTGAAGGACCTGGGATAAGCCAAGAATTTAAAGAAGGGCAATGCCACACGGGAGCAAGGACACAGCTTTTAGAAGCTGACCCCATGGATTCAAATCCCAGGTCCACCTTTATGAGCTATGGTTTCCTCATCTGTAAATCATGAATAAACAGAACATACTTCTCACAGATTGGCTGAAGATTAGAACAGTTAACACAGGCAAAGTAGGTACTCAGTAAACATTAGCTAATAGCTAAAAGCTAACGAAGCACTATAATAAAATATAATAATTACATGCCCTATGCGTTTCATTTGACAAAACAAATTTATCTACATGGTTTCATCTGGATCTCACAAAACTCCCTGAAATAGATACTAATCTGAATACTTAACCTTCACCCCACACTTTTCTCCATTTTCTTAGAAGCTCCTATTCTCATTTCTTCCCTTGTATGTCACATTTCAGCAAAGTGACTGTGCAGATATGCAAACAAACACATTTAAGAAATAAAATGTAATCCCTGTTTATAAAACAAAACAAAACCCATAAGTGATGGGTTAACAGCAGTCAAGAAACAGCTAGAGAGAGAATGCATCAGACACTGCCGACGTGCTGATACCACCACCCCAGAACTCTTCCCAGAATCAGACTGAGCAGCCACCTGCTACTCACCAATGCTCCTGGATTTCTCAGACATCCCAAGCTCAGCATATCTAAAGCACAGCACTTTGCTTTTCTCTCCCTCTTCCCATAAGTAAGATAGTGTATAGATTGGAACATGGTCATATACTAAAAAATTACAGCCATGTAGATGAAGGAACTGCACCTATACCAACAATACAGAGGAATTTCACAAATGTAATGTGGAGAACAAATCTCAAGCTACTAAAAGTCCACAATACAGAATAAAACTATTTTTACATATCTCAAAGTATCTTTAGCAATGCATATTTATGTGATAAAAATATTTGCCTTAAAAATCAAGAAAATTATAAATAAATTAAAAATTTTATATAGTAGGGAAAAGCAGGAGAATGATAGAATCTATAATGTGCAAATTCTTAGGTAGTGGTTTGCTGACATACATTTTTGAATTATGCTTAACGGTCCATGTTACCTCGAGCGTCCACTTATATGTTACCTATGATCTTCTGTATGTATATACCAAATATAAATTACAAAGAATTGCTGCCCACAAAATTTGTACTGAAAGTAACTCATATTTGAAAACAATGAACTGAGAAAAGAAAAAAAGTAACTCTTGCTTAATAATATGAGGAAATTAATTATACTAATCAATTGGTGATAGAATATCATTACTTTAGCAAGGATGAATAAAACATAATAAGTGAATCAACAACAACAACAAAAAAATGACCAGGTTCACAGATCAGAACAAGTGTATTTAATTCAGAATCTTCCCCCTACTTTGCAAGGCTTTCTTTCTTAAAAGCAAAATTAACTGGTGCTACTTGCTCAGTATTATTTGGCAGATGGACTTGGACTGCTGGTCTTGGCCCTCTGGAGGCCAAGGCTGCCCAGAAGCCCTGGTGCTCTGGTGTAAGCCAGTCCCTAAGCTACTCTTCTTTCTTCCATTAGCACTGACTGCAGAGGTTTGCTACAGCAAAACCTCTGTTCCTTTTAGAACATCTCAGTTGCAATTCTTAAAATGAATACAGTATCTGAGGTGATTTTAAAGGAAGTGGCCGAGCTCAAAAAAAAAAAAAAAAAAAAAAAAAAAGAACCACCAGGCATGATGTGCCTTGTTTATCGATCTGTTTGAACAGGCATTAAAAAAGAGCTGTATATTTCTTCTCCTTTTTATGTAAGAATTGGATCTATGTGAATGGCCAGGGAGGAGGAGATAGTTTGGTTTAGATTTGGCATGTGGTTTAGGAGAATAAATGTCTTTGTAGCTGGTCCTAAATATTATGGTAACTTGGACTGAGTTAGTCTCCAAGGGAGAAGTTGCCACATGTTAAAACAGAAGCGACTGGGCTTGGCAAGGCAGGGAATGAAAGAATTACAATTAAAGCAACACTATCTCCATCATGGCAGATCAGCTTCCTGGGAGAGCCACGGAGCAAATGGCTTCCTCCTCCCTCCACGTTTGACCAAATCAAGCACCGTCTTTTCAAATCTGTCTTCACCATATTCGAATGAACATCAAATGGTGGAGTTAATTTATAATGAATTCTTAAAGAGAATTCTCTCCCTCCTTACTAATAAATAAATCTTAAAATCCAGAATAAAATTCAAAAAGAGGGGCACCAGCAAATATTCTGAGTTTGGGAAAGTTAGGAGGGAACGTTTTCCAATACATTAATTTTATAGCTCCATGAAATAAGATTGCCTTCCGTTTGGCTACATATGCTACCACCTCTCATTTAAATGTTTACAAATTACATTCCAACTGCATCGGTTTCACTATTTTGAGTGGTCATTAACCAATCACGAGTGGCCTTGCTCTGAAGCTTCTCAAAGCCCACAAAGGTGGCCATCAGGCATAAAACAGGCTGGTAATGAGTTCTTACTAAAGTTTCTACAAGGCTTTGGTTTGGATATCAATTTCAAGGTGATTCACACTGATAATGATGGAATTTGTAGCTATTTTGGTCATTATAAAAGGCAGCATAAATGAAACAGAATAATTATGTACACAGACCCATGTATTCATGTATTTAAGGAAACACATTGAGCCTAGCAACTATTCTTCTAGACCATGCCATCTTTTTTTACAGGGAAAAGAAATTCACATTATTTACTGTAGCTCTGCTAGGAATCATCTTCATATTATTTGCACAATTAAAGATAAGAATATAAGGAAAGTAGAGAGTAAACACTGAATGCCACCTAATTCTGATTTACATTTTTTTGGTCAAACTTTAATAATAATTTATCATTTCCCAGAGGAAAAAATAAGCTTATATCACAGTACTGAAGAGAATTATCATTGATATCCAGTTATGAGAATCAAAAACAATGAATTTAAGGGTAAAAAAATGCTACAAAATATAAACAATACAAATTTCAGTTTATATGGCTCCCTGTGTATTGTCATATATTTTGTTTTAAAAGCAAGGAGATATGTTTATGAAATTGGTGACAAAATAAAGTAGGAGGATGGATGTGTGAGGAGAAGTAATGAGATGATTTTGGAATAACAAAAGGAGAGAGAACTTCAGGAATGTTTAAAAAAATATATAATCTGAGGATTTCGTCAAAGCACTGGTATCACTTAGGTGTTATCCTAGACCACTGAGAAGTACAGGCGCTAAGATGGATCTGGCTGTGGGACAGAGCTGTGGAGAGGCCTCACCCGGGCTGCTCCTGGGAAGGAGAGCTAATGGCAGGGCACAGAACTCCCTGACTACAGCCCAGGCAGGTGCGCTCAACTTGAAGAATGGATAGAAAAACGTCCTCAAACTGTAGCTTGAGGGCTAAATCCCCACGAGTCCATAGTGTCCTCACAGGTCTGTGCACTCTCCCTGGCCCTGCAGTGAATTACAGAAGGGATGTGGTGTTCCAACACACAGCCATTTGGACATGACCACAGAAGGCACAACGAGCCCATTAGTCACTCTACACACACACTGATAACATACCAGGCACTGCGTCTGATAGAAGTGAACCCAGTGAGCAAAGTCCATGCCCTTACGGAGCCTGGCTCTACCAGGCAAGAGCAGTGGGCTCCAGGAGGTACACTGGGGCATAGCAACGTGTCTGAGAGCACTGGCTTAGGAGTCATTCCCATGAGGTTGAAACTCCTTGTTCTGCTACTTAGCCTGGAAATGTTATGTAACTCCCCAATCACTGCTTGCTTTATATATAACACGGGGAGGGATCAGCCTACCTTCTTTGGGCTGTTGGGAAGACTCAAGGAGATGTTTACAAAGCACCTGTAATGATACCTGGCACACAACAGACCTAATAAATGCCAGAGAACCAAGGGACACAAATGAACTTTGCTATCTTCTTCCCCAAAAAATGTGAGACAAGAAGCCAACCCACATTACCACTCTGTCCTATTACTACCTGAATCTGGGCATTAGATGACCACTAGTGTCAGCCACAGGAAAGTGCAGTGACCAAAACACACCTCAGCAGGAGGCCTACAATGTTGCTGTAATAAGAATGTTGTTTTTTAAGGAGAGAAGTAGCAGTAGGCAGCCTCTTCAAAAATAACTTACAGCGTTTTCTTTAACACATTATTGCACCATAATGAATGTTCTGGACATAGCTCCAAAGGGAGAGATGGACACCCTAAGCTGAGCAGTAGCAGAGTGGTATAGTTAGGAGCACAACCTCTGCAGCCACACTGCCTGAGTCCCCTCCCCACCCAGTCCCTGCTCTGCAGTGAAGACCATACTGCCTATTGGGTATCAGTGTTTAAAATCTACAAAATGGGGATTATGTTATTATGTTAGTCCCTATTTCATTGGGTAGTTCTAAGAATTAAAATTACTAACACCTGTAAAGTTAATTACAACAATCTCTGACAGATACCAAAAATTCTGTATTAGTAATGATGATGCATGGCAAACCCAGTAACGTTATTACCTTGCTGATAAAAACATGGGACACAAATAGTAAGAAATCAACTGAACTACGCCAGAGGACCCTCACACTTTCTCTTGGCTCTCTTGCCAACTTTCTGCATCACTGTGGGCATACCATGTCCCTTCTAATTTCACTTTTCTCATCTACACAACAAACAATATACAGGTAACTGAGAATGCGTGGAGAAGTGGACACAGCCGTTTGCTAGTACAAGTTAGGCATCTCTAATCTAAAAATGTAAAATCTCATTTTTTTTGAGCACCATGTTGGAGTTTCAAATTGGAGATATTCGAGAGGGTTACAGTCTACACAAGTATCCCCAAACTGAAGGAACCTGAAACCTGAAACACTTCTTGTCATAGGCATTTCAGATAAGGGACAGTCAACTGTACATAATTCAAATTTCTACATCTTCTTATCTGTATGAGTCAAGATTCTCCAGAATGGAACCAATGGGGTGTGTGTGTGTGTGTGTGTGTGTCTGTCTGTCTGTCTGTCTATGTAGAAAGGTGGGGAGACAACATTTATCTTATAAGGAATCCACCTGGCTCATCTGATTACGGGGACTAGAAAGTCTAAAATCTGCAGGGCATGCCAGAAACCCAGGAGAGCTGACACTGCAATCATGAGTCTGGAGGCAGAATTCCTTCCTCCTCATAGGACTTCTGTCTTCTCCTAAGGCCTTCACCTGACTAGGGAAGGTAATCTGCTTTACTCAAAGTCTATTAAATGTTAACCTCATTTTTGAAACATCTGCATAGAAACATCTAGCCAAATATCTGGATAGCATGACCAAGCTGGGCTGAAACAAAATCAGCCATCACACTGTTTTTTTTTTTTTAAAAGAAGAGGTACTGAGGACAAAGACTTTTGACCATAAAGAAACTTCACTTCCTGTTTCAGATAATATTTGGGGTCAGAGAGTCTAGTAAAGTGCACTTTCCTTAGAGGTGAATTCAAAGTCTGCAGAATGCTTCAAACCAGCATCCAGAGGATGCTGATTCTGGGCAGTAGGATGAGCCACTGGGAGGATGCATACAGTCCCCAGGAAAGACAAGGGGCAGAACCAGGGTCCATGCACAGTGCTGTGAGTGTCAGGTGGATAACAGGAAAGGTGGGTTGTAAAGCCAGGAGAGCACCCCCAGCTAAAATGGCTGCCCAGTCCACTGTCCTGTCACAGTGGACTCCATCCCAGGCAGTTCCAATGTCCCACAACTCTCTAGGCAGTTCCAATGTCCCACCTCTTGCATCTCTCTAGCTTCTCCACACCCATAGTGTCCACTCATTCAGGTGTGGCTCCCCTCCTACCTGTATTATCAGGACATTCTGCAGACTCCCCACTTCTGGCCATTCACTGACCATGCTACCCACAAGGGGACATCAGGCTGGGCTTCTTCAGGGAAAGCCCACTGCAACTCCTGAACCACACTCTTCAACTGCTCCCCAGGGATTTATTAGGCTGAGATCATTTAGTCTCTGACATTTAAGGTCCTCCCAGAGCTCACCTCTGCACACGTCTGCCATCTATCTGATTGTCTTCTTACTCACTTCTACACATTGCTGCCCAGCAACTCCAGGTCAGTAACTGCCCGTTCTGTATGCCAGTGCTTCCCGTCCCTACGGATGCCTCCGCTCAGATCTCCTTGGTCAGGGACATTCTCTCCCAGGTTCTCAACTACCTTTCTTCCAATATCTGCTTCAAATGTTCCTTATCCATGTGGCATTTCTACATCTTCCTGCTACAGATTAGATTTCCTTTCTACAAACTTGTGGCAGGCATTAACTTTTTCTTCTACCTTTTATTATACATTTATCCCCTCCTCTGCCCTCATTCTAATTATTTCCTCTGTGCACAGAACCTTAGCTTCAAGCTCTCAAGGGCAGTGTCAGCTCCTGGTCCACAGGTCCTGTTGTGGAAAGGCATGCAGGTCCACCTATGGACCCCAGACTCCTGCTGAGCACTAGCCTTCCCTGTCTGCAGTCACGCAGCACGGGCTTCCAATGGTGCCCAGCACTGAGCCACACTCAAGTGAGGTCATCCACAAGGAATGCCAACTAAGCCATAGGATAGAAATTCTGTCTGTCTGGAGTGTAACAAAGGGGGATGAGAAGATGCCTTCTCCCCTACATCCAGAGGTGCAAGACACCTTCAAGTTCACTATCTCCGAAAGCACTGTACATCTTAGCATGTAAAGTATTTAGTGTGACACAAGTACCCTCTTTTCTTTTTGGTGTATGTGGGTACTGGTATTTGAATCCTGGGGCGTTCTACCACTGCACTACATCCCCAGCCCTGCCCCCATTTTTTAACTTTAAAATAAGACGTCACTAAATTGCTGAGGCTGACCTTCAACTGTGATCCTCCTGCCTCAGCCTCTTGAGTTGCTGAGATTACAGGCAGGTACCACAAGGCCTGAAACGAGTACCCAATTTAAACTTTCCAGGTGTGGTGGCACAAATCTTTAATCCCAGCAACTTGGAAGGCTGAGGAAGGAGGATCTCAAGTTGGAGGCCAGCCTTGGCAATTTAGCAAAATCCTATCTTAAATGAAAAAAGAAAAAGGGCTGAGGATGCAGCTCATTGGTAAAAGTACCATGGGTTAATTCCCAGTATTGAAAAAAATTTTTTTTTCAAAAATAATCTCCCTTGGAGAATACAAAGTTATTCTAATAATGTCCAAAACCTTTTTGGACCTCGTATTTTACGTAGCCATGATTTCTTTTTATGGAACGAAAGTCTTTCAGTGAATTGAGAATTAGAATTTCAGAAACAAATCCTAGTCTCCTCAACCTTAAAATAAAGAAATTTTTGAGGGCATTCATTTCCAAAATTCTATTATAAAAGCTACATTAAAAATCATGAATACAATTTGTATTTTCCTACCAAGGCTTAAAATTTGACTTTCAGGCCAGCTGGTTCTAGAAACACCCTGGTACTGACCTCTGCTGTGGCACCTGTCAGCCAGCCTGCAGTGTTACTTCCATATATGTAATTTGCTCCACTACATGGCATGCTCCTGGAATGACACGTCCATGACCTGCACACGCCCAAGTGAGGTACTTACTCCTGGGATGGAGCAGATGGCCCATGGAACGCTGACAAGAATCAGTGACTTGCCAGGTGCAGTGGCACATGTAATCCCAGAGACTCAGGAGGCTAAGGCAGGACAACTGCAAGTTCGAGACCAACCTCAGCAACTTAGTGAGGCCCTAAGGACTTAGGGAGACACTGTCTCAAAATAAAAAATAAAAAATGGCTGGGGATGTACCTCAGTGGTTAAGCAACCCTAGGTTCAATCACCAGTTTAAAAAAAAAATCATCAGTGACTTAAATCTGTGGTTGGATCATCTATCTTATCCATCAGAGCTTACTGTTGGATCCTCCTTCCTCCTTCCTGCCTGGAGGACCAAGTTTCCCACTATTGTGGATTAACAGAGAAGATGGAAGACTCTTAAAGCTACAGCAGATGTAAACTTCTCAATGAGTTCCTGGCAGAGGGAGTATCATGGTGGTGAAGTTTAAATTCTTCCCAGCCAACACTCACTGGCATGTCTGTCTGTCTCTTGCCATGTGAGTCAACGGTATTACTTCAGAATCACACTTCAGTTTATTTAGTACTCTTGAAATAAACACAAAAGGAAAAACTGAATCCCTTTAATCATATCTTTAAAAAAGACAGTCAAAAATCTACTTAAATATCTAACATTATTTCATGAAAGGAAATAAAAATGCCAGGAAGACCTGCCTATTCAGCACTGTGCCCTTCACCAAGGGAAACCCACATCTCCAGTGTCGTCAGTCACACAAATGGAGCACCAACATCTTCAGAAACCTGCACATGCCTGTCCCAGACTCAAAACAAGTATATCTATGTTTCCAAGAAAGTTCATTACAAGTTGGTAAAAAATTGGGAAAAAGAGTTCTAAATGAAATCATACAGAACTCTCACATTTTGTTTCACATAGATTGTAATGGGTTTAAGTAATATCACATTTCCACATCATGAACAGGAGTTCTATGATCTGGCATATTGTGGCAAGTTCATACTATTGCCTGGGAGCTAGCAGAGTCATTTTAGATGACTCCATATTTTACATAAGTATATAAAAATATGATATGTCAAGAGCTTTGTAATGTTGTGAACAACCAATAAAAAAATAAATAAAAAATAAATATTAAAAAAACCCTGAAATTAAAAATATCCAAAAATTTTAGAATGTTTCAGTTCCAATACAGTTTTTATGGAAGACAAAACATTACTTCATATTCTCTTAACTAGCTAGTTCTAAAAACAGCACATATTTATTCCATTGATGGGGAAACTGAGGAAAGAAAACTTTTTTCATTTTGCTAAGAGAATTCTACTTCTCAAAAGCAATTAAGCCATGGCCCTAAGCTGGCTAAATTCTCCTGTAACATATTCTCATGAGACAGTAGCTAAAAGGCTTATTGCTTAACTGAAGGATAAACAATGTGAATTATTCCGGTGATTGGTTCAAGAAGCTGCAGCATAGCACCGAGCAACTTGGACATCTGTTCACATCCTTGCCCAGGTTCTCCCCTGAGATGGCAGTATGTATTGTAAATTAACAGGTACCCTTGATTTTGTAAGAATAATATTCCTGTACACCCCCACACAGACTGTACACAACCATATGCTGCCATCTTCCAATTGTACCCAGAGGAATGTGAAAATCTTTCCATGAAAAAGTAAAATCAATAAAAGTAAAGCTCCCCACTTTCACTGCCAATAGTGTCCTCGGTAACAAAAGGGACAGAGACAGCAACACAGAGATTACAATACTCTCAGACCTAATTCAAGCGGAATTCTAAATGGATAAATGCACGTTATAAACTTTTTGTCACAAGTGCCATGCATGCTTATGTTACTATTCATTCTGAGACAGGCAGATCTTCAATGACCTTCTGGGTCACTGACTAGGGAGAAAGCTGGCTATAAAAAAGAGTGGGAGAAAAATAGGGGGGGGGTGTGTGCTTCCTTCCACCCCAGACCCCCTACTGCCTTGAATGAAAGAAGACAGATGGCGGCCACCTTCCCCTTTAATTAGGAGGGGCAGCTCACAAGGGAACAGCCCTGCGCACTTGGCACCATCTTTAACAAGACTGTTTCGATAGTAATGCTCTGCTCACTCACCCTTGCCTCAAACTGCTCTTGATCTTTAATTTACAAACTGAATCTCTGTAAATTTAAAAAATAGCTTTGGCCATACCAGTATATTAAAATTAAAAAAATAATTAAAGATGTTTGCTGAATTAATAATTTAGGGACATTCAAATGGAACACAGCTACTCTAGGTCCTATCACCACGACTTTGAGATACAAGGTGAATCCCTCTGACACTGACGTTCTAACTTAAATCCACACAACATTCCACACTGGATTTAGAAGACCCCTGCTTCTACTTCTTGATTCTGCACCAAGTCATGCTGCAGCTCCTTCTACCTTCACAACATTATTATTCAAACAGGAAAAAATTCAAGAACAGTCTGTGGCAAAATCAGTCTGCTTTATAAGGAAAGATAAGTTAATTATAAATCACAAAGACTCTGCATTTCTATTTGTTTTGCATTTTCAAAACCACGGAACTTTGTATTAAAAATTATAGAAGGCATGTAACATCTCCGGAGACAGGATCAGCACAAAAAAACAAAGAGAATGGAAGCCGGCCGAGTGTCATATTTAGGCTGGGGCTAAAGAACATCTGTGTAGGTGAGAAGCCTCTTATTTATCTTCTGGAGACAAATGAACACTTTCCCATCAATCTACAATTCACAAAACTTTCTGACATAAAGCTCAGTTTCTGCTGACTCAGATCTCTATATATTTTTGTCCCATCTTTAGGTTAAGTGTTTTTCCCCATCATCATTATATAATGTATATTCCCTCTGCTCCTTTCTGTTTCCTAACAGGTTATTTAATTCCAGCCTCCTGCCCATGACCCCTTGGCACCTGGCTTCAGCACAATTTACACTTGGGGCCCCTCTGCCTTCACATCTGCCCCGGGGACAGGTATCCTTGCTGCTTCCAAATGGAAATCAGAGTGGCAAACTGGGGCAGTCTTGATAAGGAGTTCCTGGCCATAAAACAGTCTTGACAGTGTCACTGCCATTTATCTAATGACACAGTTCTTGGGTTATTTAAAAAAAAGGAAAGAAAAAAAAAACTTTCTGTTTTCTCCTTGATAATACATTTCAGTCTTTTGCTATCTATAAAAAGCAAGCCAGCATGCTAGATATGGGAAAAGAGAGAAAAGATAAAAGAAGTCATTAGCTATTTAACAAACTCCATTTCTCACTTTCCAATGAAGGGGGAAAAACTTGGCATTTGCCAGATATTAAGTGTCTAACAATGTTAGCAAGAAAAAACATGCAGAAGACTAACAAAGAAACAAACAAAACTTACTTTGCGTTCCAGCACCGTGAGCAGATTGGGCATAAGATGACGGCAATTCCTTCCTCAAGGCCCCTGCTTTCGTTTTAAAAGCTCAGTGTGTTCTCACACCCAGGTTTGCCCTGGGACTCACAGCGCCTGCGCTTCTGCAGATGCCCCAAGTTCACAGTTCATCTCAGAGACACTGCAGATACTTCTGGGGACCAGGAATCCCTGGGGCAGACTAAGGCGACCTCTGGGTGCCACGTGGCACCACTGCTGTTGTTACTACACTGACACACACACCCAGGACACCCACTTGTTACCTCTGGAACCCTGCGGCCAGCAGATGACTGCTATCACGAATGCCCAGAGACTCAAGCCTCTGGCATTCTCAGGTTCAAGGTTGGAAAACGCATCAAGACAAGAGCCACGCAGTCAGCAGTATTCTGCGCCATTAACTTTCTTGTTTACGCCTGTCCAAATAAGAACCAAAGGTATAAAACTCAAGGGACTATCTCACTATTGGTTGTGACTGCTATGTGCTGTGCTTTGAAAGGACTGGGTCCCATCTTGCCCTCTCAAGGTACTTTTAAGAACTTTAGATCAGAAGTATTCTTATTTCCTTCCTATGTGGGGGTCAAAAAAAAAAAAAAAAAAAACAGAAAAACCAACTAAAGACAGAAAAAAAAAATCAAAACCCCAAAACAGTTCTGTTTAAAAATGTTAAGCATTACTAAATCTCATCTATTTTTTTAATCTTAAAACACACAACACACATATAAATGTGAAGTTTGTTTTGAAAAATTACTTCATCCATGTACTGTCCAGCTCATAAAAACAAACCTTCGTTTCCAGCAAAACGGGACACTTTGACCTTGTTTACTGCAGTGTTTTGAAACTGCTGTCTTGTAACTCCTGACATCACTGGCTGTGCATTAGCACCTTTCGGGCTGCTGGCCGCACATGCTGCTACCCCGCTCTTCATGCCCACGGCAAATACCCACACAACAGTAAGGACGGTAGCATTAGCCATGAGCCCACAAAACTCATCTCCCTGGCCACTTTTACAGGAGAACAAAAGCACTATACAACTGATACTTTTTAAGCCCCAGCATCCAAACCTAGTCCCAGTCCCATTCTTTCTCCTGACCCTCCCCCTGCCCAAGAGACAGGCTTCCTTGTTCACCACTCACCATGACTGGCAAGAATTCCTGCCACACAGCTTTCCTCACAGAGGATCTCGACCTACTTTTCAACAATAAAGAACTCCCTCAAACTTTTCTAAAGGAGAATTTGTTTTATAATATTTTAGAGCTTCACAGAGGACTGCATTTCTCAGTTTGATAAATCCAAATTTACTGATATTTTTCCTTTTATGGAACGTGATTTTGGAGCTGTATCTTTGTTGCATTTTAAAAGAAATTATTTTCTCCTGTAAGTCTGATACCTCTCTCTTCTGCCATCCCCAATTCTTAATCTAAATATGTCTAAATCAAAGCAAAGGATAGTTGTAGCCACTGGAATTAAGTCACAATTACATCTTGGCAATATCTGTAACTTTCCTCTTTATGTAAAACAAAATCTCGGTCCTACAGTGATAGTCTGATTTTATAGAGTAATTAAAAACCTATGTTAACTATCTGATATCAACTGATGGCAATCTTGTTCCTGTACTGAAACCACTAAGTCCTTGCAGTCATCAAGACATAAAGAACATAAAATCCACCTTTGAGCAAATATAGCCCTTGTCAGAGGGGAGGAAAAATACCAGGGTTAATAAAATCAATTAATTCGGGCTAAAGAACTACTAACAAGACCCTCCAAATGTCATGCTGTTACTATGACAACTTCAAACTGCTTTGAGTACATGTGATACGATTGTAAGATCGAGATAAACGGGTCATCCTGCTTGCTACAAGTTACTGTCACTAGGACCAGACAGAAGAGGATTCCACAGCCACTGGCGCGTCTAAAATATCAGATCGTTACCTTTTGGGAGCTGTTGTACTCTTCACTCGGCTTGTGAAAAGAGTAGCAAGTAAATGACTCTCTCAGTCCTGTGACTGTTAGCGCCCCGCCATCTATCTAGCTGGCACATTATTTTTTATAATGAAAGCAAAGTCCAACTCAATCTGAAAGGGAAGGAACCAAAAAAAAAACAAAACAAAAACCTCTAATAGCCTCTCATCGCCAAGTACAAATGGGCAAGCACACACTCACTCTGATGCTTAGGGGTTAACAGTGAAGATGAAAAGAAAACATCATTTTCCCCTTAAAATCCCTGCTCTGAGGTATTTAGGCTGATTTACAGTTTACGTAATCTTGATGGCTCAATCAGGAAGTGAAAATTTTAAGTGCGTGTGCTATGGACGGGAGGAATCATGTGACCCGCAGCAATGAAAATTATGCCCCAGATAAGTACACTAAGAAAAAATAAACTTAATAGGAGTTTAAAAATAGGATTTTTTAAAGAAATACCAACCCATGAATATATTATGGCTTTTGAGAAGCAATAATTTGTTTGGAAGCCTTGAAAATAATTCCCCGGGACTGTTTTAAAAATATTACAAGATCAAAGAAGTGCTCAGTGAGAAATTAAAGCTTAATTATCAAAGGAATTATTTCTCTGAAGATCATATCCACTCAAGGCTTATGTTAAATGCTACTTTTCAATGCTATCTGCAGATCATATGATACATAACATCATTAAATAAAACAGTTTCAGCTACATATAAACACTTTTGCTTTATTTAGCATATAGTGGTATTAATTCCTGCAGCACAAAAACTGCTTAGTTTTATCCAGACTACACTCTAAGTTCTACAAATTTCAAAAGGTCATTGTATCATATTTAGCAAATATGTTCTCAAGAAGAAAATGTAAAAGCCCTAGAAATTTTCATTTGAGCTTGTGACAGACCACCCCTGGATAGTCTGAATTATTCTTGTGAGTTACATAAGTTGTGGTGCCGATACTGGACCATGTGCGTCCATCTACACTAGAAATCAAAAGGTGGGAGATGAAGGTTAAAACACCACAAGTGTAATGGACTGACTGGCTGATAGACAACTTTATATTACAGAAACTACTTAAGATATATTTTGGGCTACTTTTCTAAAACAGAATATATTAATAAAAGTATACTGAAATTAAAAGTTTTGGCCTCTGGCTGTTTTCTCAATGAAATTTCTGTTACTAATATGTTAATAAGTAATAATATATTAATACCAATAATAAAAATTTAACAAGTATTTGTAACTTCTAGTCATTACTGTTATCACTTTAATGCATGTTTCAAAGTAGTGTTCATAGTTTTATTTTAGCCTTTTAAAAAAAATTATAACAGCTCTGGGCAAGTGACAGGGTAAGGTCAGAGACATGAACCCATTCTGAATTTTCCTGATTATTAGTTCATCTTCCTTTAATTCTTAAACACAAGCAGTGGCTGGAGCAAAGAAATTATCAGCATATTCAGTAATCTTACAGAGAACAATGTTACAGTAGATCAAGAAAAGTCAGGGAATAAGGAGCATAGATTCTTCCAAGGTGGGGTATTAAATAACATCTGTCATCATCTTACTAAACTTGGTATCATACTTGCTGACCTCATTAAAGAAAGATGAACTGGTCATCAAGAAACATCCCAACAATCACCACAAACCCAGCTCTGCCACTTGCCTAGACTTTAATTCAGAATGGTTCTGAAAGACTATTCTTCTCAACTCCCTCATTCCTTGAGTCAGGAAACTGGCAAAGTTAGGAGATTCTGCTGTGTTACATAGATAGTTGACTGATAGCTGAAACCAGACTCAAGATTTCTCAATTTCTGGGCTGGTGTTCTTTTCACCAAGTGCTGCCTTACAACTTGGATCTGAGATTCAAGTAACTACCAATGAGCCAAGCCCTGGATACTTCTCTCTCATTAATAACTGAAGTGGAGTCAAGACAGAAAGCTTCACTCTGGCCCGCTCTCGCCTAGTCCCCAGCTTTTACAGGCCCACGGACCCTCATTCCTGTCTTTACCTCCTGGTCCATGCTGAGCATCATGGCCAGGAGGAGCAGGGCAAGTTCTGGGCAAGGGAGAGCTTGTTCAACTGTGAGGGTTCCAGTCCCTCTACCTGGCTCCCTCATGCAGCCACCTCATTTTCCCCAATGGAACAACCGAGGCACTAAAATAAGGAAGAGCGCGTATTTTAGTTCGCACCACAGCTGTATAGGGAATACGGATAAACACAAGAACCGAATAATATTTAAAAAATTACCACTTCATAATATTCACCAAAACTAATTCTGAGAGTAAGAAGTTAAATGTAAACTGGGCATACTGATGCATGCCTGTAATCCAAGCAGCTGGGAAGGCTGAGGCAGGAGGATCAAGTTCAAAGCCAGCCTCAGCAACTTAGTGAGACGCGGTCTTCAAAATAAAAAAAAAAAAAACAAAAAGGATTAGGGATGTGGCTCAGTGGTTAAGCACCCCTGGGTTCAATACTCAATATTAAAAAAAATAATAAATAAAAAGTTAAATATAAAAGGACAGAAAGGAAACTATTTAAGTATAAGGAAACATTTCTGAATTTAAATGGGAAAGTTAGACTCAGCTTTATAAACTGCAGTGGAAAAGGCAGCACATGGCAAAGTGAGCTGAGTCACCTACTACAAATGTCAGATGTTAAAATCCAGCAAACACAATCAAAAGGAGAGCAAAAAGTAACATACCTGTAATGGATGATATATAGTCTTTGCAAAGGTAAAATATGCTAACAAAAATTCACACAAAAAGTCAATTAGTGGGAAAAACTTTGAAATACACTAGCAAAAACCAAGATTTTTTTCATCAGATTCACAAAGATGAACACCAGAAAGAGCAAGCCACTGAAGGAAAGAAAGACCACCAAGGCCCAAAACAGCTTTGACTCATGACATGTCAATAAATATCACCTAAGGAAACACCCACAGCCATGCAGGGAAATAACAAGAATGTACTTCAACATGAAACTGAGAACAACCTGAACATCCAAAAGTGGAGGGACATTCGGGACAAAATACATCAGAGTAAACCCACGTGCTTAAACAGGGGTTTTCCAGGAACACTTAATGATACTGGAAATGCTGGGTATTAAATTGCACATAAATGTGATGTCAATATTATTAGGGAGAGGGAGGGAGGGAAGGAAGAGAAACGGAGAAGGTGCTAAGGAGGGAAGAAGGCCAGGAAGGAAGGAGTGCACAGAAGAAGGAGAGAAGCTAGCTTTGAGATGAGAATGAAAAATAATACATTAAAAAGTTTATGAAGCTGGATGTGGTAATTCCAGTGGCTTGGGAGGCTGAGACAGGAGGATTGCGAGTTCAAAGCCAGCTTCAATAACAGCAAATAAATAAATAAATACAGTTTATGAAGGGGCAGAAAAGAGAATTTACATTTTCCATTAACCTTTATAATCTTGAGATGTTTGATATTTCCTATAAGAAACATTCTTTTTATAATTGGAAAAAGGATATGTAAACTAATGAATATCCTATAAATATTTCTCAGCTCCATAAAGTTGTTAGTTTTTTTTGTGTGTGTGTGTGTGACAAGGTATGCTTATATGATATTTAATATGTAAAATTTACATTTAAAAACATAAGAATATGAATTAAAATATAAACAGTGGTTGCCTTTATGCAGTGCTATTGTGTACATTATTTTTCTATACCTTACAAATTATCTATAATTGTCATGTTGTTTTCATAATAAGAAAAAAAACCCACAAAATCACAATTATAGGACTGCTGAATGAAGAAGTTTTACTACTCATAGTTAAATTTCAAAATACAGAATATCAGTAGACACAAAAATCTGCCCTACTGCCAATAAATTTTTTTTTCTTCAACTTAGAGAAACCCATGACACACCTTCAGAAAACAGTAGGAACTGGTGGGTGTGTAGGAGGTGGGAACAAATCATATTTCTTAGCTGTCAAACTGTTTTCTCTATGTAGCAGTTCAGTAAGAGTCTTACTGAAACATGAGAATCTTGATAGTAGAAACATTACAGATGCTCTCCAACTTACGATGATTCAATTTACCATTTTTCAACTTTATGTTAGTGTGAAAACAAAATGCATTCAGTGGAAACCATTCTTCTTGCATTCTGATCTGTTCCCCGGCGCTGGTGAAGCTGGGCACTGCAGCTCCCTGTCAGTCATGTGATTATGGGAGTACCTCTACTCTCCAGTGCACTGTGTTGCTAAGCTACAATGTTATGCAGTTTAGGGGTACTAAATGCATTTTTTACTTACACTACTTTTAGCTTTTGATGGGTGAATCTGGACAGAGCACCAGCATAAACGGAGGAGCATCTGTACTGGGAAAAATGGCCCAAAGGTCACAGGCAAAAAGTAGTAAATGGACAAAAGAGGAAGGCAGGAGTCCATGAAAGCAACAGAAATATCAAGAGATTAAGATGCAAAAGTCATTAGATCCAAAAGAATTTGAAGATTGGAACTCACTTTGTACACCCCCACTCATAGTGATACTACTATTCATGGTATCTAAAATGTAGAGCAACCTGAGCGTTCATCAAACACACAACAGATGCTACAAGGATGAACCTTGAAGACCTTATACTAAGGGAAAGAATCCAGTCACAAAAAGACAAATACTGTGTGATTCTATCACATGTGGTACCCAGTCTAGTCAAATTCATAGAGAAGGAAAGAAGAATGGTGTTTTCTTCTTTCTTCCACAAGGGAATGGAGATTTGTATTTTAATGGATATGGATTTTCAGCTTTGCAAGACGAAAGGAATTCTGGAGATGGACAGTGATGACAGTTGCACAGTAATGCCATTGAACTACACGCTTAAGAATGGTTAAAATGGTAAATTTTATGTTGTGAATTTTACCACTAAAGTTAGAAATAATTTTAAAAGTATATATATATATATTTTACATGAAGAAACACTCTAAAAAGTGTGTGTACACGCATGTGCATGTATTTGTATATCAGAAGAAATCAGAAGTCAAAGTCTTGCAGGAGGTTCCTGATTTGGCACACATGAAAGTTTGAAGAATATCAATGGCACAGGAATCAAAATAGATATCGTTTCTGATGCTTAAATTTAAAAAATGTAATTATAGAAGTCAGCCCAGAAACACAGATCAAAAGTGAAAATAAGAAGGAACACTGTGTTTAACTTGAGAAGACTATACCATGGTTCTCTGTGGTTTTATGAGACCCTCTCATTTCAGCCAGCTTGAAAAACTCCCGCAACTTGGAAAGAACCTACAAATCCAAGCAACATCATCAGCTAACAGGAAAAAACAGAAGCACGAGGGAAACTCTGAGTGTCCAGAGAATATAACCTACACCCATGGTACACTATTCTCAAAGAATTAAAGGACTTTGGAACTGGACAAAGGTCCTAGGGTAGAGAGGTTTCAGGATCTAACACGCAGAGAGGCTGCTCAAGGTTGCTCAGTAACACAAGACTCAGACACACCCTGGAGGATTAGTCATGTTTTGCTGTTTATCTCTTATGTGGGTAACATTTTAAAGGTAAGAAACATAGAATAATTGGAATGTTCTTGCTACAAGTCACTTGGCTTAGTTGATTTTGTTCAAAAAATGTCTACTGAGTTCACAGGACGTAACTACCCCTCTGAAACTAAGCTAGGTGCTGGATGGTGCCTAAGATACTGCTATTCTCCTGGTAAATGGGCAGCTGCAAGTTAAAAGAGGTACAACGTGCTGTTGCACAAGTAAGAGGGGCTCTAATCTGGTTGACTAGACTGAGGACGGAAACCTGTAAGTGGTAATGTTTCAATAATAAGAGCAGTCAAGGGGCTGGGGCTGCAGCTCAGTGGCAGAGTGCTTGCCTGGCATATGTGAGGCGCTGGTTCGATCCTCAGCACCACATTAAAAATAAATAAATAAATAAAGGCATTCTGTCCATCTACAACTATAAAAAAAAATTTAAAATAATAAGAGCAGTCATTGTCACCAACTGGGATCAGTTTAGAACCTGTTGAATATGAGGTGCCATGCTAGGTATCATAATGGCATCTAAAAAGAAGCATGGAGCTTAGAATGGACAGAGAGAACCTGCAAAGAGCAATGGGCAGAAAAAGCCAGAGCAGTGGGACAGGGTCATGGAAGACCAGGAGAATGTATCAAACACTGATTATTACAAAGAGGTCATGGAAGATAAGGACCCTAATCTATCTAACAATCTGACAACAGGAAGCACTTTAGGGAGCTTAGCAGGTTGGCTAGAGCAGGATCCATTTGGTCACAAGTGTAGAAGCCAGAGGAAAACAGCCTGAATGTTGGGCAAAAGCACAGAAATGGAGATAGCAAGAGAGACGGTTCTGGGCAGGGGTTGTGGCTCAGAGGTAGAGTGCTTGCCTGGCATGTCTGGGGACCTAGGTTTAATCCTCAGCACCACATGAAAATAAGTAAATAAAATAAAGGTATTCTGTCCATCTACAACTAAGAAATAAAATTAAAAAAAAAAAAAAAAAGAGATGGTTCTTCCCAAAGTGGAGGCCTGGCAGAAATAAATGGAGAGGTAAATAAAAAGGAGGGTGATAATGACAGGTTAAAATTTTTAAAAATGGAGAAGATTGGAGGTTGTTTCAGTGCTCAAAGGAAAAAGTCAATGGGGATGACTGGGGTACAGTCAGAGAGGAAAACCTCTGAGAAGGTGAGATTGGAAGCAGATGGGGCCCAGAGCCTTGAGATGAGGAAGAACACTCGTCCCACCCCCCGGCCAACACACACACAAACACAAGAGCAGGCAAGGAAAAACAGGCAGCTGCAGACAAACCATGCCGAGTTGAAGAACCTGAGCGGGTTCATCCTCTGGATCCTCTTTTCTCTGAGGCACAGGAGGAATCGCCCACCGAAAATGAGTGTCAAAGAATGGATCACATGAGTGGAACTGCTACTAGATGAGAGAGGGCCAGCTGGCACTGATCAGCCTCCACAGACAAGAAGTTACCGTGATGAATAGGTTTCTCCCACATGTCAAATCACAAGTGCCACATCCCATCCTCCATGTGTCTGTGTGGGGTTTACCAAACGCTAAGAAAATAAAGAAAAACTCACCTGCGCTGAGCAGGCCTCATGAGAAGTCTCCTCTTCAGTACAGTAAGATCTGGCAAGCCGGCTGTCATCAGGAAATCCATTTTCCTCAGCCTCTCACCTCCTACACAGAACAAAGACAAGGTGTCCAGTGCCGGTGTGCAGAAAGACAACAGTCTGCAGTCAAGCTGGTGTGTATGGGCAACCAAGGCTGCATGATTTCATGGTCCATGCTCGCTGGAACTTCTGGTTTGATCTGAGTTGGGTTTTTGTTTCTGGGGTCATCAACCCTGATACATGTGAAGGCGTAACTACTATGAAGGCCAGACTCGTCCCCCTGCCAGGGCGGTGCAGAGGTGTCAAATGGGGAAAGGCCTGTCCTGGCCATGGCCACTTCTCTCAGGCACGGCTCTTATTCCTGCTCCTGCCAGGAAATGCTCGAGAGAGCAGAATTGAGGCCAGGAGCTGAGCACAATGATGCAAGTCCAAACACAGGCTAGGGAAGGCAGCATTTCAAGTGAGTGGATGTTGTATTTTTCCTGAGTGTGGAAAGGCATGAAATACATCTTTCTTTATAAAATCCTTCTGTAGAGACAGAATTCCTGTAATTAACATAAATCACTCCTGGTATTTTCAAGACATACATCTCCCAAAGAACTCAACAGAAAACCATTTAATTCTATATCCTTTTGGGTGAGAATGATAATACAACGGTAAAACCAGATCAGTTCAGCCAACTGTGGAGCGCTGCCACAAACAGTGAGATCTCTGAATTGTAGTGTGATTCTTTGGCTTTCATGAACCCTTTTTAAAAGTTTCATTTTCCTGTGTTCTTTTATTATAAAAGTGGGATAGTGTTACCAGGTACCAGCCAACAGGTACATGTGCCCGGCTCTCAGTGCTCTGCCTGTTCCAACCCGCCCTGCAGGCAGGTACGCTCCTTCTTCTCCCCACTAACGGAGAAGCACACGGAGGTCATTCCTTTATCTCTGGCCAGCAGCAGAGCACATGTGCCAGCCCAGGCTGTCCAGTCCCAGAGTCTTGTGCTAACCACTTCACCACACCAACATACCACAAAATTACCACTCAAATTCTGAATTTTGGTTGTCAGAAGAGAAAATCATCATTTATCCTACCTCTGTGCTATCATTATATCTTCAACGTCCTCCAAAGGCCCATGTGTTAAAGGCTGGGCTTCCAGGGTGGTGTTATTGGAGGGCAACTGAACCTGCAGGAGGCGGGGCCTTGTGGGAAGTCCTTAAGGGGATGCCCTGAGACAGATTATGGGACTCCAGCCTTTTCCTCTTTCCCTTTACTCCCTAGCTTGTGACATAAGCAGTTTTGTTCTGCCATAGGTTCCCAACATAACATGGTTCTTCATCATGGGCCCAGAAGCAATAAGGCCAACTGATCATTAGTGGGGCCTTCAAAACTGAGAGTAAAAATAAATCTTTTTTCTTTATAATTATCACAAGCATTTGTTACAGTGACAGAAAGTTAACTAACACACTCTTAGAATAATAGTGGTATATTTCTTACTCTCTTAATCCTTTGATTTTCAAATCAAGGCATCTGTTAAAAGAAATAAAATTTTCTTATATTCAAATTAAAAAAACTGTACTATATTTAAGTAAGTAAAACTATACACAAAAACTTTTCCAAGTAGAAATTCTACCCTTAGAAAAGGCTTGTTTAAAGTCGGATCTGCTTTTGTATATAATATGTTATTAAAACAATTTTTTTCCTCACAAGCTTCTTTACATTATGAAAAACGTATTTTCTAAGTGTCCTGGTTTTGTTCTGGTCACATTTACTTAGAATGAATTCAAAATCATTCATTTTTCAAAGCTGCATATACCCAATTTTTCCAATATGAAAAATAAAGTTATAAAAATATTTAGTTTTCCTTGAAGTTGCCTGCAACCTCAGGCTGGACCTTAGTTTTTATGATATGTTTCTGTGCAGATAAGAACAACATCATATCTAACATGGGAATGCTGGAACTTCTGGGGGGCCTCAGCATGGTTAGCTTCAGAAAACAAGCAAAATAATGTCTTCCGCCACACCCAGCTTCTGTCAGTAACCTGAGACACAAATATTCCATGATACACAAGTAGAAGACTATGCCAGTCACTTGAGGCTTATTAAGGCTGGCCAATGTGAACTGTTATTTCCGAGACTTTCCACATGTACAGACCTGTGATCTATACATTTTTTAGGTTCCTCTGAAATAGACCAATGTACATGGACAACCGATTTTCAACAAAGGTGCCAAAGCAATTCGATGAGGAAAGTGAAGTTCCTTCAACAAATCAACTGAGAAAGTATATGAAAAACAACAACAACAACAACAACAAAAAAAAACCTCTGACCTCTACCTAACCTCTACCTAACAAATTAACTGGTGACAGATCACTACCAAAACTGTAACTATTTTAAGAGAAAGCACAGAATAGCTTCATAAACTTGGAGAAAATAGACAATATTTGGTTAACAAAGAATACTCAAAAGAAAATTTAAAAATTTTTAATTAAGTTACTATGATAGTAACTCAAACCTGTTCACCAAAAAAGTCACTTAAAGAAATAAAAGGTAGGCTTCAGACTGGGAAAATATATTTGCATGAAGATTTCTGACAAAATAATTTTATCCATAATACGTACACAAAGACTCCTACCAATCAATAAGATCTTTTTTTTTGGTGGCACTGAGGCTTGAACCTAAGGCCTCATGCATGCTAGGCAAACACTTTACCAGTAAGCTACATCCTCAGCCCTAATTAGAATTAAGAAGAAAACAATGCAATTTGAATGTAGACAAAAAAAAAAAAACAAGCAAAAGATTTAAATAGACACATCAAAAAATATATGTAAATATGGTCAATGACTACATGCTATTAAGCAAATGCAAACTAAAAAAAAAAAAACACAGAATGGAGATGCTATTACATTTCTAGTGGAATGACCTAAATTAGAAAAACCATTATGCAAATGCTTACAAAAACTGAAGCACCTAGAACCCACATGCATAGCTTCTTACTCATTGCTTATTGCATGTAAAATGGTACAATTGCTTTGGGAAATGACTTGAAGATTTCTTATAAAGGTAAACATACAATTACTATTAGCAATTAAACCTAACCTAAATCTAAAAAGGAATGTGGGTAAAGAGAACTTGTTGATAGCAGCTTAATGTTTATAATAGCCAAGAAATTTTAAAAAAAAATCTGAATGCTGGTCAACAAGAGAAAGGATTAACAAATTAGATCTATCAACTCAGAGGAATATTTGGCAATAAAGGAAGAATGAACTGACCTTAAAGGTGATACTGGCCCCTACCTCTCTCTACCCTGAGGTGATAAGCTTTCTCTATCATGCACTTCTAACCATGACATGCTGCTTTTCCATAGGCCCAAAAAGCCAACGTGTCAACATATCTCTAAGATTGATGAGTCACAATAAACCTCTCATCCTTATAAGTTGACTCTCTCAAATATTTTGTCACAGTAACTGAAAGCTAATACACCTGGCTAAAAAATATTTCAGATTTAATTGCTTTGATATACTTCTAATAAATCAACTAGTCAAAGAACTTCTCATTTCAAGATGGTGATCAGGGCATATGGAAGACTCCATTACAGTTGTAAAAAGGTATATCAATCCACCACAATAAAAAAAAAATATCAGGGGCAAAGGAGCTTTCCATAAATATCTGGATATCGGAAAGATGAGGGAGGAGCACTGCCTGATGAGATAAGCAGAGGCAGTTCACACTGGTGGGCTTTCCCAGATGTACTGCTGCTGTGGAGGCAGACCAGTGACTGTATTCAGGAGAATCCCAATGAGGTCCAAAGAAAACAAATACAATACAGGACAGAAGAGACAAGCAGGATAGAAAGGAGATTAATTGAAAATATATAAGCCATTATTCCTTCCATGCCCATTTCCTGTGCTTATAAGAAAAGACTAAGGTTTACATGTCTCCAGGCAAAAAATAAAAATAAAAAAAGGCAGATGATTCTCTAAGGAAGCTCGATAAATGTCTGGTGAGGACTGAACAGTGAGTGTGGTTATGAGAGCCCCCAAATCAAGCTCTCTTCACTCTGACAACTGCTAAGTGCCAGGCCTCTGGAGGCCTCATACCACCCAAGGTAAAGCCTGCTCAGGACAAGAGGCACCCCAGACACACAGATTCAAGTCAGCCACAACACCACTTCATTTTAAATGTGAATGAACAACCAAAGAGAAATATAGATTTAGAAAGCCTGTGATATGGAAGAGAAAACTCAAATAAACACAAAAAGACCTTGGAAGACATAGAAAATTCAAGGGAGCAATTTTTTTTATATAGTTATTGAGGTGAATCTAAAACAAATGAACTTCCTCATAGACATTTTCCATGTTAAATTAACTTGTTTCTCAGGTGTGTTACTGACTTGTCCTTCAGATTTGATGCTCAGTCTGATTGGGTAGGAAGGCTGGGAGCAAACTCCAATGCCCTGTAGCCAGGGCTTTTCAAGGGGACAGTGCCTCCCCCAGGAGGACGTGGTGGAAACATGTGAGGGTGTTCTGGTCATAAAATGATGGCTGTTGAAGGGGAGGGAGCCAGAGATGTTACATGTCCTGCAGCGCAAAGGATACAAAGAAGTGCCCTGTATCATTCCGTGTGAGTTTCATTTGTCCTGTTGTATAATCAGTGAAAAATAGTTTATCATTTTTTAAGCCTATATTTTACTCCATTTTTACATGAAACACAACTTTGTATGCTTTAAAGTGTACAGTCAGGCTGGGGATATAGCTCAGTTGGTAGAGTGCTTGCCTAGCATGCACGAGGTCCTGGGTTCAATCCCCAGCACCACAAAAAATAACACAAAAGAGTATACTCATTTTCATTCTGTTGTCCACCTATATCTCACCTCTTTCCCCCCTATACTTCTAATATGAAAAGCTTCCCTGAAATTCAAGAAAGTTAAGAAACATCTATCTTAATATGTAGTTAATTAGACCTGAAAATTGTTTACATATGAAATGGGAAGTGTTGTTTATATTATAAATTGCTTTTCTTTTAGTTTCTCCTAGTTTACCTTACATCTAGGGTATTGATGTTTTAAAAGCTGTGTCCACTTGTTAATATTATCATTGAATTTTATTTTAGAGTAGTAAATGGGACATGACAGGCTTTGGGACTAGGAGCATTTCAAATCAGTGATCCAGTCCCTCTCTCTACTTGAAGAAGGACAGTATGCAAACCATCCAGATGGAAGGAATATTTATCTTCTTCGTGAAACTCTGCAGGGAAGATTTCACAAATGTCCATTACTAGCCCACTGATATGGGTTAGCATTTGGAAGTCTTCCCCTTAAGCTGTTTTAGACTTTGCCCATTACTTCTTCTTTATGGGAGTCTTCATGTATCACTTTGAAAACATGACCTTTAGTTACCTTCTCTCTAAAGGCAAGGTGAAAACGGGTGTTAGGGGAATTTTACATGGCATGCTGTAAGCTAGCAGAAAAGGTAAAAATAGACTCTGGTTTTCTTAGCAGTGGGGCATTGTGCCACTGCTCTTGCCACAGACACATTCTGCACGTGCCATTTCAGATTTCTGACAGTGGTATAGAACAGTACATCTTAGGTAAGGAACTGTCTGTCAGGTATATTCAACACTATTTCTTCTGTTGAATTAAGGATGATTAGTGACACCATGCAGAATATAGAGCAGAAAGTTCCAGCTTTCTGACTTTTATTTAGGGTAAAGTTGCTCCAGTTTGAAAATTGCTAACATCCAAATCTGGTTAATTAATGACAAAAAGGGAGTTTTTCATAGAATTCTACAATGCTCATTTCCTCCAAACAAGACTTAGTACATTCTTTCACATGTGGTCATTACAAGAAGGGGGGAGCAGTTTACTGTAAATGCCTTCTGATGCAATTCCACCATCTCTTTCAAAGGCAGGATTCATCCAAGTAAGGCTTAGTCACGTCTTCAAGAAAAATGCCACTGCACTGAATGTACACAGACTAAACCACATGCCTAAGGAGAAAGATGAGCTGATTCCAGGATTAGAAAACAAACCCAGAGAGGGGTGGTGTGTGTGTGGGTGGGATTTGGGGGTCAATCACATAGCTTCACATCAGAATGAATTATGTGGTATGTCCAAAAATTTGGCCTTCAACTCAGGAAAAAGTCTGACAGATGTGTTACAATCATTGTTTCACAAATCACATGCATGCAAACAGATTTCCTCTTTGCCTAGCTTTTAAAGCAATGTCCTAAAAAAGAATATAAACCTCAGTCCTAACCCAGGAACTTGTGTGTCATTAGCATCCCAGCAACTATGGCTATTTAATTTCTAAAATTTTGAAAAGGTAATCCTATACTTTAAAATTTGAAACTGAAACTACATTTTTAAGAGAGTGGATTCCACATGAAGAGGGCGAGACTGGGTAATACTATAAAGCAGTCTAGATAGAAAAACTTAAAAGACAGTTCTGAGTTCTTCCTAGTCAAGGACCAGTTCTTCCAAAATCTCAAATCTACCCAGAAGAAAAATAAAGAATGATCTCTACGGTTTACCCTTACCTAGATCACCAAGAATTCTTCTCAGGACCAGACGCACACATTTGTGGTCATGGAGGAGTCAATGCAAGCCCAGGAGTCACAGAAAACTCCAGGCTGCTGGCAGTTGGAGCCTGAAATCCCCTTGATGAATGAACCGCACGGTGATACACACATTCTGAGCAGGCTATTGGCTAAGGGGAGACAAGGCGTGCGCAAAGCTGATTTGCCACCTTCAGGGCAAGCCTCTTATAACCCATCTTAGAAAGAGGATGGATACACTACGTCCAAGAGAGTCAAAACTAGAGAGGGTTCGTTTTCCTGTGGCATTCTCCTGAATTCTACACAAACCACGAGGAGAACAAACCACAGAGTGATCTGCCTCCTTCAACAGGCAACGCCAGCGAAAAAAGAAATGTGATGTCGACACTGGCAATTTACAAATAAATCTCATACCACTGCCAAAGTTTGTTCGTGTTGCTCAGATATAGGTGCATGATTTTACGCCAAAAATTGTGAGCCTTGGTTTGGAGGCTCCATGTTAACTCTGCCAAAAGATGATAAAACTTTCAAAAGGAAACTGCTATGCTGATGATTACAAGAAAAAAAAAAAAGAATAGTGTAACTGATCTTTCTACAATTGGAGGTTTTCAATATGCCATCCGTGGGCCACCTGGATTAGATTTACCTATGACTGGACTCAGAGTCTCTGAGGTAGCACCTAGCATTTCAGGTTGTTCTTGTCTTTAAAGTTTGAGAACTCCCTTTTTCTGTTGCTAGAGCTGAACAATTATCTCAATCTTTTTTTTTTTTAATTATTCACACATTTCTGATTCCTGTTGAAATCAGGAGCAACAAAAACTATAGAACCTCTTTAGAACAACTTGTGGCTGTAACTCCAGGGAAAAGGACAGCCAATCTGGGTCTGCCTGATCACCTCAGCCCCTACTGCTCTAGGAAGAGAGAAGCTCAAGCTGAAGGAAAGTGGAAGATGCAGCACCTGAGGATGAATGAGCGAACACAAGCATCACCTTAAGGGATGGTGCAAGTGGAAAACACAAAGCGCACTGCCAAAACAAAAGGAAGACAAGGGTGGGGTGGGGGGTGCTGGCTACTTCCTGTTCCAGGCTTGGCATCAGGAACTTTATGCCTTGCCCAGAAGTGCACAGTGGCATAGACCAGGTGCCTCATCGCCAGCAGGTTCACATGGGCTGCCTTCTCCACAGAGGGCTCAGCTGGATCCGCATAACCTCACCTCAACAGCCAACAAACCATGAAGGATTTTTAAATATGGAAATGTTTTTGGAATGGAAGCACCTTTCCATATTTCTTATTCTCATGCCTTCTTTGTTCAGTCTAAGGTTATGTGACTTTTCAGATTTCAGAGTAGCTTTACATCATCTCCCCTCCTTTTAAACCAGTTCATTTCAAGTCCAAAGTGCTGGGCAAAAACCTCGTCACTAAAATACAGATAGGAAAATGTGATGTGAACAGCACCAACAGGTAGGAAAATAGTTTTTTATTTAAATAATAAGAGTTTAATCTTTTTCCAAGAGGCATGATGTTTCTGAAGAAACTTTCTGGATAAGGGGAGCTCAACTTAGAAAACAGTGTATTTATGAACATTTTTCCAAATGCCCCTCTTGTTTTAAGAAAGATAATTCTGGACTCTGACATCCTTAAACAAAAAGGAAGGAAGTTGACTTTTAACTCTTTAGTATGAGTTGATCTAGTATATTTGGTGTTCCAAGTATTGTGCTTTACAGGAAAAAAAACAAAACTGCATCTGTCAGGGTAGTGTTCTCAAATTTTGCATTAGGACTGAGGCCCTTTGTGTTCCCCTGTTGCACAGTCCAGATGAAAGCAGAGCATTCCTGACTGATGTGGCAGGCCAGGGGACCCTGTGTACACTCTGTTTTTACCTATTCACACACACCTATGGTAAAGTTAACTTGGGCCACAGTGAAAGACTAAGAACTAACAGTAAAGCAGAACAATTATGACAATATACTATAATAAAAAGCTATGTGAATGTGGTCTCTTAATTTCTGGAACTTTCCATTTAATATTTTCAGACTAAATTGACTACAAGTTACAAACCAAGGACAGTGAAACTATGGGGAGCTACTCAGTCAACTTTTTTCTACAAGCATGGTTAAGAGAAATACTGGCATCAAAGTAGTCCTCAACTACTCAAAACATACCTACACTTCAGGGGTTTAGGACTGAGGTCACTCCCCACCCCCAGGAATACTGCTGCTAAAAACAATAATCAGGACCTTACACAAAATGATTTCACTTATAATGTATATATAATACCATATATGTGAAATGAAATGCATATTGTAACCATGGTGCAATACTAGTAATTCTATAAGGAATAAAATATTAGAAACATTAATGATCTTTCCGTTTACAACTGTAAGGAGGAGGAGGATTTAGTAAGAGGAGAATGAACCAGACTGAGACTCTTAAGAGCTTTCAAACTGATGATGCTAGTATTTACGCTTTATTTTGCCCCAAACACACTGTGTTCTTTTCTCTTAATATGATGACATCATTACTCTTGACTTATAAGCTGTTGCAGATACCTTTGAAGGTGCTTCAAAATTAAACAAGAAGAAAAAAAAGCTTAGAAAGATTGACTAAAAATATATAAGAAATGTGATAAGTATATAATTGCTTTAGAATGAATAAGACTACAAGAGGCAGAAAAAGAAGAGAATGTAATAATCAAAGTTCCCCCAATTTGACAAAAAAGGTTCTGTGTTGGATATATGACCTGAACCAGGGTAGCCTGACTGCTTGTGGGGTGGAAGCTACCAGGAGCTGACCAAAAGCAGACAGTGTGAGATCAGCCACATGCGTGACCGGGATGTGTGCAAGGCAGCATCTATGATCTGGGAAGCTCCGGGTGGTAAACCTGGTAACAATCTGCTCATCAATCTTGCAAAGAAGTAGCTATTTGGACTGGCTGGTGACTCAATGAGTGAGAACCCAGAGTCAGGTGTGGTGTGGTGTGTGGTCAGCTTCGTGGTCTGAGAGCATGAAAAGAAGCAAGCTCCCAAATGCACAGCGCTGGCCAAGAAGGGCCAAGCCAAACCCCAGGGAAGCCCAGAGTAAAGAAGCAAGCCCTCCAGAGCTCCATTCTAACAATAAAGCCATTCTTGTGCACAAGATTCTCAAACTTTATTGGAAGGAATGGGAGGGATAGAGGCTATCACAATTCTGAAATTTTTGTTACCATTAACATAAGTTTTATTAGTTTTATGTATTTTTAATATTATGAACATGCCAAAGAATCTGAAATAGAATAATATTTAAAGATTTTTTAAGTGACAATATAGGCTTTGATCTTACAAAATAGATGGATGACATTTAAAAATGTGTGTGGTGGGGATGTCAGGCAGGTGAAACCCAGTTCTACAAGCAGGGCAAAGTGTGTAACAGAATGAAAAGGAAGGGATTTGGGCTATAACTGAAGGTATCCTTTCCTCTTTGGTTCTTGAAAATATTCAAATTAGTCTAATATGTGGTAATACATTACTGGATTGCAAAATAAATTCAGTGTACTAAAAGCAGCAGAATTGAAACAAAAAAATAAGAGTTTATCACACTCAGTGTAACTACATTTGTGTGTGTTGTGTGTACTTTTTCATGATGTAAAATAGTCGTTTCTGCCAGTTATAGGAAAGAAAATGGTCTATCAGGAGAGATTAAAAATCATGTTTGAAATGAGGTGGGTGGATCATGTATAGATTTAATTTTAATTGGGGCTCTGTCATACGTCCTTATCTTAGAAACTAATCCACAAACCATGGTTCATTTGCATTACACTTCTCAACAATTCTAAAGATATCACGCAAATCATTGTTCACTCACTGAACCCCATCCCTGAGGGGTTATGGAGACAGGATAAAAATCGAAAATGCAGAAGCAAAAAAACAAACACCCCGCCTCAAATCCGTTAAATATTAGAGCCGTATAATAATAGCTAACATGTACTGAGTGTGTATTGTGTACTTAAGAGTGTTCTAAGCACTTCACACATCATTAACTCATTTGATCCTCTCAATAATCCTAGAAAAGTATATGTTAACATTATCCCTGTTCTACAGATAAAGACCCTAAGAATGAAGTCAGTTACTTATGAGGCAGAGTCCGTATCTGGACCCAGGAAGTCCGGACCCAGAGTTCTACTCTTAATTGCATGGTATCCTGGGCTGTTAATACCACACCCATGCAGAACTGACAAGAAGACTGAGCACTGGTAGGAAGAACATGAAGCACTACTTCCTGGGCTTTGCCAGCCAGCCTTGTTCCTCCCACCAGTGACATACAACACACAGTCTATGCAACACAAGACAGCCTTTGCCACATTGTTCCCGGAAGCATTCTGAACATGCTTCCCAGCAAAAAGTAGTTCAAATTCCTTCTTCCCTGTCTAGAAAATTTATAAGATGTTATGGGCCCTTACTGACCTGTAGTAAACCTAACTCTTATTTAAGAGATAAGAGGCATTCATTCAGGTTTGGTTCTTAAACTTCATATCAGTCAATCATTTCCAGCATCTCCTTCAGGTCTTACCTTTACAGACTAGTGGTCCTGTAGCTAGTGCAACTGCGGCTAGTCTGGCCATACAGAGCTCTTAGGGGTACCTCTGTTCTTTCCCCATGCAATGTTTCTTAGTGGTTTCAAATAGGATTCCAGGCATAAAATATACTGAGACAAGTGTTTCACCATGTTTCATAAAAATATGAAAAGATATGTGCCCAAAGATTATTTTCCAGTCTCATCCACCCACCCTTGTCTTCAGGTTATATAGTAAACCTTATAACAGGGTCTACACAGATAGGAAAATAAGCAAAAATCAACACTATTGTTGGTAGCCTGATTCCTTTCTGAGAAATCTGGTCCTTGAATAAGAACCTTAATTTTTAAATGCTGAGTAAATATAATAAGCACTTGCCTCTTGTATAAGCCAAGTTAAAAATGGCCAGAGCCAATAAATTTTGGAACAAAAGGAAATCAATACTTGGGTTTTCATTTTTTGTCTGACCACTATACCTTGGTCACAAAATCTGAAAATTTTCTCATGAATGCACCTTTTAGCCAAATATAACGTCTTTCAAACTTGTTATGATTAAAATTAATGCATAAAATGGCTTGTACCTTGTGACATGGAGAATTAAATTTTAGAATAATTCAGAATTTTTTCAAAATTTAATGAAATATTCAAATAATTAAAAAATCTGAGGCTTCAGTAGACTGTGACAATGCTTCACCATACTTTATATATTTATATACACACTCTCTAAATAATTTTATTAATATTGAATACAAAGAATGTTCAACATTCCTTTTGAAAGATACAGTTAAGATAGGGTATGGTCAAAATAAAATTTCTCATTGAACAATACTGTCTACATGTCAATGTCAAAGTCATCTAAGAAGCAGAAAGAGCTGGGTGCCGTGCTGCATGCCTTTAATTCCAACCACTCAGGGGGCTGAGGCATGAGGATCTCAAGCTCAAGGCCAGCCTCAGCAACTCAGGGATACCCTCAGCAACTTGGTGAGACCTTGTCTCAAAATAAAATGTGACAAGGGCTGGGGATGTGACTCTGCGGTTAAGCACCCCTGGGTTCAATTCCCAGTACCAACAAAAAAGAAGCAGCATCTGGAAATATGATGCTATTGTCCACCATTATAATACTGTTTAGGTATATTTAGGTTACTTCTTTTAGTGAACAGATTAATCTGTATATTTCTACCAAGTATTCATTGTGTCTAAAACCAATACTTTCTGCATGGCTGGGACACATTTTCTGTGGTTTTGAAAAATAAAAGGATGATTCAATTATGTACTGATCTAGTCAGTCAGCTTCTAAAAAATAAGTTTTGGATAAGAATGGTAATGTCTGCACTTAACAATACAAAACGTTTTACAAGTGGTGGAAACACACTGGGACTTTTTTTTTTTTATGATGATGATAATGCTTGGTTTTTCCTGCTCCCATCACCCTGTTTCATTAGGGCCCTGGAGAGCAGGAGCACTCACTTGTAAGACAGTCCAATGGTTATGGCACAGGGGGAGGGGAATCAAATGCAAAACCATAGCCTTGGCAAACACAACGCATTCAGACAACACATTAGTGTTTAGCATCAAAACTGCGTCTATACCAGCAAAAAGTGTTGCAGACAGTAACCTTCTAGACAGCAGCATTTTGTCAGTTGAAGGAACTTGGCAGAGGCCTTTCTAGAATATAGAAATTAGAGGAGTTGTTTCCTGAGTAGAATTAAGGGTACACACAACTGAAAAAGACAGGGAATGTCTCAGGAAGCAAGGGCTCAGTATGTATATTTACTCTCACTGATAGAGAAGAAAGTTGTTCCAGGCTTAAAAATGATCCCATACAACCTTTACTACCACTGAGGCGAAGTGGGGGCTTGTCTTCCTGTTGGTACACATGTGAAGCTGTCCTCAAGCTAGCCGAGTGGAAATCAGTGAACCGGTGTAAGTAGGTAGGCTTTGCTTTCTCTTAACACTTTGCTAAAATGAACACTTTATAAGCAGTATGTTTTTTAAAACTGCATAACAGACTGAGCCTTAACATTCATTTTTGAAAATTACTAAACTTCTAGTTGAGCAGGTACTATCTACCGGTCAGTACTAGTTTTGCCCTTTTATAGCTCTGTGGTCTTGTGCAAGTCCCATCTGCTTTCAGAGACCCAGTTTCCTTGTCTATAAATTGAAAAGCTTAAACATCCTCTCACCTTCCTTCCAGTTCAAGCTTAAATGGCTATATAAAAATTATTCTGTAACTTATTTTCTCTCTCAAATATCCTTGACCTAATCTTACATTAATTTCACTTTAAAAGGGGTGTGTGTGAAAATAGTGGGGGAGGAAGGCTTGTCAAAATGGATTTAAGTGTTAACTTTCTGCAGTCTTGGACATTACAGATGTGCAAGCAGCTCTTTAGACTTTATTCATCTAGCCTAACAAAGTTAAGACCTATTGAACAAAAACTCCCCATTTTTTTCTCCTCTAAGCCCCTGACAACCACCATTCTACTCTGAGTTTGACCATTTTAGATAACATCCTATAAGTAGAATCAGGTAGTCCTTCTGTGACTAGCAAATTTCTCTTAACATAATGTCTTCAGGTTCATCTATGTTGTCCCATTTGGAAAGACTTTCTTCTTTAAGGCTGAATAATATTCCACTGGGTGTGCAGGGCAGGGATGGGGAGGATACACATACCCTGTTGTCTTTATCCTTTCATTCACTGATGAACATATAGGTTTCTTCCATAGTTTGGTTACTGTAAATGATTCACAGTGAACACGGAAGTGATCTCTTTGAGATCCTGATTTTAATTCTTTTGGATATATACTCACATTGGGATCACTGAATCCCATTTATAATTGTATCCAAAACAATGAAACACTTGGAAATAAGCTTAACATTTAAAATACTTGTACTTGAAAACTATATCAGATTAACGAAAGAAATTAAAGGTGGCACAAATAAATGGAAAGATATACCATGTTCATGGATCCAAAGATAATACTGTTAAAATTCCTATTACCCAAAGCAATCTACAAATTTAATGCAACCCATATTTAAAACACTGAAATTCAAGTGGAGCAACAAAAGACCCCAATAGTCAAAACAATCTTGACAAAGTATAAAGCTGGAGGCATCACACTTTCTGACCTCCAAATGCATTACAAAGCTACAGTATTTACACATGATTTTAGAGTGGACAATTAAAACAATATGGCAGACATACAGTATTTACACATGATTTTAGAGTGGACAGTTAAAACAATAAAGCAGACATACAGGCCAGTGGATGAGAAAAAAGGCCAGAAATAACCCAAACACATATTACCAACTGAACCCAGAAAGAACAATCTCAAATGGTATTGAGAAAACTGGACATCCACATGCAAAAGAACAAAACTTAGAATCATCTTACACTCTACACACACACAAATCAAATAAAATGAGTTAAAAGATTTAAATGTAAGTCCTGAATTCATAAAACACTTAGGGGGACACATAGGAGGAATGTTTTATGTCATTCGTTTAAGTGATGATTTTTTAAAAAAAATATATGACAACAAAAGCTTCTGTAATGAAAGTGAAGGCAGACAAGCGGGACCCGACCCAGCTAAAAAGCCCTGCAGAGACAAGGAGGTAACCAGGACCATGAAAAGGCCACCAGATATCTGATAAGAAGCTACTATCCAGAACACATAGGGAACTCCAACAACTCAACAGCAGAAGCCTACCTAATGACAACTGGGCAAAGGACTGGATTTCTTCAGAGATGACATATAATTACCATTGAGTACATGAAAAGGTGCTTGACAGGTTCTTCAGGGCAACATGAAGCAAAACCACAATGGGATATCCCTTTTACACCTTTTAGGATGGCTTTTATTAAAAAAAAAAAAAAAGTGCTGAGAAGGATGTGGAAAAATTGGAACCCTCGTGCAGTACTGATGGGAAATATGCTGTGGTACCATCTGATACGGCACTTCCACTTCTCCATATACTTTTCCTAATCATTAACGTAGGCACACCTGATATACTGATGCACAAATACCATGTTGGTTACACGCATTTTAAGTAGCAATGATACTTTTAATTATTCTATTTCTGAGGACTACACAGTAGATCCATAAACTGCAAATACTTACTAATACCAAATTATTAAGATAATGCTCTGAAATTAGGAAAACTAGAGGTTTTTTTTAAACCTATTATGACTTCTTAGTATTATCTTTGTATGGCTATCACAGCTAACCAGCTATGTAAAACCAAAAGCTTTTTAAAACTTTAAACATTGTCACAATATTATTTGGAGCCAGTTAGTACCAGATTCTGATGAGACTATGGTCATGATTTGATTCCCAGATAGGTATAACCTACCCCAACAGTTTTCCATATCATGCAGGGGTCTGTAAAACTGGGATGACAGTAGGGCTTCTCCTTATGCTGTCAGCCAATGCCTAGCACACAGGATATATTCACCAAATATCATCAACATGATTGTTTTCTTTGCCAGATTACCACCAAAAAAAAAGTCAAATAGATCAAAACCCCTAACCATAAGAAACAACTACCAGAATTCACGGAGTACTTTAAGTACCTTTGTATACAGCAACCACAGGAGTAACAATGTATTAAAAGTACTTACAAAGTACATTATTTCAGAGCAACAACATAAATACTTAAGATCTCAGCATTGTTAAGCACTGAAGTTCAAAAGCAACAATTTTTAATATACCATCTCATCTGGTTTTGGGCTATTATTTTCTTTTATTCACCCTTTTTCCTTTTAAAAAAAGTTACTTGATGAGGTCCTTGTACTTTTCACGATTCCTCTAGTAGGTTTCTTGGTAAAAGGAATAACAGTTTCTATTTTCACTTTAGTTTCCTTCTCAGAACAAGAAGGAAAATGGCCGGAAAAGTTGGAAAAGTCTACAATATTTTTTAAAAAATATGTGCTTTTATTCTCGTTTGGGGTTATTAAACTCAAGAATACTTATTTTATGTTCCCAAATATGGTGTAGATTTCTGCCATAATTTGTCCCCTTGAATCACCATTCCTGTCCTTGGCCCTCCTGCCATGCTCTGAAGCCTGGGCAATCCTGTCCCTCCATCCCTACCTCAACCTCCTGGTGTGGAGCAGAGAAAAGACAAAGGCTCCTGAGCCAGAGCTGCAGCAGGGGTGAGGCTTTAGCTCCCTCTTCTGTATGCTCTGAACACTATTGGCAAAGGGGACTTACAGACATCCTCGGTGCTTCTCTGCTGCTTATGGTTTGGTTAGGCATAGGACTGGAGGTCACTCTTAGAATATCGTCCAGAGGGCTGGGCATACAGCTCAGTTGTGGAGTGCTTACCTCACATGCACAAGGCTCTGGGTTCAATCCCCAGCACACACACACACAAAAAAAAAATCCTTTCAAATTAAAAAAAAATCTAGCTAAAGATTCTTTTTAGAAGTTCTTATGTTTTTTTTCCAGCATTTAGGGATACAAATAAAGTGATTTTGAAGTATGTATTTGAAATCTCTCTAACATTACTTCTCAGGCACCTGGCTCTTACCTATGTTGTGCTAAATTTTAAATTCATCAACCCAGAATGGAATGGGACAAAAGAATGACCCACAGCTAATACCAAAATTTTAGGGTAGTTTTTAAATTACTTGGAAGAAGTAATCAGAAGTATGAGGAAAAAGTAGAAGGGTGTCTCAAAAGGCTAGAGGAAAGACAATGCCAAGGGAAGAGAAGAATGAACTGCAGTGGCCATCACAAGGTCAAGGAACTGAGAAGTTCCAGCTAAGGGCAACTTGCGTGCGAGGCACATGGCCCTCTTGGGAAGGGCAGAGAGGTCTGTCTGCAAGGCTTTTATATCAGAGCTGCTTGCTTGGTTCTTTGAGGACAGGACTTATCATCACTACTGCAAAACTCTTTCCTTTTCTGCTTTTCCTCATCTCTACAGAGGCTCTCAACCACCTGTTAGTCCAGCTCCTCTGGCCTTTTCCTAGGACTGTCTTCCAACTGCCCTGAAATGATCCAACTGCCAGATCCTCTGCATCTCCCAGACCTTTCTACACCCTCTTCCAGGAAGACATGATGCACTGTCTGTATCTCAAGACAAACTACATAAATGCAGAAGACCTTACACAATGGATTGGTTCAGTTAATCTTCAAGGTAAATGGTGAGCAAAGGAGGAAGAATACACCTGGGGAAGAGATGTCCAAGGAGTTAACATCCCTTACTTCAAAGCTAAGAAGAAAATGTCAGAAAATTTTACTATTCTATTCCCTTAATTTACTGGAAAAAATTCATGAATCATTAAAAACTGTCTCATTAAAAATCAGAGGGAAATCAAAATGAAATCCTAATGTTTTCAAAGAATTTTTAGGGGTACAGGGGTGCTCTACCACTGAGATACAACCCCCACCCTTTATATTTTGAGACAGAGTCTTGCTAAGTTGCCACAGCTGGCCTCAAACTTGCAATCTACCTGCCTCATTTTCCAGAGTCACTGGGATTACAGGTGTGTGCCATCACACCCAGCTTTTTTTTTTCCTCAAATGATTTTGATACAGACATCTTGACATCTAGCAGCTATCAAGTCTGCTTTATTCTTCTCTCAAAATACATCCAAATCTGAAACACTGTGTAACAAAGTAATCCAATTGTAATGTGTTCATCATTAGCACTAATACTTGGCTAATTTTCAGTGAATCTGCTGTATTTACAATGACACAGAAAGACTTTATTAATCATAAGTAAAATGAGAGCATATGAGAAGACCAAATGAGCAACTCTGGCTTGGCTTCAACAACAAAATATGTAGAAACTTCTATGACTACTCAAATGAGGTTTTTTTTAGAACAGAAAACTAGGGTATACTGTCTTGCTTACTCTCTGTCAACTTTAGAACTATCTCTCAAAAACAGGTGAATTATTGGTTTAGTATTGCTTAAGAGAACCACTTTACACATATAATCTTTACAATTTGTTGAGCCCATGGAGTAATCTTAGGTATGCATGATTATAATTCCTTTATGAATATGTACCTTTGAAATCAATTGAGAATTTTACTAAATGGGTACTGCAAAGAAATTACTATGATATTCTGACTAGAGCTTTGAAGTAAAGAAGCAATAGACTTTTTTCTGTTCTTTTTAGTTATACATGACAGTAGAATGTATTTTGACATATTATACACACATGGAGTAAACTTCCCATTCTTGTGATGGTATGTGATGTGGAGTACACTGGTCATGTGTTTGTATATGAACAGAATGAATCAGACCTTACTTTCCCATCTTTCCTATTCCCATTCCCACTCCCTTCCCTTCATTCCTCTTTGTCTAATCCAAAATACTTCTACTCTCTCTTATCTCCCCCTTATTGTAAATCAGCACCCGCATATCAGACAGAACATTCAGCCTTTGGTTTTTGGGGATTGGCTTTTTCACTTAACATGATAGCCTTCAATTCCGTCCATTTACCAGCAAATGCCATAATTTCATTTTTCTTTATAGCTGAATAATATTCCATTGTGTATATATACACCACATTTTCTTTGGCCATTCATCTGTTGAAGGGTACCTAGGCTGGTTCCCTAGTTCAGTTATTGTGAATTGAGCAAGAAGCAATACATTTTATATTTTGTTTTCCAGCACAAGACTTGTAACTAGGACCAAAATGGACCTCTCCTACAACAAATCAAGCTGCAAAGCTACTCCATTTAAAAAGTAAGTTCTTAACTATCTTGGAAGAGTAAAGTATCATTTCCAAAAGTTTTAAGTGAATCCAGGCCTGTGAGTGTTTTATTTCACAGTCCCATTACAAATATATGAAGCACAGGACTCAAGGTTTTACTATGGTATCCTTCCTCTGTCCCCACTGCCCCATGTGGTCTCAGTTCTTATCAACATACTATGAAAACATAAAGGTCCTAAAATGTAATATTCAGATCAGAAAAGTAGTGCAACACTACATTTGGCCAGCAGGTGTCTCTATGCAGTCCATGGCACCAACCAATATAGACCCTATGGTTGCTCTAACTGCAATACCTGCACATTTAAGTGCATGGATCATGAGATTGGTCCATCAGAAGAGTTATGCTTCTGAGAAACTGAGTATAGGATCTAAACATTATAGGACTTAATGAAAAATGAGTTTTGAAAATGCTATTTAACATGCAAGATCTAACAGTACAGACAGATCTATTTCATTTAAATGATAAGTAACAAGATTCTTGGCTCTTGGTCAGGAGGAGAACATCAAAGTTCAAACAAAAATAAGGCTGAGGAGGGACTGGTATGGGAGAAAATAGAAACAGAAGCTGTTTCTGTTACCAAAGGAAGGAAAGAGTTCAGTGCACAAATAGAGCTGAGGCAGGTCTGAGGAGTGTGGGGGACACAGATTGAGCACATTGGTGCAGGACATGGGCAGAAGGGCATGAAAGTGTGTATTCCCACCACAGCACTAAAGTATTACAAGTCCGTCAAAGGACAACTCACTGAAGAGTATGAAGTACAATGTGTATGTTATGACCCGCCACAGAAGAGAGAAAAAGACAAAAAGTGACAGAATACAATAGACTAGAAAACCCCCATATGCATAAATGTATGTGCTGGGTCCTAAAGCAACCTGTAGTTCCTCCTGTGGGTTCTAGAAGAAAGGCCTGAGAGCCATCAACCTATTCAGTGCACCCCCAGGCCCACCTCCCCTAAGTTAATCTCATCCACTATGAAATCTCCAAACAAGTTAACAGCTGAAGGGGAGACCTCAAACATCTAACTGCCATGTCAGACCATGGGTCCTGCTTCCAGCATCTGTACCCCACTCCAAGTAAAGAGATGCTGAAATGCTGAAGGAGAGGGGTCAGGGAAGGCAGAAAGGCTGGACAGGAGGGGACGGCAGCATCTGCAGCATTCCCCAGGGCAGGAGACCCAAGTCTCTGAACAGAGGCCAAAAATATGCAGGAACTGGTACAAATCCAAAGAGATGTCAAACAGAATTAGTAGAAAGGCAGCATTCAACATTAAATCCCATTACCAAAAGGAGTACTCGACACATGGTATGCCCCTTGTTAGTGTTAGCTGAGCGTGTCAGGAGGTCTCATTGGCACTAACAGCTCTATGACGTGAAGCTGCTACCAAGGCAGGTTCAACAGTTTGCATTTCCTACTCCAAGTTATCCCTTGCCACCCTCAGGAGAAATGGGAGTGCTATTCTTAATGTCACCCTTGCTGTCATTAGTGACCATCCCTATGCAAGTTCCATGGGCACCTGTAAACTAAGCTGCTTCGTTTCCCAATGATAGTTAACTTTAAGAATTTTAAAGAACCTTGTTTTATTTCAAAACTGAATCTGATCTGACACTAAGAAGGTCGTCATGAGTGGATGTTCAAAAACAAAAGCAAATGGGTGCTCAGAGATCAAGACGTGAAGTTTCTCAGGATCATTATGACAGGCCATAGAGGGGCCACGTCAGAACTTCCAGTGATGTTCATGGCTTTAGGGGCAAAGTTCATGGTTTTGTTGGGAATTTGTGTGTGTTTCTGGGTATGTGTGTGTGAGTATAATTGGTGTGTTTGGGGTTTGGGTACATTTAAAAGAACTTATTAGAATAATAACAAACATTTATATACTATTGACTATATTTTAATGTGCATAACAAATATATACATAACTCTTTGTTAATTTCGGTTACCTGCTCAGTGCTTTATTCTGTTCCATTAAAAGTACTTCTACTTGTTTCATTTTTCGGCTGGAAAAGACAAGGAGAATACTGTTAGTGGCCAGCACAAATGCATAAATTTCACATCCTACTTTGCTATTTTCCAAATCTGGAAGCATTAAACTACAGTCCATTATTCTAGCTGTATCATGCTACTGAGATTCTAACTAGAACCATTATGAAGACATTATCCCTGCATGTATAGTAACAGGGGATTTGAAAATCAGACACCTTAGAGCTTCAATGGAAATTAAGCTGACATGGTAAAAAGTTAGATGCACAGAAAAACAATTTAGAATAAGATCCCCCTTGACTCTGGACCCTTCTGTGTTTAATACAATTTTTCGAGACATACTGTCTCTGAAATTCCTTTTTTTAGGTAAGCAACACCTCCCCATCCCCAGCTGAAATAACTGCAGTTCTAAAGCTAGGACCAAATGGTAGATGCATTTTTTTAAAATTTGCTTAATTTTTTAGAAACATTCTAATGGAAAGCATTTTTCAAAAAAGGGGGTGTTTTTTTAGGAAAGGCACCTGTTCAGAGAGACTGCTCTGGGTGACATTCATCCTGCAGAACTCAGGACTATCCAGGCTCTACCCCATACCTCTGCAGGCTCCAAAAGTCTATCTCACTGAAGTTCCAGAATTGATCATGTTTATCAATACCTACTCATGCTAATGAAGTTCACAAGAACTGACAAAGACATAATGTCTATGTATTCATTTACAATGAAAATGCAACTGTCAGGGCTACGGTTATAGCCCAGTGGTAGAGCGTTCGCCTCTCATGTGTGAGGCATCAGGTTCGATCCTCAGCACCATGTAAAAATCAAATAAAAGTATTGTGTTTAAAAAAAGAAAGAAAATGCAACTGTCAAGGCAGCCTGGACACATGCTCCATCTAGTTTGATCAATAGATTCCCAATTCTTCAAAGGATAATTTCCTGAGAGCCAGCAAATCCCAGGACAGTCAGAGACTAGGCCCATCTATGTCAGCAGACTGTTTAGTGAGACTACTGGAGCAACCCCCAGCTCAGTGCTGGGGCCTCTCTCTTCCTCCACGGCCACCCTAGTCCAAGCTGCTCCTGTCCTCCTCCTGGACAAACACAAAACACCTCCAGCTGTTTTTCCAGCTTCCACATTTCTCCCTCCCCATCTATTAATCCACAGTGTGTCCACAGAAAACATTTTAAACTATAAAATGCACCATGGTTCAGCCCTGCCTGCACCCCTCCAATGCTCTGGGTGTGTCTCCTGATAAACTCACTGGAGCTGACACTCAGGCACAATCTGGCCCTGCTTGCCTCTCTAGCTCCTCCTCATGTTCCTCTCCTTGGACACCCTCTCACTTTAGCCACACTGGACTACTACTGCTCCCATGAGACACAAGGGTCCCTCCACGCCAATGATTTTGCACCCCTTATTTCTTCTTGGAAATTATTCACATACTCTGCTACTATTCTTTCAAAATCCCCCCACATGCCTACCTAGTATCCAACCTGCAGATCCTAGCTCAAAGTACATGATCCCACAAGTAGGACAAACGACCCTATTTTAAGCTTCAGAGGGCCTTGATCTCCTCCTCTGTAGCCCCTATCACAGTTCATAATACATACTTACATAACTAGTTAAGTTTATCAATCTCACTAGACTATATATAAGCAGCTCCATGAGGATGACGATGAACTTATTTCATTAACATGGCTCACAACATGGTTGTTCAATATGGCTTACGTACGGCTCTGGGCTATTAGAACCCACTGTTTCCATCACCAACACTGGGCTAATTCTACCAGCAGACCATGTGGGCTTTGCCGAGTGGGCACCATCCTCCCCACTGTGCCCACTCCAGGAGCACTGGTAATGAGATAGGCTCTGTCTACACTGATGTCTATATAGATTTTTTGTTTCCTATACTTAGATGAGCAAAGTAAATCTTAAGCTATTAAAAGAGAAATTGCACAGAGTTCAAGACACGTTTAAGTAGCAACTCTGCAGAGGGGACTCTGGCAGTGGGTTACTAAGAAACACCATCAACAAAAAAGAAAACACACACATCAGCCAAAGGAAGCCCTTAACAAGACAACACTGGCAAATGGATGTGCACACTCTTTCAGAGCAGGACAGGAAAGTTTGCTTCAGGCACTGCCACAACTGAGGGGCTGGGCAGAGGGGAAATGTGATGGTCCCTAGAGAAGCGCCCTTTGCTACACCCCCTCCCTTCCCCAGGGCATGGCACACAGGAGACTGGGGTATGCTGACTCCGCTATTTATCCATTTGCCTTACAACTCAACAATTAATTGGCATTTCCCAACTCACTGCATAGAATTTTTAAATGGCTCACAGCTGCGGCTAATTTTTAAAAGCTGTTCCTCCTAACATTTCAGTTCTCTTAGGAGATGGAATGAGAACACAACTGGTGGAAAGAAACCCTACAATGCAAGGGACTCTAAGATTCATATCTAGTCATGAGGTTAAAGAGGGCCAATTCCATTCATTTATTCAACAAACAGTGTGTACTTCAAATAAGCCATGCATGGTGCTAAGTGCTGGGGACACACTGAACAAGACAGAGCCCTGGAGGTAACATTCTGGGAAGAGACAAACAATGAATCTGTAGGAAAATCATAAAGCATGTTAGCTGACAGCGCTATGAAGAAAAGCAAGCTGTGTATGGTGGGGCACACCCACAATCCTAGCTGCCTCCAGCCTGAGGCAGGGGAGCACAAGCTGGATTGTTTTGATTTTGGAGTACTGAGGATTGAACCTGGGGTCCTCTACCACTGAGCCACATCCCAGTCCTGTTGGTTTGATTTTGTCTATCTAGACAGGGCCTCACTAAATTGCCCTGGCTGGCAACCTGCAATCCTCCTGCCTCAGCCACCTAAATTGCTAGGGTTACAGGCATGCCCTACTGTGCCTAGGAAAATTCTAGGCCAGCCTAGGAAACATAACGAGACCCTGTCTCAAAACAAAACTTTAAAGAAGGCTGGGGGTGCCGCTCATGGTAGAGTGCTTGCCTACTCTATAGGAGCTCTGGGTTCAATCCCCAGCATTGAAAAACAAGAAACAAAGAAAAAAGCAGAGGATGACACATGGGAGTGAGAGACAGAGAAAGATAAGATAGATAGATAGATAGATAGATAGATAGATAAAGAGTGTGTGTGTGTGTGTGTGTGTGTGTGTGTGTGTGTGTGTGTGTAGAGGGATAAACACTTAGTCATGATCAAGGCAGGCCTAAATGAGAAACTGCCCTAGGAGCTAAGACCTGAAAACAGTATGCAGATATTTTGGGAAAGACTGTTCCAAGGCAGAAGGGTCAGCAAGTGCAAGGACCACGAGGCTGAAGTGAGGTCTGCCTGTCCTAGAGCACACAAAGGAATCGGTAGCAGGAGGTAAGGTCAGAGGTTAAGTAATACCATGGCCCCAAACCCTTTGGCTTTTGTCTTGGGAGCCCTGGGATGCAGCTGTGGTGTTCTGGGCAGAGGCACCGTGAGCTCTGGCTGCTGTGCTGGGAACAAACTGGAGAGAGGGCAAGGGAGGAAGCAGTAGGACCCCTCCCTGGGCTACGGGGACAATCCAGGAGTTAGGGATGGGTGTTGCTTGGGCTACAGTAGCAGCAAGGGGATCCTCAGAAGTCCTTGGGCTCTTCCTGGAATCTGAAGGAAATGCCCTGGGGCTAATTCTGACTCCCTTAAGGGCCGATTCCAGGGGTCCTCATACTTTCATCACTGCTACAGTCTGTATCTTGGTCTCCAAAGGCCCATGTGTTAAAGACTTGGTCCTCAGGGTAACTCTAGTGCGAAGTGGTGGGACCTCTGAAAGATGGGGCATTGTGGGAGGTCCTTAGGATGTTGGGGGTGTGCCTTAAAGGGAACTGTAGGAACCTGGCCCCTTCCTCTTTCTCTCTTTTGCCTCCTGACAGTGAAGTGAGCAGTTTTGCTCTGCCCACCCACCCCACCATGATGTGCTGCCTCACCACAGGCTTGAAACAATTTGGCCAATTGATCATAAATTACAACCTCCAAAACTGTGTCAAAATACACCTTTTATCTTTGTAAGTTAATTATCTCAGGCATTTTGATATAGTGATGAAAGCTAGCTAACACAATCACTAGTTGTATTTGTTTTAATTATCACTTTTACAAAAAAAAAGATTTTAATCTAGTACAGAATACATGATTATCACAGATAGTGGAAGAGATCAACAATAAACAAAAATCTCACATAAAAGAATTGAACATACAAGTACTTCCTATATTGGGTCATCACTATATATTGGCATTTTTCTTTAATTCTAAAAAATAAAATAACTCTTCTCTATCTAAGGAGAAAAACCATTCTAGTCATCTGGCCATGGTGGTTAACAACGCCATTAACACACATTTTTCCCTTTGAACATCAAGGGACATATAGCAGAATAAACACCAAACAGAAGTCACCAAGCATCAGGTCCATATGGTCTAATCCTGAAATGGTTTGGCTGTCTCAGTCTGGGGTCAGCTCAAAAGCAACGCTTGGGACATCCTTAAGGAAGTCACACTTTTCTGCACTAAGACTTGGTCCCTGAGGAATGCATGATGATTGTGATGGAAAGTAAAATGCACATGGTGAAATTCTCCAAAATCTGTCTGTTGATGAATGGGAGGGGGAAAAGAAAGATTCAGGGAGGTCCCTGCACACAACTGTCATGAAAACCGTTCTGTTCTAAGACAGGGACTCAGCCCTTCACCACTGACGTCAAGCCATGGAGGATCTCACCAGCTCAGTAACAAATCCTTGTCCTTCCCCAAACAGACTAGTTTAACCCTTTTGGTTAGCCTGGTCTCAAAACCAAATTAAACTCTGAGTTTCAATTAAACTCCCTCAGCTAATGTGTCCTATTTGTTCAGTTTCCCTCAAACTGTGGCAAGACAGGTAATTGCTCCTGGAGAATCAGGGTTCTGTAAAGTCCAAGCCAACCCAGACTGGTGTCAGGGCAATGCCCAGCAAAGAGGCTGAGGCCTCTGCACAGTGGGTGGCAGGTCCACCTGCATATGAAACACCAGCCCCTGAACTCAGTGGACATTCTCCATAAGAGAAGGGCATACTCTGGGAAGAGTTAATGAAGGCCTTTATCTTGCTTTATAAGACTTATTTTAAGAATAGCTTCAAAATATACATTTTAGAATTGTTTGCTCAAGTTTTGTAGCCTAACATCGGTTTTCTAAATTATCTCAAACTTATTTTAGTACACCTATTTTAAAAACACACTGTACTGGTAAAATAGAAATGGGCAGTATGGTTCAGCAATTGGCCACACGTACATTTTTATCATAGGGCTTTCTTCTTATCTTCCAGGTTTTAAAGTGGCCTGGGCTGTGTGACAGAGAACACGAATCTGCTTCCAGTTGACAGCTACTCATGCCAAGCCTCAAAAATCCCTAACCAGACTATGGCTGGTGCTGAGGAACAGGACATCTGGGGTTACTCTAGATTTGAGGCTGTATGTACACAGGATCTCATTTTCAAAATGAAACCTTTTTAAACACACTTAATTTAAATATATATATATATATTTTTTTTTTTAAATTAAGTGGACACAATACCTTTATTCTATTTTATTTTTTTAATGTGGTACCAGGGATCGAACCCAGTGCCTCATGCATGGTAGACAAGTGCTCTACCACTGAGCCACAACTCTGGCCCCTAAACATATTTATATTTTTCCAGCCCTTATTAAAGGAAACTAGTGGAAAATAACGTGGCACAATTCAAGGTGAGTGTTTGCTGTTCCCAAGTTTCTCAGTTAGCTACAGGATTCACCTGTAAGGCAAAGGCCCCCAAAGGCCTGTCCCCCCTCTGTGTCCCACATAGCTGCTTGCTCACCTTCCTTGCACCCCATGGAGGAGACACACTGACAGGGTAGGTTGACAGAACAGGTTCAGCCTTTGCCCACCCCATCCCACACTGCCTCTCACAGGAGAGGCCTGATACACACCTGTTCTTCTGCAAAGACAACACCCCGCACACCTGCTCTAAGAAGAGGGCTTAACTAGGACAGCAGGATTCAGTGTTAAACAGGAACTGTAAACAAGAAAAACATTACATAAGCCGCGAGCAGTAACTAAATGAGGAGCAGCCCGACGCAGCTGCCACTTCAGGAACGCGGCCCCTCTTTGCAGTGCCTCATCTCCCTGGGAAACAGACCAGAGATGCCCTGCAGCCACCCCTCACCCTGGTGAAGCTGAGGCCAGAGCCTGATGTGCCCCAGGGTGAAGGCAAGGAAGAGATCTCTATTCCCAACCACAAGACCCAAAAGAGACTTCAGGGCCCCTTCCAGAGGGCCTCCCCCATCAAGTGCGGCACCCCACAAATCATTGCCTTGTGTTGTGGGTCGCCCTCCTGGGCTTGGCAGAAATGTATACACCACAAGGGAAACAAGGAGCACTTTGGAAAATAAACCAACAGGGAAGGGGGCACAATCCTTAATTGGGGAAAAGAATGAAAAGGTCTTTTTTGTTTTTAATATGAAAATGTGTGTCTAGAATTGAGAATGAAATGAAATGACCAGAAAGACTGGTGAGCTGAGGCTGGGCTACAGCGCTGATTCCAGCCAGAACCGAGTCCACATGGGCCTGGGCGTGCTCTTGCTTCCATTCCGCCCACCCACAGCTTCTGGGGCAAACAAATTCTTGGCTGAGCAGGTACATGTGGGAGGCCTGGTTATTTTCCAGCCATTTAAGAGCTTTGCCCGGAACTACTTAATCAGGATTTTTCAAGGTCATACATTCAAATATGGCGCTATAAGCCTTACAAAACAAATAACTCTGGGGTCCACGGGGCAGGAAGGTGGGGAGAATGAGGAGGGCAAGAAGGAATTAACCCTTCATGTGATCCAGCTTTCCTATCCACTCTTACCTCACTGCTGTTGCAGTCAGAAAATTGGCAAATGCGTGGCTAAAAGAAATAGTAGCTAATTTTGATATCTAATGCTTGCTTTGTAGCAGACACAATTCTAAGTGCTCTGTATGCATCTGACCCTCAGCCATCCTTTGAGTGGGTACTACCGTCATCATCACGCCAGTTTACAGAGGCTAAGTGACTCACCTGGGCACCACTGCCCAGCTACTGCACGGGGCAGGCTCTGCATCTGCACTGTGCTTGCTCTATGCTTCCTCTCTGTGCCCTGCTGTCCTGCCTTTCAAAAGGGCAGAATTGTAACAACGGCCCTTTCCAGGTTACATACATACACACACACACACTCACACACACACAATATTCCTAGAAAGGACAGCACAGCACCAATCCTGCCACTTCATAAACCACAAAATTTAGGAGCCTACAAACTGTTAGATTAGGATCCAGCCTGGTAGAGAGTAAGGCTGCTGGGAGCTACACACTTTGTGCTGTTGGCTACAGGGAAGGCTACACTCTTATCTTTCTAAAAACGACTAGTGATAAGAACTCGGTGGTTTCCAGGCATGCTGTGCACCTGTCCAGTTCTGACTTGTTCACTACAGGGTGCCTGGAACTCTCCAGGACCTGGCACAGAAGTGGGTTCTCAAGATGGCTAGCGTGGGCGAATGAATGAATGGCTGAGTGAATGGCTGTGATTCTTTCAGATGTGGGCTTTTGGGGAAAACTCATAACACATGCAGGTTATCAAAAGAGCAGACAAGTTGGGCAAAGTTATCACTCAAAAAGTCCAAATCGGAGCAAGTAAATCACTGTCAGTATTAATTTCTAAAAAGACTTCTCAAGTGTGTTTAAACAATTTAATGTGGAAAATGGTACTTTTTGAGCTTAAAAATGGATTCCATTTTAAGACACATGTAAGCTACTATGTTTAATGAAGATGGGAATCTGTTTAGGAAGGTAAATGATATGTCTACATTTTCCCCTGAAATCATACTCTCGCAAAATGCAACATGCCCTACGACACCAATCTTTTCTCTTAACAGTCTCATATGCAACTCCTGTGAGTTCCTAGAGGCCTCCCAACCATCTCTTCCGGGGAAGCTTCCCTGACTTCCAAGCCAGGGAAGCGACCACCTCGTATTCACTGGAAGGCAGGTTGCTTTCTTTCTTTCTGTACACAAACGCACACTCTGCATGACTATTTTTTTCATTGTCACTAACTGGTCCCCAACTCCATCCCTGTATTCCATATAGAGCCAAACATTTTTTCCTAATGTAACTCAGGTGCCCAGTCAATACTCCTACAGAAATACCCCAAGGATACCACAAACACCTGTTTCTAATGTTCAAACAGTTTAGATATTTTTTAAAGCTCTAAGAAATTCACCCTGAAGCAATTTACAGGTGAACTTTTCATGAACTGCATATCATTACCCGTTAATGTGGCAGGTGCCTGTGAGCCCACAGGGTGGTCGCCCTCCCTCCCAGGAGGCTGCTCTGCCCACCTGCTGCACACACGTTAACTTCTGTGCCTGCAACGCTGATAAGAAAGCCAGAGCCCTGGCTGGATCCTGCGCAAAACACCTGTGTGCAGAGCAGCGCCTCAGTCCTGCAAGCAGGCAAACACAAAAACACGCCTCAGTGAGGGCCGCCCTTAGTGCCAGCCAAGGCCCAGGGCATCCACAGGGCCTTGCTTTCGTGGCGCGGTAAGAAGTCCTTTGTGACAGGGTCCCACCTGAGAGAGGGCAAATATTTATTCTAAGAATGAGATGTTTCTTGTGTGACTCTGATAAGGACTGTGAATGACTCTTTCCTCGGTTTAGTCACAAGGTTACAGTCTTGAAACAAGCATTTCCTACCTGAGACTGGGTGGACAAAGAAGAATCTTGAAATCTGAGGGCAACTTATTTATTTTGATTTTTTAATTTGTTCTTTTTAGTTTTACATTACAGGAGAATGTAGTTTGACTATATATATAATATATATATATGGAGTATAACTTCCCATTCTTGTGATTATACATGATCTGGTGTTTCACTGGTGGGTATTCAAATATGAACACAGGAAAGTTATGTCTGATTCATTCTACTGTCTTTCCTATTCCCAGCTCCCCCTCTTCCTCCCTACTCTGCCATGTCCAATCTGGTGAACCCACTCTTCCTGACCCCTGCTCCACTGTGTGTCAGTATCGGAATATTAGAACAATCAGCCTTTGGGTTTGGGGGAGTGGCTTATTTCATTTAGCGTGACAGTCTCTATTTCCATCCATTTACCAGCAAATGCCATATTTCATTATTATTTATGACTGAGTAATATTCATTATGTATATGTACCCCATTTTCTTTATCCATTCATCTATTGAAGGGCACCTAGATTGGTTCCATAGTTCAGCTATTGTGAATTGAGCTGCTACAAACATTGATGTGGCCTTGTCAGTATGGCATGCTGAAGTTATTTAAAACAAACAAACAAACAAAAAAACTCTTCTATGATTTAAATTATCTGTAAGAAGAGCAGAGGCAGGATTCCCAATGAAGACACTGACAGGGCTCTCGTGGAGACTACAGTAAACATGGTTTTTGTCATTCTGCAAAGACTGCTCCAGATGAGCTTGTCATGATGGTGGAACAGGGTCACTAACAGAGCCTCCCCTCTGACTGGACCCCAGGGCACTGGGCAGGTGTGTGTAGAGCAGCAACCACAAATGAACGAGGGTCAGAAGTCCTTCTTCTTGGCCGAAATCCCAGCGACTCAGGAGGCTGAGGCAGGAAGATTCAGAGTTCAAGATCAACCTCTGTACTTTAGTGAGACCCTGTCTCAAAATAACAGCAACCCTAAGTCTCACACCCCCAAGAGTGGGGTTGAGAGGCCCCAACAAAGGTGAGAGCATATTTTCCACTCACCTTAAAAGCTGGGAATCCCCACCTGATTTGATTTGATTCAGAAAAATGATTTAAATCAGGTTCAGCCTAAGGTCACAGAGCTAGTAAAGCACAACTAGGATTTAAATCCAAGTTTATCTAATCCCAAAGCCCTCACTGAGGTGAGCCATGCTGCCTCTGAGAGTAAACTTGTTCAAGCATGAGTTCCACTAACAGTGGGTCACTGGCAGAGTCTTCTCAGGAGGAAATCAGTACATAATTTTTTCAATTATTAATATTTACTAAGTGAAAATTTCTATTTCTTGGCAGGATTATTTGAATGGGCCAGATCAATGGGACTGCATTTACTATTCTTCCCTCCATAAAATGAATGTCTGGGAGATTATAATCCAATATGAAGATTTTGCACACACAAAAAATAACAATTCAGGTTAGCCTTCAGCATCTGTTGACATTTGTTCAGACCTGACATAAGGAATTATAAAAGGTGGCTTGCTTGGGTTAAGTCCTATGAGTAACTCAGGCAGCTATGCAGTTTTGCAATCCCCATGTCCACTAGCTGGCACTCAGCCAAACCTGGCCTGCTGGTGTCTCTACCTACCTAAGCTTTGAAGGTAAATCTGATACAAGTTTTATCAATACTTAAGATATGAGGGTCTTGATGAGAAATCTCCGAGGACTAATTAATTTGATATAAATCAAAGAGCTTTTTATTTTCAAGTTACATCCATTACTGTGGTCCAGATTTCCACTAGTGACTTAATGCCACCACCCAAAGTCAGTCGTTTTAAATTATGATATACTTCCTACTCATGAGACGAATGGCTGGAGTTAAATGTGAAAGGATGCTAAAAGGCCTTCTATTTATCCTGCTGGAGGTCAATGGCAAAAGTGAAAGGCCAGTACCAACCTGCAAGGGATCAAGCAGACTTCCCTCAGCAGTTTTCCTGGGTACAGACTTTGGGAGTGTTACTAATACCAAAGACGTGTGTATCCACATGACCTGGGAGTGTGTCAGCAACAAAGAGTGTCAGCTCTGCCCAGCACAACAGCATCCGAACCTGCATTTATATGGTCCCAGGAAATGTGCACACATGGGGCAGTTTGAGAGTACTGTGCTTCAGTATGTCACCAGTACCAGAAATAATATGTTTAAGTACAGTCAATTCTTGGTTCTGTGACTTGAATAATTTATTAGGCCTTTCATATTTCAGAGGCGGCGGCCAACCTGGATATTCCATCCCCAGCCACCATCTCATGGCCACCCCTCTAGACAATCAGGGACTGGCACAGGCAGTGTTCCACAGCGTGTTAATCCAACAGATTTGGGGAAAGTCTGTTATATATAGTAGAAGATCATCCAAACAACTATAAATTACCTGGTTCAGACTTCAACTCACTGGAGAAAGAGGTCAAGGGTGATTCCCCCACCCCCCTACTTTCTGGTTGTGACAAACAAAAGAGAAGCCTGTACTTAAAAAAATAGTTCAACTAAGAGATAAGTGAATTAATAATTAGTCTTACTCATAAAAGAAAAGTCATACTAATAAAGAAGTGGGCCTGAAACATCACCACAGCAAAAGCAAGAAAAAGAAAATCGTGGGAATCAAAATCCTTAACAAGAGTTAAAGAGATGAAAGGATGGGGAGGGAGGAAGGCACTGCAAAAATAGAGGAATTGGCTTATCAGGGAGTTCTTGGAAGTGCTGAATGATCAGGTCTGAGTAAGGACTGATTTTCATGTACTTGAAAGAGGGCTGCTCTTCACATGACAGCGAAGACTTTCTACTCTCTCCTATCAAGTGCACACTAACTTCTAAGGCTGAGATCCTTAATTTTGGGGAAAAGGGGTCACAGACCCTTGTGAGAATCAAGAAAATCAAGCCAAGAGCCCCAGAAACACAGGACCACAGACGCAGTTTTAGCAGGACCGTCCACAGACTCTAGCTGAGTTATCTCTATCGTCTGGTGAAACAGGTCTTATTAACCGGATTTCACTGTCTTCAGAAAAGGAGCTGAGAGCACGTGGGTGGCAACCGACAGGATCATCAACAGACCTCTCTCTCAGAGGTCATACCTCCAAACCCACTTCTGACTCTCATTTACAACCCAAAATGGGACTGCTGAGGCCTGGGGGGAAGGAAACGCTTCCCTATTTACCCAGGGTCAGATGGCATTTAAAGGTGGGAGAGAAAAGACCTAGGGCCCAGAGAGAGCAGCCCTGCCTGCCTCAGACAGAAGCAAGTAGTGGCCCGTGGAGCCTCCTTTCTACAGAACTCGCTGCTGCGGTCTGGATGTGGTTGTTCCCAAGGGTTCATATCTTGTGTAGGAAGCTTAGTCCCAAGTGGTGATGCTGGGAGTTGGTGGGGAACCATTTAGAGGTGGAGCCTGACAGAGGGCACTGCCACTGGAAGGGGCCAAGTGGTTCTCAAGTAGTTCTCCTGGGACCCTGGTTAGTTCTTGGTAGAAGGCTGTCAAGAAAAAGAAGGCCGGCCCCTCCCTACTTTCTGGCTTCCTGTCTAGTCATGTGACCTATCCCTTTTACATGTTCCTGACATGATGCCATCTGCCATTAGACCCCGACCAGAGGCTGAACTGATGGGGTCATTTGATCTTAGACTTTTGGTCTCACAAATTGTGAGCTAAGAAAATCTCTTTTCTTTATAAGTTATCCAGCCTTGGCTATTTTCTTACAGTCACCAGAATGGGCTAATATACAAGTCAAACATTCCAAGTAAGAGAGTATTGCGTTTCTATGTAGAAATCCATCTTTTTACAAATCTTGAGCAATGGGTTTCACACCCTCTTGATGGGTTTCCTCCCAGGAGTACAGCCCCTCTCTAGCTCTTACAGAGTCTTCTCAGAGCAACAGAGCTAGGCTATGGCTGAGGAAAAATGGAATGAAACGCCAACTCAGCTTCTTGGGACCACTCCTTCCCTTCAGAGGAAAAAAAAAAAAAAAATCTCTCCAGGAGCAGCAGTTACCATGGCCCTTATTTCAGGATTCTAGCCTGGATATTCTTGTCTGCTCCTGTGAAGTCTCTGATGCTAGTTTCACAGACTGGAGGTGAAGGTCCAATTAAATTCAGATGATACAATTGCCCAGCAAGCCCAAGGCACTCTATATAGTTCTGCATGATTTAGGAGTACCAGATTCTCCGATTCCCCCTCTACTTCAAAGCACTTAGGAAAAGCCTATATTCAGAGAAGGGTAAGGAGCTTTTCCATATTATATTTGATTATTCAACCACTAAGACAAAAAGCTTCTTGCTAACCTATCTCTAGGGATGGTTACCAAGATAATTTGTCCAGTCTCTGTATTCATGGGGAATATACCACTTCAGCTCTCAAGTTGGAGTCCTGTAAACCTGGCAAAGTTTCTTCGAAGATACTTCCTCATTTCAAACATCCCTGGTGGGAGCCACTATGCTTGGGTCAAAGAGGTGGGCATCGAAGAACCCATGGAGGCACTTGGCCAGTCTGAGAAAGTGCTTTAAGTTCAATAACTATAATATAAAAAACTATTCTAAAAAGTAGAAAGTGACAAGTCCAAGAAAAGTTCATATAAATGTGGAAGGTGCTCAGAGAAGTACGAGGTCATTTTTGTGGGGGAAGGGGAGAAGAGAGAAGTGGAGTAGACATAAGAGAACCATGAAGAAAATGGGCACTGGAGCTGCGGCTCAAACTCCAAAGAGAGATGAGCAGCAACGCCAAGGGGAAGATTAAACTGGACTCACCTTGGTATTCACTCTAAAGCAGGAAAGTAGACTAAATACATCACATTCAGTAAGATCTGTATCCCTGACAACAATGGCAAGTTCATGTACTTGTGTTTTATGAAAGGATGCTGAAAGGGGAGTAGGGCTTGTAGCATTTCTTAAAATATTTACTTGGCTCAAACATAACTGTTCCACGAGCAGTCTGGGTTTACAGTGCATGCTAATTAGATCATCTTCTGTCATTAATGATCTTTATTATGTCATAGGTATTTGCTGCCCAATCATAAAACTTTGTGTGTACTTCATATTCCAAGTGACTATAGACAGAATCACAGTCTTATCAGTTTTACTCCCAAACTAAATACAAATTTATTTTAATCTGTTTACCTATACATTGAAAGGTTCTTCTTTAAAAAACGCCTTCATATTTTTAAAAAGGCAAATAAAGGAAAGGTGCCCAGTTACTCAAGAGAAAAGATAAGAGGAACCATCTACAAGCAGAACAACATGAATAAAAATATAAAAGGCAAACTTCACATTACAATAAAATATTGGATCTACTTCTAAAGGAAAATTTGTTTCTCTAGCAAGTATGTCAGCAGAGAAATTGAGCCAGCTGTAATATGCCTTAAGCAATGAAAACCTGTTTTTTCCTTTCTTTTTGTCCTTTTTAAAAGACAACTTGTCACAGTGAGACTTTTTTTTTTTTTTTTTTTAATAACAGCATCCATCCTTGTGACAAATGTTTGCCAAGGGTGTTGGGGGAGGAGGAGGAGGAGTGGTGGAATAAAAAGGCCCACCAGGCAGGAGAGGCCGGCCACAGCCAGACGCCATCTGCTGACGACAAGGGGAAAGGAAGAGGAGGGAGGCCTGAGAGCATCCAGTCCACTCATTCTTCAGCCCATTTATTCTTTTCATTGATTTATTTTGTCTTCATTGTTCTATTTAGTTGTTGATACACCAAACAGAATTTAAGAAACACTGATATTCTGTTATAGAAATTCTTGCTTTGGATCATGATGCTATACAGGGGCTTGACAAAAGCAGATAAGAGCGAGCCACATTCTAGAGGAGACAGGCCTTTTCAGGCCACACTGTGATAATGTGGATTCTCAAAGCGATCATCAAGTTTTAAGTGAACTGAATGTGGCCTTCGTATAAATTGTTCACAACGTGGGGTTTCAAATTTTCCAAGAGTTTGTCCTGTGAAGATTTTTTTCAAGAACAAATGATCCACAAAAATAGTGGTACCCACTTACAAAATATCTATTAAGGAAAAAGAAATGTGGATAGATCGTAAGTGATCTTCAAAGAAGATGTAGCCAAGATTTAGTGACCTGGTGATGGCCCTTGAGTCCTCTGAAATGCTCTATTCAAAAATTCTCATGACACAAATAAAAAGGTTATTCCTTAGGAGAGGTCCATGGTGTGGTACAGAGAATGCTCAACTGTCAGCCAGAAAGACCTGAGTTTTAATGCCAGTCCTATCAAGAGAAACTTGGAATTTTCATTCCTGTACCTCAGCTTCATCAATAGCAAAAGGAGAGACACCATGTTCTCTATTTCCAGGAAAGCCTGATATTTCTATCAAGCTTACTGGTTAATATCTATCTCTCTCTCTCTCTCTCTCTCTCTCTCTCTCTCTCTCTCTCTCTCCCTCCCTCCCTCTCTCTCGCTTGCTCTCCTCGCTCTCTCTGTCTCACACACAAAATAAGAACCCAGATTGTAGACAGTGTCTTCTCAAAAGACAATCTCCAAATTAGTCCTACTCAATCATACATTAACAAGAAAAACTGGGATCAAACCACTCTCCTGAATTTAGTGTTTACCAATCCTATGAACATCTTTATATGTTTGCTACTTATTTATCTGTAAAAATTAGATAGTGGCATATTCCTGTACTAGTCTCCTTATAAAACTGTTCTAAAGTTTGTCTTGGGCATAAACCTGGAAAGGCAGGATGTAAAGATTAACTCATATTAAACAACACAATCCTATATCTCACTTAGTCAGAATTGCTTCTTGAATTAGAATCTAGTCTTAAATTCCAGTTCCTGTTGGTTTCTGACTTCATTCCCCAGTGTCCCACTTGTAGTTGATCCCTTAATACTTAACACTCGACTCAGCTTTTATCATATGACCCTGCCTCCCCATTTTGATTAGGGATCCTCAGGTCCTACTATGCTGCCTTGATCAATGTGGCCTCAGGAGTCCTTTAGCTAGGTACAGGCTTGCATGGGGGTATGGATGGCACCCCCACAGAAAATCCCCATCTTCCAACTGCAAAGGCCACTACCTGATCCTTCCAAGTCACCAAATATTTATTGAGTTCTTACTCGAGGCAATGCACATACACCTAACTTGAATATCTGCAGCATTCCAATATTATTTGATTTCCCTCTATAGACTAAGTAAGCACTGTAGACCAAGATGTTCCAACTAACTAACAGATGGCAATTAACTGAGTTACTACTGTCTGGCTGCTAAGGCAAATCCTTTCTCCTAACTCTATGGGAGATGAGAGGATGCATCAGAAACTAGACTTTGGAAATTGTGCCCCAGAGTTTATCCTTGAAGGAATGATTTCACAGAAAGCAAGGCAGTGCTACAGCCTCAAGATAACTTCCTTTCTCCAGGCCCCTGGGAAGAAAACCTGAATAAGGTCCAGTGTAGAGTTTTCATGCTGATTGCAGCAACTTCAAACGTAGACTTGTCAACACAAAGTTTTGGTTGTAACAAATAGCACCGTTTCGCTGGAAGACTGTGAACAGTATTTCATAAAAACCTGAGAAAAAATACTCAAGAGAGAACTTCACACAAATTATGTCAAGTGATATTTTGACAATAAATAAAACAGAGAAAGAATCAACTTAGAGATCCAATTTCATTTTCAGATACATTTCAAAAACTGGGTTAAATAAAATTAAATTGATTTCTCGACATTTTAGACTTTTTTTTTAAAGAGAGAGTGAGAGAGGAGAGAGAGAGAGAGAGAGAGAATTTTTAATATTTATTTTTTAGTTCTCGGCGGACACAACATCTTTGTTGGTATGTGGTGCTGAGGATCGAACCCGGGTCGCACGCATACAAGGCGAGCGCGCTACCGCTTGAGCCACATCCCCAGCCTCATTTTAGACTTTCAAAGTGCTAAGTGTGCACTGTGAATTTCCAGGAGAGATATTAGAATGCTGAATTTCCCCAAATTTATTTAACAAAGAATCCTTTTTCATAAAGCAAATCCTGCAGATCCAGTGTTCCCAGGAACATACTGGGAGGTTTCTTCTGTTCTGATCAATTAAGTGCTCCACTCTCCGAAGACAGAAATTGAAAGGACATGAAGGGTCACTTGGGCACCACCAGAAGGAGCCTTGACTGATGATCCAGATACCCATTTCCACTGCAGGTCCTGCTGCCAACTGGTTGTCTGCACTCCCCAGACCTGCTGGGCCCCACCTGCCCTCTGGGCACTGGCCGCCAGCCTCCATTCACCCCAGGCCACCCAAGCCCTGCCACACAGCCACAGCCATCTCAGATCTCTTTTATGTTGAGGATCTCAGAAATGCTGGCTGCAGAAGCTGCCCCCGTGACTTACCAAGTAACAAAACCTTCCTTCCAGTGTCATCCTAATTTCTATATCAGGTAGTAAATATGGGGAATGTTCTAGAGTTACTGCATTTTAAGAAGAATATTCCAAATTTTCTTGAAATTTTCTTTGATGTAGATGTTGTTGGAAAAAACCGAGACAGTTCAACACTCTCTTCAGACTATTCTCTTTTCACAGAAATGTCTTAAATTAGCAAATGCAATTAAGTAAATACTGAAAACTGGAGGAACAATACAGGTTCTTTGAAATTAAGAACAAAGTTTTTCTGATAAATATTACTGACTGAAATACAGTTAACATGTTTGTCACTTTTAAAAAGCCACAAATGAATTTCTTTGAAAAACCCAAGGTCTGTTTAAAAAAAAAAAATCCACAAAATTGGGACTCTGCCAAAATGTGAATGTTACAAAACCATGGGCCACAGGCCTTTCTTTAGATTTCACAGTAACTACTAAGGCAAGGAAGGAGCTTTTAGGGGTGTGAAGACTGAAAGATCAAATGTGGATTCAAAGGCCGGCTCCACCTGGAAAGGTTTGGAGCAAGTTATTTAAGTTTTCTTTAACCTTAGTTCCTAATTTATTGAATGAGATTATTAAGAGTTTTAAATAAGGTAAAGCCAAATTTGCCTGGCAGACTAGAACCTATATTTGTTAGCATCAGGTTCGCCTAAGAGTGATAGGAAACCTCAAATATTACCAGCTTAAGCAAGAGCTGTTTTTCTTTCTCTGGTAAAAGCGCAGGAAGCTGTTAGGGCACCCCACCTGTTCTGCTGCTCTTCCACTCTACCTAACTTCATGGTCTAACTTCATGGTCTCAGTAGCATTCACATTCCAAAGAGCAGAATGGGAAAGGGACAATAAAGGGCAAAAAGCTGTCCCTTGAGGAAAGTTCCTGGAAACTTACATCCTGTAAACCAGAATTCAGCCACCTGGCAAGGAGCGCCAAGCACCCTGCTGTGGAGTAGGGATGGGCCCCTGTATCAGGATGGGTGTGGGTACTAAGGCAGCCAGCAGGCTCAGCCACAAAACCCAGTATGGGCCCCTCACTTGGGTGAAATGGCTGCATCTTTCCAGGAGTAACTCAGCCCTGAAAGGCTGGATTCCTGAGCTGTACAGGTGGTTAAGTTCTGTGAAAATCAACCTTGCCTTTAGAAAACCCTACCCGAGAGTACCAAATATGTCCAAGAGTTTAAGTCATCATTTCTTAAGTTCTGTTCTACAGGTATGAAGAATGCAGCATGTAAAAGGTAATTTAATACCAAGGACATTTTTTCCCAAAAATCCATTAAATTTTTTGAAGAAAAACAAACAGTATGTCCTTTTCAGTCTAAGCAGTTTAGGATACGATTTTCCCTAACTGGTCACCCACCCCTCTTAGTTTTCTTTCCTGCGGGAAGGAAAAAAAAAAAAAACTCAAAAGAACAGATCCTGGCTATTTGCTTTAATAGAAAGAAATTAATTTTGTTGCATTACAGGGTTCAGTTTTCAAAACTCGATGCTTCATTTTTACCCTGTGGGCACTCCATTTTGATGCTGTGCTCTCCGGGAAGAGATGAAACACGGAGACCTGGCAATGGATAAAAGCAACTCTGTCCACACTCCCACACTGCTGGCCCTTCCCACCTCTGTTACTGCAAGGAGCTGTGAGCCAAGGATGGCTGAGGAGAAAAGGCAGGATGGACCCAAGGCCACGGAGTGACTGTGGGCGGTGTGTCAGCAAGCTGCAGGGCATCACTACCCAACTCAGGCCCCATCAGCACCAGGGCTCGTTTTCTTCCAAGACAAGCTGAAGCAGGGTGCCCCAGACCTTGAACAATTTCTTGTCAACTTCATCTTTCTGTTCTAATTATTTCCAATAATTTAAGTCATCATTCCTTAAGTTCTGTTCCACAGATATTAAAAATGCAGCATGTAAAAAGTAATTTAATACCAAGGACATTTTTTTCCCTGAAATCCATTAAATTTTTCAAAGAAAAACAGTTTTATACAGCTTTCTCTGCTATTCAATAACCTTCCCATACACAAAGGTGTGCCAGACCCAAGTCCCTGTATACCAGGGAGTATCAGGACTCAAGTGACAATCACAGGAAGCCAGCCCTGTTCTTACTCAACTGTGTTGATTCTTTCTGTCCTAAGAGACCCTAAGATGACTGTATCCTTGATTTTTATTTTAAGGATTTAAATTTTTTCTTCATTATTTTATCAACTTTTTTACTAAGTAATTCAAGTACATATTTATGAGTTACATGAAGAAATGGGTACACAGTGAGAATCCTTTTACCCATCTCCCTCTTTCACTTTTTCCCTCCCCAGAAGAAAGTATTTTTACTGTTTCCTATGAATCCTTCCACATCATGAATTTCCTAATGTACACAGTGGCATAAATACATCCTGTTTTGCATTCTGTTTTGTAATTTTTTGTCAACACTCTTTCTAGGCTAAAGTAAACAGTGGCATTTTCTGTTTCAGATTGGTGCTATTTAACCATGTATGGACATCTACAGTCTCAAGTTATATTCTGGTGTTGAAAAGCCATAGGCATCAATTTTCTTTCTCACAATTAACTAACTATGCAATACTAATTCTCAACAGTTAGAAGACTTGCACCTTAGAGGAAAGTATCAGAACCTCGAATGAGAAGGGTATGAAAATGCATGCTCTTCACTCACTCCCAGAAATCCCAATCTCCTCCTGGGGACACTGACTATGCCTCACTCATGGGAAATGCAACTGAATCAAATGTCTAGAGCAGCACTGTCCACAGAGCCTTCTGCCATTGTGGAGCTAGTCCCCATCCACGCAGCCCAACACTGCAGCCCCCAGCCGCACATGTCTAATGTGCCCTCGAAATCTGGCTGCTAGTTCACCAGAGGGGTTCAATTTTTAAATTTTTAATTTAATTTAAATTTCAACAGCTACATGTGCCTGGTGGCAATAGACTAGAGGACAGGAAAAGACATCAAGCCCTGTTATAAAACAGAGAAACAATAAAAACTGTGCGTATATGACTATGCAGGGTAAGCACAGAGGATTGAGCCCAAGTACATCTTCTGAACCATCTTTTCTTAACATACACAAAGCTGAGTGGACTAGTTCCAAAAATAATTTGTTTAGTTAAAGTTGGAACAGGCATTAAGATATGCTGCAATTATCTTTAAAATCTGAAATTAAAATTGTTTAAATTTACCAAAATTCTTCATTTGATTATGCACTCGGTTTTAATTTTTTTCCTGGCATGACGTTGCAATGTGGATTACATTAAATTAACAGTTTGTTAGGTGAAAAAAAACAAACTGCGGAACAGTATGCACGACATTATGCCAACTGTGTGTGTGTGTGTATGTGTGGATATATATGTTTTTTTATGAATAGAAGCCATTGAGACCAATTCAACACAGCACTCTGGAAGGGTGGGCATGCCCTGTGTCTGGGCTGTCTGTGTAGCAGCCACCAGCTATTGGGCACTTGAAATGTGGTTAATATGATAGAGGAACTTAATGTTCAGTTTTATGTAGTTTTAATTAATTTAAATACCCCTAGTGGCTAGTGGCTTATTAGATGGCACAGCTCTAGAAGGAAAACCCCCATGCTGTTAAACAGCTACTGCCCAAGGGACTAGGATGGTGGAAGGAAATAAACTTTTACTTAAACTTTATATACCACTGAATTGTTTGGATTACTGAGTTCAGCACAACTGGTATATGTGATACATTAAACAAACAGGAAGGGGAGGTGTCTGCTTGAGTTGATACTACAAAAGACACTGAATGTATTTATTACAAAACAGACTGGGAGGCTTAAACAATGACATTTATTGCTCATAGTGCTGGAGGCCTCCGTAGGAGATCAAGGGCCAGAAGACTCAGTGCCTGGCGAGGCCTTGCCTTCTGGTTTGCTGAGTCCTACAGCACACAGAGAGCAAGCATGCAAGCGAAGGGTTAATTTTATGTATGTGAATTTCACCTAAAAATTCCTTAAAAAGAGAGGAGGAAGGCCAACAGCCACCACTGAAACACTGAACCACACAGAGGGCCGAGCAGACACTGGCTCCACTCACCTCTCTGTGGGGTGATGCCCTGGTGGACCCCTTCCTTCCTATTTTTCTCAACCAAGCTTGAGAGATTTCTTTCCCCTAACAAAACCTTCCAGAACTCATCCTGAACCCTCAGGGCTGTGAAGGAACCCATCTTCAACAGGTCTGAGCCCGACCTCTCCAACACTTTGCATTCCCAATTCCATCATCTGCTGCTCTAGAAGTTAGCCTCTGTTCATGTTTCTTCATCTTGGATGCCACCCCCGACTCCCCCAAGAACTCTCACTCAGTGTTCCACAGAAATCTCACATTGAGGGACATGCCATGTTCCTTTTCCACAATGCTGAGGAGATCCCTCAGGAAACTGCCCCCTTGACTACCCTGGCTTCAACCAAACAGGGTGGTTGCCTCTGGACATCAGTGTCATCATCATGACTATAGTCAATGGACTGAAGAGGCCACTATTGGACTAAACTGACAAACAGTTGGATTAGATGAGTTAGCTGATTTCTCTAAGGTATTTTACCATCATACAGAAACCCTGGTAGGAAAATTAGATTAAAAGGCAAAAATAAAGGAACAGAGACAAATGGTTTTCTTCAGCCCTCCCTGACCCTATCTGCCACCTCCACTCCAGCCTCCTATCTGACTGTGAAACCCTTTTTTCATAGAACATCTACTGACATCTCCCGCTAGTAACCCTCTCATCCCTCCCTTTCCCCATCTCATTAAATAGCACATCCTTCTACCTAGTTCCTTGATCTAAAAATCTTGACATTATTCTTGGTTCTTCTTTCTCTTAGACCTCACAATCCATCTGTCAACAATCTGTACCTTCAGTGTCCACAACCCAACACTTCTCCCACCTCCCCCTGCTACTAGCTGGTCACAGCAACTGCTGCCACCTTTCACCTGTACCACACATTTTCCTTTCTTGCCACCCAATAGTACTCAATGACCTTTGAAAACTGAAAGTCCAACACTTCTTTCCCACAGGTACAGGGCAGCACATTACCTTTGAAAATTAAAAAGTCCAACACATCTTCTCCTATTCAGAAAAGTCCCAAGCCACTGGCAATTAATAGCAACCAAATCTCACCTGCCTATCAGGGCCTACTAGGCCTCCATGAATTGCCACTGACTATCTACCTCTCCAACTTCATTTCCGAATGCTCTAATGCTGCCTCACCTGTTCTCACCTCCTGGCATGCTATGATTCGAGTGTCCCCCCAAAACTCATGTTGAAATTTAAGCCACATTATGAGGTAACAAGAGGTGGGGCCAGGTGGGACCTTTAAGAAGTGGTCAGATCTTAAGGACTGCTTAGTGGATTAATCCACTCATTGGATAATGGAGTATTGGGTTTAATGAGTTATCTTGAGACTGAATCTGTTAGAAAATTTCAGTTTGATTCTGTCTCTTATATGTGCCCATTGTGCCATGTGATGTCCTGTGCTGCTCTAGGACTCTTCAGAGTCCCCAACAGCAAGAAGGTACCACCAGATGCAGCCTTTCAACCTTGGACCTTTCAGCCTCCAGAACCATCAGATGAGTAAACCTTTGTTCTTATCAATCACTCACTCTGTGCTTTCTGTTATGGCATCAAAAAATGAACTGAAACAAGACCCTAAACTTGCAATTCTCTGGGCCTGGAATGCTCATCCTCACTTCAATTGATTGTCACCTCCTCACTGAGACCTGGGGACAGTCTAACAGCAGTCTGCTCTGATATCCCCTCTCTCTTAACCCCTCTACTTGGTATCATGTTTCTTCTGGTGCTTTAACACCTCCCACACTAGAACAAGAGCTCCAAGTGGGCAGGGATGTTGTTTTGTGTCTTCAGCACACAGGGCAAGACCAGCTAGTAACAATGCCCAGTAAGTACCTAGGGAACACACGAATAAGTCAACCCCATAGGACAGTCTCTTGGAGTCATCTGTGAGTTACTTGTTTATGGTAAAAGGAGCTGACCTGGGAGACCTGAAATGACTAGGGTAAAAATATACAAAACTGGAGCCTGGTTCATATCAGCAGTGTCCAGCCCAGGAGATAAGCTACTCAGGTTCCTCAGAAGATGCAGGGGGCTGACCAACTGCAAGAGAGGAAACTGGACAAAGCTGCTATCTTCAGTGATCCCAAAGTGGCTCCTGTATGGTCTTGATGGTAGATAACTACATATTTTCCCCTTTACCTGTAAGACACCTAAAAATTTAAACCTGTTTTAAGGCACATGTTTGAAGCCAGCCTTTATGAAGGGAAGAGTGAGGCAAATAAAATATTTTAGTGATAACAGTGGAATAAATAAAATATTTTGGTGGAAGTCTGTTCCATATGAGAACCATAGTTATAATAAATGCATTACATACTGAATGCCACTTGTATGAGCTGCAGGCAGATTAGAGATACTGCCATACCAGAAATCATTCTGTAACCATTGGAGAAATAAAATTACTGCACAACATATGGTTTTTAGGTAGATAGTTCTCTAACATCTCACTTAAGGCTAATATTTAATATGGAGTTTGTTCTTATATTTTGAATTCTGCATATGAGCAGCCCTTTGAAGGAAGTCAGGAGAACACAGAGAAACTACTCATAGTAATTAAGAGCTCAAGTTGGCAGTTCCACCAAACCCATGCTATGACTTGCTGTTAAGTGACCTTGAGCAAATAACTGCACATCTCGTTGCCTCAATTTCCTCCTTCGTAAAAGGAAGACAGTATTGGCCTTGCAGGATGTTCTCTTAAAGATAACATGAAACAATGTAAATAAAATGCTCAGTACAGACTCTAATAACCTGTATGATGTTGTAGTGGAGTTACCCGTTTAGGTGTCTCTCCCTAATGGCCAGAAGGGCAATGCTGGTTCACTCTCATGATCTTGGCATCCCAAATGCCTGACTCTGGAGCCAAATAACAAATGAATTAATTATGCTCACAAAATGTCCCTAGTTTTATGTCAAAGTCAGCTGAAGAGTTAAGCCTAATGGAAGAGAAAATACTCAGAAGAGCAAAAAGGCAAGCAAGTGGTGGTGGCAGCACTCAATAGGGGCCAGTGGGCAGTGGGCAGCAGCCCTACAGGAAGGAACAGGACAAACTGCCACCCACAAATTCTCAATACTGCACAAAATCCCTGATGAGTCACGCTCAGGACAACACTTCAGAACACTGTTAACAGTAAAGTTGACCTATCTGGGAAATTTCTGCTCATTTCTAACCAGAGAGTTGCAGTTAAACTGTCCCCTGTATTATCTGAAGACTATACCCCAGGGGCTATTTCGGCAGAGTGCAGAGAGCAATTTGGCAGTCAAAGGAGAGAGTTATTGTGTGAGCCTGGTGCCACGGCTAGCTTAAGATCACACAGAAAAGCCCAGGGCCACCCAGCACACGACACTTACATGCTTGCAATACAAAAGAGCAGGGAAGGGGCATGCCACCCAACACCAGTTCCTCACAGAAGGAAAGGGACACACATTCAAAACTGTTTTCCTGGGGTGAGGATGTAGCTCAATGGGAGCGCCTGCCTAGCATGCATGCAGCCCCTGTCTCAATCCCCAGCACCTCAGAAACAAAAGGAAAATATTTCCCTGCACTTAAAAAATAGACATCTGTATCACCTTTTGACAAGTCCGACAGAGATGAAAACATCAAAGATGACTAAGAGCAAGCAGTGAGCGCATAAGAAAGCAATCCAGAAAGTTCCCAGGCTATGAAAGGGGTTTGCTGGCAGGTGGCAAAGAGGGTCCTACTGCAGGAATGCAGTGGAAAGAGGAGGGAGGATCAGATGCCCTGGGGAGACCACTTCAGCATGCAAGCCTGTGAAGAAAAGCAGAAATGGCCCATCAGATGAAGACGAGCAAGTGTGGGTAGACAGGGGCGGGGGGCGGGGGGTGTTTTAAGTTGGGGGTGTAATGGCAGAGGTGAGGGGGTCCCTGTGATGGTCTCTGTTAGCTCTGTGAAGTAGAAAGTAGGTCATGTGCAGAAGGGAAGTAAAAACAGAAGCAGGAAGAATTTTGAAACGCATGGACTAGGCCTGCAGCAGTCACTACAAAAGACTGACAGCGAACCAGAGAAACACGGTGCACCTGCTAGGGAGCACCCAGGCGGCCAGCCCTATGTGAACAGGTCCCAGTCTGCCCTGCCATGTGACTTTCTCCAGCAATGGTCAGCAGCCCAGGAGACAACACAAGGACAAAACGGTCAGGAAGTGGAGGGTCTTGGTAAGAGAGTGAGTTAAGATGTGACCCACAGAATCTAAGTTGGCTAAGGAGGGAACTAACACCTGAGTAAGCAGCAAAGGATCCCATGGGACGTACACAGACGGGGTCTACAGAGTGGGGGTCTGGGGTGAGTGGGGAAGGAGGTCACTGGCAGAGAGGCACTCAGAACCCCAAGCAGTCAGAGAAATAGATGGAGCAATAAAATCCAATCAAGTTGGGGCAGAGCAGACAATGAGGTAGGCATTCATGGTGAGTGGGAGAAATGAGAAAGTCAGCAGGTTACTAGTTACAAGGTGGGCAAAAGGGTGATGCTCTGAAGAGCAGACTTACATGAAAGTGGAAAAACAGTGACCCACCACAGCCATGCCACACACAGGTCCCCATCCTACCTTCTGAACTGTCACACGTCTGTGCTGGTAAAACCAGTCCACCTAAGCAGGTAATTCCAGCAAATTTTTAATCTGAAAAATTCCTATCAATGTGTCCTCTTCTTTTATACAAAATAAATGTTAGTGGTCTATTTATAAAGGTTACCACGGATTTCCCAATAAAAAATCTTTGGGGAGTGAAAAATTCATTTTAAACTTTCAAAGTGGGTCACACATCTATCTACATGCTTTCAGGGTAAATTAATATTTCTACTAAATCTTTAAATAACAAGATTTTATTATATCTTATACTAACTGGAAACAAGGGTTTGCTTGAAAACTGGAAATCTATGACTTTGCCATTTATATTGAAGATGCAGGGATCTGATTTTTTTTTTTAACTATCTCCCCATCATCCAATATTTCATCACTGATTCAACCCATGGACTCATATACATAATGCAGTTCTGTTTTTGTTTTTGTGGTACTAGGGTGAGCTATATCCCCACCCCTGGCCTCAAACTTGCCAGCCATCCTCCTGCCTCAGCCTCCCAAGTCATTGGAAGGTCACTGAGAGTAAGCAGAGGCATGCATCACTGTGCCTGGCTTAGAATGCAGCATTTTATGTTACTGAAAAAGTATTTCATGGAGAAATGTGGCTCTTCTACTCCTCTGAATAGGCTTTTTGTCTCCTTTGGGAAATGTCATTTATATCCACATCTCTATTTTTTATTTTCCCAGCAGGATGTTCCCTGTTCTTTTAGAACACTCTATGAATAGCTCTGTTATTGCACTTCATACATTGGAATGTCAACCAAAACAAGCTTCATAACCTTGGGCAAGTACTTACCTTCCTCCTTAAGTCCCTGGTTAATTTACTCATGTGTAAAATGAAGAAAATAATAAGACCTTCATCAGGCTCTTTCAGCAATCCATGAGCTAATGCCTGGAAAATAACTGGAATCATGCCTGGCATACATCAACTGCTATAGAAATGTTTGCTATTATTATAATATTTATTTTCATGTCTCTCTTCCTGGATTTGTTAGCACCCTCAAGATACAGACTAGGTCTTAATCTCAATGCCTACTACAGTGATTGGCAAATGGGAGACATTCAGAGTTTGAATTTAAGAATCAACCAGTTTTTTGGCAAGTTGTATTCCATGTATGTACGATATGTCAAAATACATTCAATTATCATGTATAACTAAAAAGAATAAAAAATTTAAAAAAGGAACCAATTTTTATCTCACAAAGGAAATGAAAATCTATATTAAAAATAATGAACCCAAGTACTACCTTATTTATATTCATTTTGTCTGAAGAATGATTTCAGACAGTTCACAGAGGTACAGCCTGATGTTTGAACTAGTAACTTAAACGCAAGACATAGAAAATTTTCACTTTTACTATAGAAAAAAATCTAGAGCCTGGCTCCAGAGTCAGCTATGGTAGTTTCCTTCACAGATTCAGGGTATCTAGGGAGGAGGGCAGAGAATAAAGGTAACAAAGCACACCCATTTAACCTGCCACCATTCTACAGCAGAGACCCCTCAAAGTCGTTGGTGACAGAAAGGGAACAATGAGGACACACAAAAAATTTCAAACTAACTATTATTCATCAAGCCCTCAGATATGGGGGTGGGTTGGGGAGGTGGCCCCCTTGTTCTCCAATAGAAAGCAGTCATTTTCCATAGCTTGTCTTGACTTAGGACCAAAAACCTCATCCTATTCAAAATCAGCACTGCTAATATTTTAATATTCCAGCTCTTTGCAGATATGTATTATTTCTAAACCCACTGAAAATGAGTCTATCATCAGCTAGTAAGACTGGCCTCTTTTCCTAGGACTTGGGGGAAAAAAAACAACAAAAAACCAAACATCTTAGTCACCAAAATGGAATTCAATGAATGTCCCAAGTTAATGACTGGGTGTGCTAGTGATTCTCAGAGGAACACAGGTTTTTATCGCACCCTAAGGTCAACCAAGTAGAAACCCATATAAAATGGTTGAGGTGAAGAGTCAGAGGAGAATCTTTAGCAAACTGAGGTCATTTCTACTGTTGAGTCCCTCATTCTTATCCATGGATGATGGCCCCTCTACACTTTCCAGGGGACAGTAAATTTCAGAACAACCTGAGGTGAAGTGAAATGTATAAATACAAATTCAAGCATGAACATGAAAAGAAGAAACACACTTAACAAACTCTTCTCCACATGCTGGAGGATCTATTCATGACACCAAATTTGGACACAGGTACAGGGGAACTAATACCTGCTCTTCCTATCAGTGGAAATGCAATCACTTTGAGCAATAACTCCAGTTCATTTTTTCCAAGTAAGCCAGCATAAAATGTACATAGAAAGCATTCCATTCAGAGAAAATCAAAAAGAAAAAAAGCACAACACACACACACACACACACACACACACACACACACCCCTACACACACCTTAATAACAGCATGTGCCTTCTATATAATTCACTGTTGGGTAACATAAAAATTTTGTTAGTTCATGGAAATGTCATGTTAAGTAAGTTTTTTACAAAAAGGCCTAAGGATCAACCAGGAAAATTCAGGAAAAAAATATTTTTTCATGGTTGGTTGTTGTTCGTCAGGTTTTAGATGGGTGGAAGGACTTGTAAATGCCTGAAGAGACGGTCTCAGCTGCCTTCCAACTTCCCTGATATTTCATATTTCTTGGAATGTTCTCAGGAAGAACAGAGGCCCATGAAGGACTGGCCGTGGTGCTGGGGACCAGGCAGAGACCATCCAGGGACACCGTTTTCCGTATGTCAATTAATAGTTTCTTCTCATTTGGGCAAACTTCCATTTGGGGCGTTGTGCAAGTCGGCTTGTAGGCTCCTGACTACTCAAAAGGGTTTGTGTCACATGTCCCTGGAGGGACAGAATAGGATAACTGAATAACCCAAGTATAAAACCCCAGTCTCTCAGAAGTCATTTCACAAACTCAAGAAAGGTCTGGAGCAGCATAGGTAGCACTCACAGATGTTTTCCAACTTTTTTATATTATACTAATTTCAGGATGATCAATTTTATGATTATTAGGTAGACCACAGCTCTTAATTCAGCATGTTTCCTCCAGAATGGCTCAACTTTTATCATTTTTTTTTTTTTTTGAAGATGACTTCAAGGTATTAGAAACTGGCCTCAACACTAATTGTAAGAAGCATACCTGCCAGACTGGAGCAGTAAAAACATGTCCTGACCCATGAGCAGGAAGGACGGGAGAACCTGCAGCTAACCTGAGAGGGCTCAGTTAGTTTGCTAAAAGGTAGGTTAGGAGAAATTTTGTATCCAAAGTTCTTTACTTGCTGGGAGTGTGCATGCACACATATACACACACAGACCCAGAAAATATCCAAGATCTCATAATTAACAGGCCTTTAACCTATCTGAGAATAGTGATTATTTTTCTATAGCTTACCTGAAGATACTCATTCTTGCACATCCATACTTAGAAAAAATGAGTAATATTAAAACAAAGTAATGGTACATGGAACAGACATAAAGTTAAGATATAAAACATGCAATAATATCCTACATTCTATACATATATGAAAACTAAGAAAGACTTATTATAGTACGTGTGGGAATCCCCCACATGCACCAAAGAATAATTTGACTGACCGAAAGTAGAACTGAAGGCCAAGGAAAGGATTTCCCCTGTGGTTGATTAAAAACATGATTCTTGTTTTGAGTTGCCTTACTAAGTGGTCATGAAGTGAGCAGAAGACCTCTTAAAACTTTTTTTTTTTTTTTTGGTGAATTTTTTCCTTTGGTACTGGATTATAAGATTGGCTTAAAGACAAACAACACTAATGCCCTTAAAATGTCTGCAATAAGTTCACAGTAACACAAATAAGAGGGCACATTAGGTTCAAATGCTCTGAAAAAAACACTTCAACCAGTCCACCTTAATGATGTTCACAACTATGTGAAATGCATGCCTACCAACAGGCCATCTCTGGCATCACAAAATTTATCACAGAGAATATCACAGGGTTTTCTGAAACACTAAGTTTCCAAAAACACATAAAATGATGGTACAATAAACAAATACATCATTTCAAGAGCATTCGGATTATATGCTAACACAGTCATCTATTCTTTCATTCTTACTGAGAATGGATTTGAGGTAAACATAAATAAAGTCATTTGCACAGAAAAGAGTTATCAGACCAAAAATGACTTCATTGAGAATTTCACCTCAGAAACAATTTTAAAACAGCAAGATTTCTGAAATCTTAGCTCCTCAGGTTAAACCACTTTAAGGTGGAAGAGGCGTGCAGTAGGCTAAACTACTATGGTGTCAGAATCAGGCCAGGCAACATTAAACTAATAAATCTTCAAAATAATTTTATTCATAGAAATATTTCCACTAAATTAATTAGAAAAAAACATATTTTGGTGTTTACTAGATAAGCTTCAGAAATGGATAAGTGTTCTGATTAGCTATTGCCCATGACAGTGAGAGAAATGTGCGGCTTTCTTATGCAGAAGAACAATCTGTGCAACCATATGAGCAGAATGAGCAGCTGATGCAGTTTGCAAATTATGAAGATTTTCATGTAAAACTAAGAAACCAAAGGTACAGAGACTGGAAGAAAGAGTCAATGTACCTACTAATTACTTCAAATCCTTCTTAGAGGTCTGGGCAATGTCTATCTATTTTTGTGCTTAAGGCTTTAAATATAAAGTCTATACATTCAGAGTCCAAAAGAAAATTAGGCATAGTCTAAAATATTACAGGGTGCCAACAGGTAATTAACAAGAACTTTTAAATTGAGATTACACTGTGCTTAGTGACTTCCAGAGAGTAGAGTATGGAAAGAGGAGAAAATAAATTTACAATGTAAACACCAGGCAAACACTAAACCCTGGTCAAAAGATCAAGGTCAAGATCCACAGAGGTAAGTGACACAGACAGGTTGCTACTTTCATGTGGATGTGATAAAAATGCCACTTTACTCTGGTCTTCCTCCCCCAAACCCACACCTTGCCTAATAATCCAAAAAAACGCCAGAAAATCCCAAACTAAGGGACATTCTAAAAATATTTGCCTTGTAGTCCTAAAACTGACAAGGTCATCAAAAACAAACCCCTGAGAGACTGCCCCAGACCAGAGGAAACTAAAGAGACATGATGACTCCCTCTAATGAGATATCCTGAGAAGAGATCCCGGAGCAGGAAACAGATACTACCCAGAGCTTCTGGATGTTTCCCTTGGGTCTGAGGGTGGATTGTTAATAGTAATATACCAGAGTTTGCTCCTTACTTATGACACATGTATTGTGACAATGTGAAAGTCAGCAATAGGAGTAGCTGAGTAAGAGACATATGGAAACTTCTGTATCTTTGCAAATTTTCTTCAAATCTGTAATTATTCTAAAATAGTTCATGCAATAGATTTAAACTGAGAAACAACCTGCAGCACCAATGTACAGTACTTCAGATGAGCACTGCGGCACTGGTTACACCAACAGGGACAGGCCCAGACTGGGGTCCTGACTGTTCTGCAAATTGACCAATGGACACCCTGGCCAAGTTGGAAACCTGTCTTAGATCCAGGAGACCACAGATGGCCGTGCATACGACAAGAACAAACATCTCAGAATTGCCTCACACCCCCATCTGAAGTGAAAAACAGGCAATTTTATGCAACAACAACAACAAAAAAGACAAAGCCTAAACAGGCTGGCCACAGGCCATCAGTGACAACACATGACAAAGCAGCCTTCAGACTTCACTTAGCAAATACCACTGCCAGAATCCAAGCAGGTGCAAAGAAGTGACCCTAACTACACAGGGCTCTGTATCCTACTTCTTCACCATCCATAAGGGACATCAGGAGTAGGGACACACAATTCTCTTAAAGCTTTATGGAAGAAAGTAGCCCATGTGACATAAATTATCTATTTTTAAGACTGTCTGGTCAGGAAATGCGTAGTACCATTTCACCATGTTTTGTAAGGAGGTGGTGAGCCTTTAAGTGCTAATTGGTACAGAAAAATATTTTGTCTTTACAGAACAAACGTGGCAAGATAGTGTTTGGTGCAATAGATTTATTTAACTGCCTTGAATTTCAAACCAAAAGAAAATCTGGGGATTTATCTGCTCTAACCAAAAAGTTCCAGAATTTATAAACTAGATGAATGTAGCATGTATGTAGCACTCATCATTCAGGCCAGAAAATTAAAACAAATGTCTTTAAATGTTTTCAGAACATCAACACACTGTCAATCAAAATCATAATAGTTTTTTGGAAACTTGGCCAACTTATCTGAAAGCTCATCTGAAAGAAAAATGATGCAGAAATAAAAAGATGCAGAAAAAAAATCCCAAAGAAACAATAACGACAGTAATGATGACAGCTCTCTGCCACACAAACTCATTCCACAACTCCAGTAATTAAAACTGCATGGCAGTCATCTAGGATGGGCAGATGCACCAGTGGAAAGGAATGAAGCATCAGGTAATCAATCACACATCACGGACTGGCTCACTATTCAAACATTCATTGAGTACCTGGGTAAGCACCGCACTGTTGATAGTTGCTGAGAATGGTCAAACTAAACTCGGAAATCAAGTCGGCCAAAAGGATGAAGATCTAAAAATTGGCAACTATAGAGGAAAAAATTAAGTGAGGTATTTTTCTCAAGTTTTACACCTAAACACATCTCATATAAATAACTATATAAAACTCCTAGCATTCCTAGAATATAGCTGAGGATCTACATAAATTTCATGATGGAAAAGATATGAATCCTAGAGTAATCCATTGTGAATTATGTTCTCGTACATGTCAGTAGGCGCATGGTTAAACGAATTACAATCTGGTCAAGTAAGGAGTGGCTAAGTGGACATCAAATTGTTGATGAAGAAATCTATTAGCATTTAAAATGTCAGTATTGAATAAAAAGGGAAGTTATAAAAGTATACACATAGTAAATAGACCTCCATGTAGATATTTAGAAAGACATAGAAAACATCTACCCCAAGAAGAGGTCAATTTTTCTCAAATTAATCTATAAATTTAATGCATGCCCTCAATCAAGTGAAGGCTTTACATGGAATAATTCTGAGTTGTATATGGAAGGCAAAAGGCAAAGATGAGGGACAATTTTAAAGAAGAATGTGGAGAGGGGGTTTAAACCAGACAATAGGACGTAACAAAGAAATGAAGACATAATAAAGCAAGTGTGAAAATGAATCAGGAAAATAAGAAATAAACAAGCAGAACACACAAAAAAATATTTAGATGGACAAAGATGGTATGGTCTGCATGCACATGGTACAGGAACAGTCCCCTGCTGGATGTGGGACACTAAGACCACAGCGGTCATGGGAAAAACAAAACCATAGATGGGCTGTGGATGAAAACTGAGAAAAGCAAAACCTCATAACTCTTAGTAGAAAACAGAGGGAGGAGAATATTATATAATGTATATAATATGACTTTGACCCAAACAATAATTTAAAAAATAAGACACAAAGAAACAATGCCCACAAAAAGGAATAAATAAGTTGTACTGCATTGAAAGGAAAATCTCATTCAACAAAAGACATTATTTAAAAACTGAACAACCAAGTCTAGAACCTGGAGAAGTTATTTGTATACATACAGACAACAAAGAATTGATATGCAGAATAGAAAAATATTGCCTACAAATTAATAAGTATGAGATACCAATAGAAAATTGTTACATGATTAGAACATGTACCCAAATAGCTAGTTAATGCAAATTCTCAATTTTATCAGGAATGAAGAAAAGTCTAAATAAAAGTACAATGAGATACTATTTCATACCTGTAATACTGACACAATTAAAGTCTAGCAATGACAAGTGTCCACAAGACTGCTGGGTGAGATACAATCTCTTCAGAGAGCAACTTCCTTAGGGTAGGGTCACTAAATTTGAAGTTGCACATGTCCCAAGACCCTGGAGTTTCCTGATTATATATCCCAGATGAACTCTGGTACATGCAATAAGGAGGGAAATGTGAACAAATGAACACAGCCACATTTTTTAAAATATTTTTTCAGTTGAAGATGGACACAATACCTTTATTTATTTATTTATTTATTTATTTGTGGTGCTAAGAATCAAGCCCAGTGACTCCCATGTGCTAGGTGAGCACTCTACCACTGATGATGAGGGCTCTCTGCCACACAAACTCATTCCACAACTCCTCAGCCCCACATTTTTTCCAATAGTGAAAAACTGCAAGAAACTAGGTCTGTCATTAGGAAAATGTATTTAAAACCAGTGACATTTATAAAACTTAATACTATAAGAAGACAATTAAAATGAATGAATTAAGAGTTATAGATATTAATAATATAAATAACTCTCAAAATCATAATATTGGGTAAAAACACAAACTGGGACAACATGTAGAACATGGAAGCACTGGGGTGAACGCGGAGCTGTGCGGCTGGGGTCCCCCAGCTTCCAGGAGTGCTGCACCCAGAGACCTCTGTGGAAGAGTCCCCCGCATCTCACACCCCTTCTCCGGGGGCAGCTTTCACCCAGCAACAGTCAAGGTGAGGCCATGAGGCCTGGCTCCCACCCCAGCTTGGGGGATCCTCAGAGGCTCCCTACAGGTTCCCCAGAGGCCTTTCCTGTGGCCACACTGCAGCCCAACTTCTCCCTCTGCCCTACCCTGCCTCCTCCTCTTCTACAAGCATTAGTCCCAACATCTCTCAACAACCTTCCTCCATCTCAATCTTCATAGCCTGTGCTTCCCTGGAACTGACTTGCAATAAATACAACTCACATCTTATTTTTAAAAACCAGCACACAGCTTGCCGTGAAACACTGCCACTTGTGTTTGAGAATAAATGCACAATTAGTAATATAAAAACATGCAGGGGCACGTTCACCTCTGGAAGAACTGCATACCATTTTAATTATTACATTGGATAATGTACACACATATGTTAGTTACAGTATTCCTTATGCTTTCTTTGTATTCCTGAAATATTCCATAATTTTTAAAAAATATCACTGAGAAGGAGCAGTGTGCCCCTGTCAACCAGCATCTACCTTCTTTCTGCTCCAATGAACAAGTGGATGGCATGCAGTAGCAACAGAGTCTCAAGGTATTCCTGCATTTGAAACAAGAACGAATCTCTTGGTGAAAGCAGAAAAGAGAAAGGGAGAGAGAGTGCTAAAGAGCTAAAGAGTTCTTTTTTCCTTTCTTTCATTTTTAAATGTGGCAATCTTCAAAATTATTTATCATCTTTATAAATCTGCAACGCCTCATGGTGTACCAACAAAGATCACTTGAAATAGGATGCTAGACGGAAATCACGTATAATTTCCACAGCAATTCCACTTATCTTTCTTTTCCTCAAGAAATTATCGAATTCCAAGTAAATGGCAGTGAAATCATAGGGACAACTTTGATTCTGTCAAGTTTTACACATAATGGCACCATGATTTGACTAGAGCATTTGACTCTGAATTTGTATGGTACATAATTGCCACAAACAAACCATGGAGAAAACTTCTAAAAAGTAGGATTCAAGAGTAAAAGGAGATGCCTAGAATTATTCTTTCTAAATTTAGAACATGTTTCAATACAAAAACGTGTTATGGTATAATATAGTTGTATAAAGTACAAAGTGCTCATGATTTTTCTATGTGTAATGTAAATAACAAAATATAGAGACTGCGTGAGATTTTTCAATTAAAGAACACATTCACATGAATATTAACATAACCGAGACATAACTGAATGTTTCTCCACGTTTACTACATAATTCTGCAATGGCCAACTTCACTGTTGAGCTCTAATTTTGGTTTCAAATTTTTAAATTTCACTGTGTAATAAAATGAGTTCCACAGCCCTAGGGTTGGGCCATAGGAACAGCATTTTTCCTCTTTCCCACCCAACCTTCTGAGCTATGTATGATATCAAAACATCACATGAGAGGATCCAGAAGCTCAAAAGAAGAGAATAAAAACTGGAGGGTGAGGTGGTGGGACAGGATGAAAAGGTTCAAAGATGCTTTTTCTAACTTACTAATTTGAGGCAAACAGGTTTTATATAGATATCCAAAGCATCAAGCACAAACAACCAATCTGTGTTTAGCCTATCATTAGTTATTCAGAACCAACTACTGAAAAATTAAACTTTAGGTACCGAATGTTTGATATAAAATATTTATAGACAAGAACTGCAAAGGAGAATAAGAAAAAAAAAAGTCAGAATTCTCAGACATAGGCAGCAACTGTTGTTGAGTAAGAATTAAATATCTTCTTTTCACCGCTGTAATGTTCCAGGTATAACACTGTCAAAAACAAACCAATCAAACAAACAAAAAACAACTCTTTTTATTTCTGGTTTTCCCAGTTATCTTTCCATTTCTCAATTTTCAGCCACTTCTTAGGAATCCAAACCTCAGCTCAGGTTAAGACAACACAGGCACACCCTCTTGTGGTAGAAAAAGAAACTGCCTGATCATGCTGTACTCCAGCCCAAGGGAATCCTTCCTTTCTACTTCTGAACCAAGTCCTTGACTATCTGCATTTTATAGAAAAGGAAACAGCCACCTGAGGCCAAGCAACCTATTTCCTGGTGGCATCAACCAGAGAACTGGGTCACATTTCAAGGCTGTTCACTTCCCACCACAGCTCCTGACCACAGGGTCTATTCATCTTGTAATTTTTGATACCAAATTTCCAAGATGACATTTAAAGCAGATATTAACCACATATTACTAAAACATAAACCTGAAGCAACAGGGAGAACCTAATTTTAACTTCTACAGTCTTGATGTAGTTTCAAAGCAACTATTTCAGTTGTATTTCCAGGTTTAATACAGCATATCTGTGATCATTAACAAAACAGGAAAGTGAATAGTGGGCAAAACGTTCATAAGAAAGTTCTTTTTCCAACATTATCAAAAAGTATATGAACAGGATTCTATTTTGTATATCACCAATCTACTTGTTCCTAAAAGTATGCCCTTAAAGGGCAGGCAGAAATAATTAGAATTTCCAAAGTAATGAACAAGTCATTTTCATTTACATCCTCATGTCAATGGATATGAACAAGGGGATTAATACTTTGTATTAATGGCTTGTGCCAAAATTTTTTAACTCACCGATTTCTGAACACCTATACATCTTCCTCATGAATTTATTTATTTTTTTTAAAGAGAGTGAGAGAAAGAGAAAGAGAGAGAGAGAGAGAGAGAGAGAGAGAGAGAGAGAGAGAGAATTTTTAATATTTATTTTTTAGTTCTCGGCGGACACAACATCTTTGTTGGTATGTGGTGCTGAGGATCGAACCCGGGCCGCACGCATGCCAGGTGAGCGCGCTACCGCTTGAGCCACATCCCCAGCCCCCCCTCATGAATTTATAAAAATAAAAGAACCTCCCCCACAAGGTTGTTTTAAAAGTTAAATTAGCTAAAGGATTAGGGAGTTTTTTTCTAATATTTACCCTTCTTATTCTCTTTGTACCAAAAGAAATACAAAAATGCCTTTTATTATGGAGATGGAAAATCAAGTAGAGAAAAAAATTAAAAAGAAATAACTAAATTCACAGACAATCTTTTTTTCTACTCTGTAAATATCCCAAAGTGTCCAACAATGACTTCACCTGTGAAACTGATCCTGCCTAACCAGACTGCCATGTCAGTAGACCATGCTAGCTGCCACTTTCCTCCCAATGCTCTGTGTATGTCCTCCCCAAAGCTGGAAAACAAGTGGGTCTAGGAAGATCAGCCTTAAAAAGCTCACTCATGTGCTATACTCCCCTGATAGAACTCCAAAGTGAGTTGTGCTTTCCTAAATCAATAAGCAGAACAAAGCCCCCGGGTATCTTGTATTCCCCACTTCAGTGAAGGATACCACCACCTGCTCAGAAAACCAAGGCAGAATTTGAATTTTTCTCCTATATTCTCCATATCCCACCTGTCACAGAGTCACATCACTCCTAGCTACTGAATCCTGATTCTATTCTCTCTTCTTAAATCTAAGACTACAGCTTTCAACAAAGCCCTCAACAATCCCCCTCCCAACCCTAGACTACGGCCAAGTTCTATCATCCTTGGGAGTTCAGCTCTCACTTTCCTTTGGTCCAAGGCCCCCAGCTCCTCTGCACATATGCACACTCTCCTCTCCACTCAGGGAGGTAAGACACCAGTCCCCTCCCCGAGTCCATGCTTCTGTCATCCTTTCACCTTTATCTTTAGGGGGCCTAACAAATATGAGTGCCCTATAAATCTCTGTTGAATAATGGACTTGCTTTGAGGGAGGAAAAAGGAGAAAAAGTGCAATTTGGCTAAATAGCTGGTACTTTATTAAGAAAAATGGCTTAGGAATTTCATCAAAGAATTGTTTGTTTCTGGGGCTGGGGTTGTGGCTCAGTGGTAGAGCGCTTGCCCAGCATGTATGAGGCACTGGTTTGATTCTCAGCACCACATATAAATAAATAAAATAAAGGTCCATGGACAACTAAAAAATTATTAAAAATTGCTTGTTTCCAAAACAGATTACACCCCCCCATTTCCATTAGTCTTGGGCAAAATCATGAATACAATGTTCTAGAGTCATTAATTTTTCACTAAAATTAGGAAAGTTTCTATCAGAAAGTCACTGAAATTCAAGCTCCTACTTTAGGTATGAGGACATTTAGGTGTAAAGTCATACAATCACTAGCTCCAAGGAGTCTTCATTTCTGCTCTGGGGCAGAAAATGGCCAGCTTCAGCAGGAACTGTCCTGAAGGTTTCCCTTGGGTACACTCTAGTCTCCCTAAAGAATCTTATGCCCCTTATTGATGTTATGTGGGACTGTACACAGATAGGTGGATACCCAAGGGCACGCCTCTCTGTGTCTAAAAAATAAAAGGTGTTAAGCCAACATCAATTTTCTCCTGAAGAACTGAAAGGTGGAAGATAACCCACCCCCCCCCCACAAATCTGAAGTATTTTACAAGAACAGAATCATCTGAGCATGTTGGCACATGCCTTGTGATCCCAGAAGCTCGGTGGCAGAAGTGGAAGGATCACAAGTTCAAATCCACCCCGTCTCAAAAAATAAAAAGGGCTGGAGGTGTAGCTTAGTATATAGTGTCCCTGAATTCAATCCCCAGAAAAGCAGATAAATAATAAATAGAATAGAATCAAAATCTAAGAGGCTACAATTCCTTCTTTGAGGAGTGTTAGCAGCTACCAGGCATGATAGCTGCTGCACCATCATTCTGCACCAACGTTCACAGCATGGGAAATATAGCTATCACTGGAACCTGAATCCTAGGAAAGACACCTAGTAACAATTTGTATTACAATTAGAATACAGTGGGGCACAGTGGCACACACTTGTCATCCCAGAAGCTCATGAGGCTGAGACAAGAGAATCACAAGTTCAAAGCCAGCCTCAGCAACTTATGAGGCCCTAAGCAACTTAGTGAGATCCTGTCTCAAAATGAAGAAAGAAAAGGGCTGGGAATGTGGCTCAGCGGCTAAGTATGTCAGAGTTCAATCCCTGGTATACACACACACCAAAAAAAAAACAAAAAAAAAAAACGTAGAATCTGGTGAGTATCTGACATAGAACCATCATTCACTGAGTCTCAACAAAGTATATCAAAGCAACCTACTACAATGAAATTAGCAATATAGCCCAGTTCCCTGAATGGTCATCCTTCACAGAATTTTAAGTTTTTGAGTAGCTACCCATTTTTGGTGACTTTATTGAGGAATGCCTACATGCCACAAAAGCCACCCATTTTCAGGGTAGGATTTGAAGACCTTTTCTAAGTTAACAGCTGTACAGTCACCATTAAGATGCTCTCTCTACTCCCACAGTTCCTCTCCACACCCGTTTATAGCCAATCCACCACCAGTACCAGCCCCAGTGACCACTGATCGGCCCATGGTTTGGCGTGTCTTCAAACTTCCAGGTCAGTGGTGTATCACAGCCAGTCATTTTTTGTGTCTGACTCCCCTCACTTGGTATACTGTTTCTAAGGTTCATTCATGCTGCACATTCAGCATCACAGACCAGGACTCGATTCCCCTTTGCGGCTGACATGGATACAGCACATTCTGTTTATCCATCCACTTGCTGATGGATGTGGACTGCTTCTAGTTTTTGTCTAATGTTAACAACACTGCTGTGAACATCTATTTGGTTTTTGAATGGGTACAATTTTTATAACTTTGAGATATAACTGATAAACAATAAATGGCATATATCAAAAATATACAACTCAGTTAGCTCTGACTTATTACATACCATGAAATGACAAGCACAATGCAGACAATGAATACATATATCACTCCCAAATGTTTCACTGCATTCCTCCCTTGGGAATCCTCTTCCCTTCTTTCTCAAGCCATCTCAGGCAACTACTTATCTGTTCTCCATCATTGCACATCAGTTTGCAGTTTTTAGAACTTTATCTAAATGGAATCAGACAGTATGATGCTTCTGGAAGGTGTCTGACTTCTTCCACACAGCATCATTATCCTGAGATCCACACGCAATGCTATCTGTATCAACGGTCTTTCTCCTTTTTGTTATCAAGTAGCATTCCATTGTACAGATAAACCAAAACATGTTTATCCATTCATCTGCTAAAAGACACTTAAATTCTGCACAGCTTTTGACAATCACCAGTAAAAATGGTGGTTGTGCCTGCATAGTTTAGTGGTCAGCCAATGATCTGGGCAGTGGTTGTGCCCACACATCCTACATCTAATAGGATTCCACATGCTCTGCTGATGGAGCTGTACTGGGGTTGATAAGAGCATTCATCAAGTTGTACCCACTTATCCTTGGCTTTCAATTTTTGCTGGACTTTCCTGACCTGAGCTGCCAAGGAAGGGATAGAGGGCTCATCTCAGTCCTCCTAGGGCTCTCTCATTTCCAGAATCAGCCTACTAAATTTCTGGTTGTAGCAAATCTGTAGGTTTTCCATTATGAACTGAGCATGCCATTTTGAACAAGAAAATAACCCTCAACCCCACTCCAAACAGAGTCTTTGTTGGCTTGTAAAACTGTATTTTTCATTAAACGAGGCAGGGGGTGGAGGAGAGCAGGAGCCCCAAGCAAGAAGGCCACATATGCTCCCATTTTTCTTACTCAAAAGCTCTAGCATATTCGTAACACTTCTCAATTTACTGTCCTCCTTTCTGGTCGATAATCCAGTGCTCAGAAATAACAGTTTTGAACAATCTTGTTCAGTTTTCTACTTGTTTTATTGTGAAAGAAAACCATCCATCCTCTTCATGTCATCATTAGTGGACAAGATGACCTTGGCTACCCATTTTTAACTTCTAAATTTACACTAACATAAAGTAGGATTATAATACAAAAATAAAGTGTGACTTTAATTCCACTTAAAATATCAAATATAGAAATGCTCTCCAGGTCTCTGAAATCTACAAAACATAACTTGAATATTTTCCTTTAAGACAGCAACTCTTCCACAGTATCAGCATGCTAACACTACACTAAAGTACCAAATATTCCAATGTTCAGTCATTCTGAGGCTCCTGGGAGATAAACTGATTGATTGCTTGGACCTCAGGCAAAGTTCTTGACCACAAGGATCTATGATGGACCCAACAGGATGAATTCTGTGGTGTCATTACCAAAGCCTGACACAGGCAAAAAGCAAATTTTTGCAGATTCTATTAGCATTATTTTGTTCTATAATTACTCAACCAAGATTCTGTCACATTCTTCTTTTCCCCAGTTTTTTCAAATACAATGACAAAATCCTCAAGCCTCACTTGCATTTAACACCACTCCTTCCTGGTTACAAACCAATGATTTACAGCTGAGTATATTTTTTCACCTGATACCTCATTTGATCTTCCTCAAGGCTGCATGTGGTAGCAGAGCAAATATTATCCTCATTTTATCCCATTGGTACTGAAATTCAGAGGGATTAAGAGTTCCCAATCATCTATAGCAATAGCATATGATTTTGACCTTCCCTAGTGACTACTGGTGGTCGTGCCTACATAGTTTAGTGGTCAGCCAGTGATCTGGGCAGTGGTTGTGCCAACGCATCCTACACCTATTAGGCTTCCACATGCTGGAGCTGTACTACACTAGTCTAAAATCTAGATGTGCTAACAATGTTTCATTGTGTAACTCTGGATATGTCTCCACCTCAATTTCTTCAAATGTTTCAGTAACTTCTTCAAAGTAAGGAAAAGATAACAGAAGCACATTTTATTCTTCAGGGCCACCCAGAATCTGCCTTCTACTCCAAACTAAAGAAAACTGCTGGGGTCAGAGCTTTCCCCAGAGCTGGGGTGCCTTCCCTGGCTACTCTCTGTAAAGCTGGGCTTGGACTTGCCTGCAAATCCTCTTTATCTCGCTTGCCTGGGACCATTTTTTGTTTTTGTCCTTTAGTCCCAGAAATACAACTCAATTAGGGAAGAGAAAAATATGATAAATATTATTCTTTAATTTATCAAAAATAAAAGGAAGGAAAAAAATTAGCCCTGAAACACCAGATTGTTCAATACTTTCAGTTGAAGAGAACTAGTTTTAATACATGTTGCCTTAGATTTTTAATTATAGGATATGACTGACAGTGCTGAACAAAAAACAATTGAAAAAACTGAAAAAACAAAAAAGTTGATCTTTGAAAAAAATAAATAAAATTGACAGACCCTTAGCCATGCTAATGAAGAGGAGGAGAGTGAAAACTAACATCTGTGATGAAAAAGGAAATATTACAACGGACACTACAGAAACACAGAAAATAATTAGAAATTATTTTGAAAATTTGTACTCCAATAAAATAGAAAATAGAGGCATATGATATGCCTAAACTAAACCAGGATGATATATACAATTTAAACAGATCAATTTCAAGCAAGAAAATAGAGGACACCATCAGAAGCCTACCAATCAAGAAAGTCCAGGACCGGAGGGATACACAACTGAGTTCTACAAGACCTTTAAAGAAGAACTAACACCAATACTCCTCAAACTATTTCATGAAATAGAAAAAGAGGGAACACTTCCAAACACATTCTGTGAAGCCAATATCACCCTGATTCCAAAACCAGACAAAGACAAATCAAAGACAGAAAATATTTTAAATGAATATAGATGAAAAAAATTCTCAATAAAATTCTGGCAAATTGAATAAAAAAACTTATCAAAAAGATAGTGCATCGTGATCAAGTAGGGTTCATCCCAGGAATGCAAGGTTGGTTCAACATACGGAAATCAATAAATGCAATTCATCACATCAGTAGACTCAAAAATAAAAATCATCTCAATAGATGCTGAGAAATCATTTGATAAAATAGAGCATCCATTCATGTTCAAAACGCTAGAAAAACTAGTGATAACAGGAACATACCTAAACATTGTAAAGGCTATCTATGCTTAAGCCCTAGGCCAACATCATCCTAAATGGAGAAAAATTTAAAGCATTCCCTCTAAAAACTGGAACAAGACAGGGATGCCCTCTATCACCACTTGTATTTAACACAGTTCTTGAAACTCTGGCCAGAAAAATCAGACAGACAAAAGAAATTAAAGGGATACAGGTAGGAAGAGAAGAACTCAAATTATCACTATTTGCAAACAATATGATTCCAAATAACCTAATCAATAAATGGGCCAAGGACCTGAACAGACACTTCTCAGAAGAGGATATACAATCAATCAACACACACATGAAAAAATGTTCAACATCTCTAGGAATTAGAGAAACACAAATCAAAACTACATCCTTCCCCTGGTGTCTAGAATATCAGAATGTCCACTCAATGTCCAGCCTCAGGTCACAGGCAGCCCCTCTTCTCTATCTACTTTCATTCCTTTGGTGGTCTCAACCCCTCCTATGATTCTGAATTACAGCTAAGTGCTGATGACTTCAAGTTTCCTCTTCAACCCTGACCCTTTGCTGACTTCCAGACTCTGCCTATTTGGCGTTTCTGCTCAGATGTCTACAGAAGCCCAAGTGCTCCTACTGCTATTCCAAACTGTTCCTGCAAACCCCTTTCCCTGCCCCATCTCAGCAACAGGCAACTCCACTCTTCAGCTGTTCCAGATGACACCTTTGAGTCCTCCTTGACACCCCTTTCTCTCATCCCATATCCAGTTTCACAACATATAACTAGAAACGCCATCATTATTATCCCACCCCTTTGTATGACCTCAGGCACCACTGTTTTCTCATCCTGGTCACAGAAACAGCCTGGAATCAGGTGTCACTCTGCTTCCACCCTTGCAAATGTTCCTATCCCACAGGATTCAAATCATAGCTTCAAAAAAAAAAAAGAGCAGGGGGCTGGAATTGCAGCTCAGCGGTAGAGCGCTTGCCTCAAACGTGTGAGGCACTGCGTTTGATTCCCAGCACCACATATAAATAAGCAAATAAAATAAAGGTCCAGCAACAACTAGAAATATATATATTTAAAAAACAAAGAAAGGATCAAGTCACTGTCTTCCTAAAACCAAATATTCTTCTCATCTCATTCGAAGTTCAAGCCTTCACAACAACCACTGCTTATATGATGTGACCTTCCATTTCCTCTCACGTTCTCCTCTTCTCATGTCCCTCACCACCCATCCCCCGCCTCCTCATCTTCCAGCAGGCCAGGCAAGCTCCTGCCCTGAGGTCTCTGCACTCTCTATTCCCTCTGCCTCCAACACCGTCCCCTAAATATCTTCAGGCTCTTTCCCTCACCTTCTTCAAGGCTTTATTCAGATATCACCTTTTCAGTAAAGCCTTCCCTGAACATCCCGTTTATCACCGAGTCCCCAACCCTTGACTGCCTCATGTTTTTCTGAAGACATTTCTAATCTCTAGTGTTCTTACTGTACATTTACCTATTGATTTGTTCTTAGTCTTAGTGTCTCCCTGCTAGAAGGTCAGCTTCACAAAGCAGGAAGCTTTGTTCACTTTGTCTGCTACCATATCACCAGTGACGTGGCAGGTATTCAACAAATACTTGGTCAAGCAAAGACTCATATTCTTAAAACAATACAGATTTGTACTAATTGATCCATATGCAGACCACAAAGTTGAAGGAATACAGACTGCTAAGTAATGTATGACTAAGGATGTTGATCATAATAAGACCAGTTCTATCCAAAAAAAAAACATAATTCAAGTCACAGTAATTTTTGGGGGGTATGCTGGGATTGAACTCAGAGGCATATGACCACTGAGCCACATCCCCAGCCCTATTTTGTATTTTATTTAGAGACAGGGTCTCACAGAGTTGCTTAGCACCTCACTTTTGCTGAGGCTGGCTTTGAACTTGTGAAACTTGTGATCCTGCTGCCTTAGCCTCCCCAGCTGCTGGGATTATAGGTGTGTATCACCAAGTCATAAGTAATTTTAATTATAAAGCAGAGACATAGAAAAAGCAAAAGAAAACAGATAAATTAATTTTAGTGACGTTTTAACACAAAATATCCAAAATATTGTTTCAACATGTAATTAATTCAAAAAATATTAATAAAATATGATTTTCTTTTAATATTAAGTCTTTCAAATATGGTATATATTTTATGCACAGTATATCTCAAGTAGTACTAACCATATTTCAAATGCTTGATAAGTAAGTGTAGCCAGTGGTTACCATATTAGACAGCATAGATCTGAACCACAACTAAATAAATCCATTGTGGTATAGATTATTTATAGATTTATCCACTATTTTTAAGATTCCAGGACTGGGGTTGGGGCTCAGCAGTAGAGCACTTTCCTGGCATGTATGAGGCACTGGGTTCAATCCTCAGCACTGCATATAAATAAATAAAATAAAGGTCTATCAACAACTAAAAAGAAAAAAATTGTTTAAAAAATTGATTCCAAAACAAGGCTCTGATACAACCTCAGGGTATACTAGTTTTGTCAAAACAGTCTCAAAGGATATAGCAAAAGGGTAATAGCTTTTATTCTGAGAAACCACTTACATCAAGTTAACTGACTTGAGTGCTTTACACCTCACCTGGGTGTTTTGACTAGTAAGAATGAACAGCCTTCTTCTTTAGTCTTCCATTAAGAAGCAAAGTTAAATCTAGAGAGTCTATAATCTTACCCACATTAGCACACACACACACACACAAAAATCACTATCTTCAAATAGAAAGAACTATTAAAATGCAATTTCCACTAAACTAGGTTAACTAAAATTCATCCTTCATTAAAAGACAATCTTTATAGAAATACAGTTGCGGTTAAAAAAAATTAAGTTGCCTTACTGATATATTGGACCTCTAGACTCTTTTAAAGTAAGTGAAATAAAGCACTAAGGAGATTGCTTTGAAGTGTTTAATATATGCATTTGAGTCTTTGCTATGTTTCTTAAAAGCTGAACTATTATGTGTAGAAAATATTTTCATAACTTTATCAGAGGATTAATTTCTCCCAGGGTCCCATTATTTATAAATACTCAATAAGAATTATCAGTGTAACTGCCACCATTTTTCTACAAGTAAATTTAAAGAACCCAATTAAGTGCATTAGATTTTAAAACTTTAAATTTATAACATGTTACTTTTTTAAAAAGCAGAACCCAATTAAGTGCATTAGATTTTAAAACCTTAAAGTTCTATCATGTTACTTTTTTTAAAAGCAGCATCTACTCACTGGGCTGTGAATAAGATGTTATCAATCATCTCCTGCAAACTGGCAGCTCTGAGCTGGGCTCCATGAGGCAGAGAAACTCCAGATGGCGAACACCTCAATCCTCCTAACCCTGAAAAGCATGAATAAAATGCATGTTATGAGAAAGAAAACTTCTAGCAAGTGACTACCTGGATAGGAAGTAATCTCTGCTTCCTTTTTTCTTTCTTTTTTTAAAATGAGGACTCAGAGTAAGTTAATTCATGGCCTTGGAGTGTTGGGAAGACCCGGTACTGCAACACTTGGTATCACAACTGTTTTTCTGTTTTAAGAAATCTCAGGGAGATACCTAAGTTGCCACAATAAAATATGCATCCTGCACTGTGCCCTGTTGGATTTCCTATCAGTCTGATAACCAAGTAACTAATGACCCAAACTAAGACCCTTTTGAAAGTGGAAAGGGGAAAAAATTTACTTATTGACCAAGTAAACTGATTTGATGATGTTGATTTTATTCTAAAAAATAAAGCAAATGTGTGATTACTACATTAAAGCTAAATTTTAAAGGTTTCTTTCTATTATATGAGCACTAAAAACATCATAAGCAGATTAATCTTGGTATATAGTCATGCACTATAATCAGTTTTCTTAACACAGAATCTGTCTCTCACGTCATATCACCAATATTTTTCCTAGAAAAATAATTAGTATATTCTCATTGTTTAATTTATCACAAAGTTGCCACATATTTTCAAAGTTTCACTTTAGTTGAATACAACTTTATGTCTCTACTGGCATTATCTTTAACAAGAAGATGCTCTTGACAGGTACTGAGGAATCACTGTAAGCTCAAAGCAAACTGCTAAACAAGATAATCTCAATTCCACATTTGTACCAAAATGGAATATTTCAGCTTAGATTATTTTCAGATACTGTCTTTTGCATAAATTGGTAGGTTTTTCTTCACTTTTGCCCCTCCAATCCATTCAATAGAACATACTTCATCACAGGTAGTTTTGTCCCCTACAATGCAAATCTCCCCCTATCAATTCTTCCCTTAAGTTTTCAAAGGCTTACTTGCTCTGAGGCTACAATCTACAATCCCTAACAGGGCCTTCCGACCTGGTCCTGGTCCTGGTCCTGGTCCTGATCCCTTCCTACCTCCCAGAACACAGTGGTCTGCTGTCAAATCCCTCAAAGCACTAATTTCTCCCCTGCCCCAGGGCTTTTGCAGGACCTTCTCAGTCAGGACTATCTTTTTATCCTAGATGCCTTCCTATACCCCCAATTTAAATTATACCATGCTACTTTCCTCTCTCAAAAGTATTCTATATTTTTTCTATAAAACTTTCATCAAACCTACAGAAAACCTATAAAAACTCCATGAGGCTGAGGCTATAGCTCAGTGGCAGAGCTGCTTGGCCTAGCATGTGTGAGGCACTGGGTTTGATCCTTGGCACCACATATAAATGAACAAATAAAATAAAGGCATTCTGTCCATCTACAACTACAAAAAAAAAGTTTAAAAAACTCCATGGGCTGGGGTTGTAGCTCAGTGGTAGAGCACTCTCCTAGCATATGTGAGGCACTGGGTTTGATCCTTAGCACCACACAAAAAAAATAAATTTAATTAAATAAAGATACTGTGTCCATCCATAATTTAAAAATATTAAAAAGAAAAACTTCATGAGGATGTAGAGATCATACCTTTAGCCATCTCTTTTTTTTAATGACCAGAGATAAAATTAATTGTGCACTTGCTGTGTGTCAGTATCTCAGCTAAAAAATTTATTGTTATGCTGTGACATTAATCCCAAAAGTAACCCAATGAAGCAAATACTGTATTAATTCCAAATTTACCAGAGGCATTTAGAGGAATTACTGCCTACGGCCACAAAGCAAGTAAGTAAATAGAAACTTAAACTCAAATGTTTTAGCCAGCTTTTTCTGCTATAACTAAAAGTACCCGATCAGAACAATTGTAGAGGAGGAAAAGCTTATTTGAGGGCTCATGGTTTCAGAGGTCTTAATTCATAGGAGACTGGGTCCATTCCTTGGGGCTCAAGGTGAGGTAGAACATCATGGTGGAACAACATGGCAGAGGGAAGCAGCTCATATGATGATCAAGAAGCAGAGAAAGAGAGAGAGATCTCCACTTGCCAGATAAAATATATACCCCCCAAATCACACCCCCAATGCCCCACCTCCTTCAGCCACAACTTACCTGCCCTCAGTTACCACTCAGTTAATCCCTATCAGGGGATTCATTCAATGATTGGGCTAAGACTTACAACCCAATCACTTCTCCTCTGAACCTTCTTGCATTGTCTCATACATGAGCTTTTGGGGGATGCCTCACATCCAAACCATAATATTCCACCCCTGGCCCCCAAAAGCTCACTCTCCCATTTTATAGGAAGCTCAAGAGTTCAGTTCCTCTTCCCATTTTCACATGAGCTCATTTTAGTCAGGCCTCTGTCCCCACTGCCCGCCTGCAGGTACTCTTGTTAAAACGGCCCATGACTTTCATCTTGAAATACCCAACAGCCAGACAGGAAGACAAGCACTGTAAATGAATTAATTTCATCAATTTAAACTGTTCATCACAACCATTATGAGGCAGATACCACTGTTACCCAGAAGAAATGTCCAATGAGTTCATTCGCAGCCACTTGGGCAAAAAGCAGCTCAGATCATTTCACTAAACCTAATGGTCAATTTCCAGTTCTTACTAGACCTTTCAGTGGTACCGACAGCTGACCACTCTCCTCTCTGAACTCTTTCTCTGCCTGGTTTCCAGGCCACCTCGTTCTCCTGATTCCCTTCTACCTCACCGTCTGTTCCCTAGCCAGAATTCTCATTTTTCCAACTTCTGCATGCTATGACCCAGAGCTCCCAATTCTCACACTTCTTACACTTCCCCTTCCTGGTCACTTCAACAAGTCTCATCACTTTAAATACCATCCACAAGAGCCTAGACCTTCTTCCCAAATTCAAGATGCACGCATTCAGCCACCTACTTGGCATCTCCCTAGATGTCTAATAAGACATTCCACACTAGGCATCACATAGGGCCAGACTGCAGATGAACCCCTTGGGCTGACACACTATGACAGGCTTCCCCATCTCAGTAAATGACAGTACAATCCTCAAGTCATCCTGAACTTTTCTTTGGCTCCCTCTCTTAAAATACACCTAAATCCCAGCTCTTCCTCCCCACTTCCACCCACTCTGCCATTCGCACTTCCCTCATCTCCATCTGGAATACTGAAAGAGCCTTCCAGCTGGTTCTTCCCTTACCTTTCTGTACACTGTTTTCAAAGTGAAAAGCCAGTCTGGTCTTGGAGAGACAAAGTCAGATAATGCCACTCCTTTGCTTGAAACTCTCCAATTGCACTCCTTCTCATTTATAGTAACAGTCGTGCCAACAGCACATGACTGGCCCCATGCTGCCTTCTCCCTTGCTCATCCCACTCCTGTCCCACCACCTTCTTGCAGCTCCTGGAGGATATGGACACACTTGTGCTCATGCTGCTCTCTCTAGAACATGCTTCTCCACAGACACCTGCATGGCCCACTCTCACCCACTTCAGGTGCCAAGCTCCAGTGACCACCTCCCTGGGAAGCCTTTTCTGGCCACGCGCTTACATGCTTCCCTTTACCAGCATATCATGCTTTACATTCCCTAACCCTGATTTCCTGTTGTTTAGATTCATTCATTCGTTCTCCTCGAGGTCTCTCTCTTACCCACCCCACTTTTCTCTTCTCTATGAGAATTTAAGCTCCTCAAGGGGAAAATTTTTTTGCTTCATGCAATCCTGTATCCCCCTGGTGACAAGAACATGCCTAGCACATAACAGGTCCCTGATTCATATTCAATAACAAAGGGCTGGAAATGATATGTTAATCCTACCATGGGTAGGCAGTTCAACTCTTGTCTCCAGACCTACTGTTCGAGCAAGTTCCTGGAGAGCACAGACCATGTCAGTTACAAATTTTGCGCAATAATTGCACATAGTCTTGTCACTGTTAATTATATCTGCTTCTCGAATTTTAGTTTCCCCTATATTACAAGAATGCTACTAACTTGAGGAATTAAGTAGAACACTTTAAAATATGACCTTCAGGTCTCAATGATCAACACTTAACATTCTCAACTTACCCCACAATTGCCTGACTGCTTCCTTCTTGGAGGGAGGTGTATGTCTACTTAGTAATATTTTACCTGTGGTTCTGACAGAGGATCAATATCCAAAATATAAAGAGAAGTCAAAAAAGCTTAACACCAAAAAAACCCACAACCCTATTAATAAATGGAAAAGTGAGCTGAACAATACTTCTTGAAAGAAGAAATACAAATGGCCAAGAAATCTATTAAAAAAAAAAAAGTTCAACATCTTTAGCAATCAGGGAAACATATATCAAAACTACACTGAAAGTTCATCTCACTTCATTCAGAATACCAGCCATCAAGAATACAAACAATCAGGGCTGGGGAATACAAACAATCAGGCTGGCTCAAGCGGTAGCGCACTCGCCTGGCATGTGTGCGGCCTGGGTTCGATCCTCAGCACCACATACAAATAAAGATGTTGTGTCTGCAAAAAACTAAAAAATAAATATTTAAAAAATTTCTCTCTCTCTTTAAAAAAAAAGAATGCAAACAATCATAAATGCTAGAAACACTGGAGGAAAAGGAACACTTCTACACTGTTGATTTCCAATATGGAAATCAGTCTGGAGGTTCCTCAAAAGACTAGGAATGGAACCAACCTATGACCCAGATATACCACTACTTGGTATTTATCCTAAAGAATTAAAGCCAGCTTAGTATAGTGCTACATGCATACTTATATTTTATGGCAGCACAATTCACAATAAAACAATTCACAATAAACAAACTTTTGAACCGCCTAGGTGTCTGTCAGTGAATGGATAACGAAAATGTGGTTATCCACACAGTGGAGTTTTATTCAGCCACAAGAATTAAATTATGTAATTTACAGGAAAATAGATGGAACTTGACATTATGTTAAGTGAAATAAGCCAAACTCAGAAAGTCAGGGGTCATATGTTTTCCTCTCATATGTGAAAGCTAGAGAGGAAAAATGAAAAGAAGCGGGGGGTGGGGTGTCTCATGAAAATCAAAGGGAAATCAGGAGAGTATAGGGAAAGGACCAGAGGGAGAGAGGAGAGGAAAATACTAGCTAGAAATGATATTGACCAAATTATATTGTTAATATTGTATACATGTATGAATATGTAACAATGAATCCCACTGTTATGTATAATCATAATGCACCACCAACCAAAAAAAAACCTAAAAAATATGCTGCCTGTAAGTATGGTCTTAGAGCTACACCAGAGCTCACACTGCTCTTATTATTTGCTGCACTGTCTGTACAGAGACTTTGTAGCTATGCAGATGCTTAAACAAGGCTGTAGGAAGAAAAGTGACCGAGAGTCTAGCTGTGGCTCTATTCTTTCTGCAAGGCTCTTCTTTGGCCCTTGGAGTGCAGCTCTAATTGTCTGAACTCTCCTCGAGGTACAACTGCTCCACAGCCTAGTGTTTTCAACTTCCTCTTCACAACCAAGACCATCTGCCAAGAGCTACATGACACTCACATAGAGACAGTCTGCATTCTACCTTTAACCTCCAGACTCTAAGCCTCCACTTATTCTTAATCCATAGTGTCCAATGAAAACATTTTATCAATCTTTTTATCAAGCTCTGTGTGCTCAACTAAATTTCACAGGTAAAACTGGAGCAAGTTGGATTTTGGCCCAAACATTTTACTCTTGAACACTATTGAACCTTGTTTCATTTCACAAAGGACTGAAAATCATTTGCATTATCATCAACCCATAGTTTAATGAATAAGCATAGATAAAAATTAACACTAAGGAAATTAAGATAGGAAATATTTATGATCCCAGAACACATAAAAATATTATCTATAGGACCTAGTATAAAAATTCTAGAACAACAATATGTTATCAATAACATAAGAAATGATGAAGAACTAAACTTTCAAAATCCCAGATACTTAATCCACATTATCATATTTAATCTTCATAAAAAACCCTTTATGATAATAGGTATATATCATCACACTTCAAAATTACCCAAGTCAGCTCCCTAAACCCCAGGAGCACATCTTATATTGCTGGATAGCTGTGATTTGGCCTAAAAATCAGAAATTATTGGTCAATTTTTACCATTATGAGCAGATGATAATTAATACCTTACTAGAACTGCTGTATCTGGTATACATGTAAAGATCAATCTTAAACCTCCAGGGCAAGTGAAGTTGTAATTTTCTTGTTAACTCACCCTAGTAGGCCAAAGGAATACAGCATTCTTAGCAGAAACTGCACTATTATGACCATATTGGAGTTTTTCAGTTTAGATTCTCTTGGGAAAGACAGATAGTTGGCTATATTTGTCCCTCAAATATCTCAGGCACAAGCTGTTTTTTCCATGTCACATTTGTTGGAAAGACAAGTTACTCCCATTATAAAAACCTGTATTAATGAACACAAGCCCTGAAAAAAATAAAGCTTCTATTGTTGCCCTTCACTCTGAACATGAAGTAGACTTCTGTGTGGCCAAAAATATTAGCCCAGTTCTCAATAGTTCCATGAAAAATGTTGTTTGCTTCCTTCCAAGTTTAAAAGCTTCACATTTATCATCAAAATGAAATATCTCTACTGTAATCATTTGTTAGAGGACCTGAAGGGGAACAGAATAAAACTGGCCCCCATTCAAAAACCATATTGAAAACATCTAATATTTTGCAAAAAATAAAACCTAACAGTCCAAGTAACAAAGGCAACTTTTTCTAAACTCTTTTCTAAGCACCAAACAGCACAGCTGTGGACTCACAGCCCCCTGAACTCCTTTCCACTCGCCTGCCGCGTGCCTGGAACGTGCACCTCCTGACTGTGCCTTCAGAGAACCTAATCACGTGAGCTGCACTCCTAGAGCCTTTACGCAAGTGTGGTTGAAGATATTTTTCACTAGGTTTGTTAAACAAAAAGATCCACGTGATAAATTTCTGCTCAAGTTTAGTTCCAGGAAATGTTTGGTTTCTGCAGATGTTTACAAGCTTCTGGTTGTCAGAACAGGAAAACTATAGAATTCTGTGCTTCTTTCTTTCCCTTGCTTCAGCAACGAAAAAGTGTAGAATCCGATATACTATCCAAATCTTTTCAACATCCACATAGAACACTTAGTCCTTTGACTTTTCTGGTAAAGGGTGATCGTATTTTTTATAATGTTATTCACCTTCTGGCCTGAAATGCACAAATTACTTTGTTTTCACAAGCATGAAAAACTGCAAAATTTAAAATATAAAAAAATATATACAATGTTGACCCGTTTAGAAGTTCCAAAATAAATGGAAGAAAAAAAAAGCACTGTGGTGTTTCCTCACAAAGATATATATATATATATATATGATATATATTCATACACATACATACACACACACACACACACACACTCAGAATCACATTCTTTGTTACCCAAAAGAACTCTTCTTCCATAAAGAGACAAAACAGCACACTCTACTATCTTTATTCAAACCCTCTTTGTTAGTTGGGATAAAATACTCAAACATGCTCATTGGTTGACTTTCCCCAGCAACACTGAAAATCCTGAAAGGTTTTACAAACTGCATCAGTAAGAGGTTCTTCAAACACTATTCTGAAAATTTAAAACATTTTAGAAAAACCTAAACTGGCTTTATTACAGGTGTGCATTATTAGACATTCTACAGCAACCCAGTATAGATTACCTGGGTGGCTGCTGTCAGGAGCAGCAGCAGCCAAGGAATGACAAGTCCTTCAAACTATGATATTCTTAGGGACTAAAGAGACGTATGTCAATCAAAATCTTAAAGGTATTTATTCATTATACTATATGTATACCCCACCTCCTCAAGAATTAGAATAAAATCACAACAAAACTTCAGATAAGAAAATAAGCATTGTAGGAAGTTAAAATCAGAGCCTTAAAAATCTAAACAAAAAAATTAAAGTATACAAATTTATAGTACAGAGGGCTACTTACACTGAGTCATAAATTTGACACTACATTCTCTGATAGACAAAGCAAAAAGGGGAAACCAACTCTGTACATGATGGGAAGATAAGCATAGGGGAGAAATATAACTTGTCCTGGTACTCAAATATGAGAAGTATTTTTCTAACAGATCACTCTATAAGCAACAATCTGGGGTCTTCAATATTGTCCCTGAAAGATATACTGACTGTCCATCCAGAAGTCTCTTACAGTAAAGAGCATAGACCATAAAAATAGAAAACCCTAATAACTTAGATAAATAAAAAGTCTAGAGTCCGTCCACTGGAACTTTCTATATTGGTGAAAAAGTTGTATCAACATCATCAAATATAATAACCAGGAACCATACAGGGATAATGTGACTAAGAAACTAAATTTATTTATTTATATTGGAGACAGAATGCAGGTCCTCACACACTACCACACTAAGCTATATTTCCAGCCCTCAATTTTTCATTTTATTTAATTTTCATAGTCATATTAGAATAGTAAATATCTACCCATTAGACAGTAGAGCCTAAAATTTTAAGTTCAGTAGCAAAAACTATTTTGATGCTGGAAAATGTATAATAGAATATGACAATTTTTTTAAAAAGATGGCATGTTTATGTTCAAAGTTTTAATATTATTATTTATGTATGGCTGATGAAAATAAATATTCTTTTTTTTAAAGAGAGAGAGGAGAGGGAAAGGGAGAGGGAGAGGGAGAGGGAGAGGGAGAGGGAGAGGGAGAGGGAGAGGGAGAGAGAGAGAGAGAGAGAGAGAGAGAGAGAGAGAGAGAAACTTTTTAATATTTATTTTTTAGTTTTCGGCAGACACAACATCTTTGTATGTGGTATTGAGGATCGAACCCGGGCCGCACGCATGCCAGGCGAGCGCGATACCGCTTGAGCCACATCCCCAGCCCAATGAATATTCTTGTAATGGGCAAAATTAGAGATTGAGGGTGATATGTCAGAGTTTTAACCTCAGAGAAGCCCACACAAACATTTTTTTCTGCATTTTGTTTGCAGGCACTGGTGGCCATGTGGGACTTCAAACTGTAGATATACGTGGGACTTCAAACTATAGATACATTCTGAGATACCCAATTACCAAAGGCCACACTTATCTATGCCACCTATTCAGGAAACACAGAAGAAAACAGAATAAAAGCAGGTCAGTTTCCGGTATTTTTCTCCTCATTGGAGGAGACCTTAACAAATCAACAGGCCATCCAGGAACTATTTCTCTGGCATCCAGACGGCCACTCAGGTGCACAGCTGTGCCAGCTTAAAAGCCTCACATCCCAAAGAGAAACCAACACCATCTAATGGTCTCAGCAGAGCTTCCAGAGTTCCCACAAAAGACATACCACCCACTTCTGAAAGGGGAGTACACCCAGGGAGGCTCAGCTTCTAACTCAGGTACAGTTCTTCTCACTTCAAGATACATTTACCCAATAAAGGTCACAGTTTACCACAACAATGTTGCCTAGCAACATGGCTGACTTTCCCTTTTTATCCAGCCAGAGGGAATGAGTAGTAAATTCATCCAAGTTGTCCTTACAGAATGATAAATGGTTTTTCTCTTCTTTGGCCACCTTCATATTGAAAGAAAAACCCAAAATATCAGAAATAGGAAATAACTTGGTTAGCTTCATAAAAAAAAAAACCTAACAAAATCACATTTAATTGTTAAATAAAGGAGTATTTCTTTTAAAAGCTAGGAAATTCAATGAAGATGACCACAATTATATCTTAATTCAATAATGTAATAAAAGTTTCAGTCAATATAATAAAAAAATGAAATATAAAAATGCAAATAAAACTGTCTTTACCTTTAAGTGTTAACTGTTTATTATAGAATTATGTAGGAAAACTATTAGAATAAAAAATAAGTTCATCAATGTTACTGAATATAAGCTCAATATATGAAAATTAGTAATCGTCAAGCCAAAAGTCAGTTTGTTATTTTAATAGAAAAACTACCACTTCAAAGTGTCAAATGAAACTATAAGCCTAATTTCAAGTCAAGAAATACACTATGTTTATGGATGAAAGACAGTAAATATCCCTAACTTGTACTGTAATTCAGTATGATACTAATCAAAAATCTCTACAGGTATTTTCATGGATCATAGTTGATCCTAAAATTCATAAGAAGGGCCAAGGATATCCTTAAAAAATTTGAAAAGTCAGGCAATTTGCCCTTCAGGTATCTGAGATACATATTAAACCATGGCAAATAAAACAGAAAGGAAAATGGAAAACAATACAGCACCCAGAAGAAGACTCATAAGTGTTCAGAAATCTGATATGTGACAGCAGAAGAAATGCCCATCAGTGGGGAAGGAGTGACCTGGGATTCCTGAGACACAGGCCATCCGTAGGGAAAGAAAACTGCATCCTTGTTTCATAACACAGAGAAATAATTTCCAGGCTCATTAGAGACTTAAATATGGAAATAAAACTTTGAAAATTTTCACAGAAAAGTTTCCTTGGGATAATGAATGATTTTTTATATAAAATGCCAAAAGTAGAAATAATAAAGTAAAATGCCAATAAATGTTTTAGATAACAATTAATCAACAGAGTGAAAAGCAACTAAGGAATAGGAGAAAACCCATATAACAGATAAGGGGTTAAATCATCATCGTCATCTATCCCAGCTCCAGAAACTGTCTACTATCAATAACATCAGTAAACATAGTTTAAAATTATCAGTCACCAGGTATTATGTTGGTTCCTAAAAACAGAATGGTGAACAAGAGGAAGTTCCTGTTCCCATAGAGCTCATAGTCAACTGTGGTTCTGACAAATAAATAAACTATTACAACAGAGTGGAAAGAGGGCTGGGCCATCAGGGAAATCTAAACAGGCCTGAAGAATAGGAGTTAGCCAGATGCCTCTGTCTGCAAATAAGACAAAATCTCCAGTCAAGCAAGATGTACTATCTTCACATAACAAGAAACCCCAAGGAAGAGTGGCTCAACACTGCCAGCATAGGCACAAGTCCCAACTGTCCTTCTGTTCTTCCACCCTTAGTGTGGGAACTGGCATCTGCCTAGCTCCCTTCACGGCTGCAAGATGGCTGGTGCTCAGCCCACAGTGGGAAGAACTTCCCACGGAACTATCTTATCAGGAAGAAAAACCTTTTCCAAAGCTCCCACAGACTTTTCCATGTGCCTCATGGCCCAGAACTGGGTCACGTGCTCATGCTCAAAGCAATCAACCAAGGATGAAATCTTCCTGATAGCTGAAGACTGGGGCCTGAGCCCACCTTCTCCAAAGCATGCAAGTTTGCAGAGCGTGTGGACATGCAGAGTAGAGGAGATTTTTGAACAAACTGTTAAAAGAGGGCAGTGGAGAGCTGCAGAGAAAAAAAAAAAAAGCCAGGAAAGAGATATTTCCCTTGCTTATGATACTGCATTTGATGCTAACAAGATACACAAAAATAAGAGATCACTGTCCTTAAGCAACAGCATACACATATTCAGAATTGTAATAGAAAAAAATTACAAATAACTGAAGTTAATATACTGGGAACTAAATAACACAGGGCTAGGAAATCACAGAGCAACAGAGGTGGGTAACCCACAGGCAGTTCTGAAAAGAGAATTATGATGTGACAGAGAAGTTAATTTGTATTTAAAGGCACAAAAGTAAAAACTCAGGTCAGTTTACCTGTAAGAGACTCTGTGGCGAATGCTGAGGAGATGCATGTGCACAAACAGCGACCATCCCGACATCCACCATCCAGCAAGGTGCTCACAGCTCAACAGATAAGGAGTTAAATCATCATCGGCATCTATCCCATGCCGAGTAGCTGACTGTGTGCAGGAGCAATGCAGGCTGCCATATGAATACTATTTGACTTGAAGTTGCCTATAGTTTCTTAGCAGAAGACATCTATAACCCAAACTGTTCTGATGAAAACTCCTGTTTTCAATTAATAGAATGGACTGGACCAACATGAGACAGAGTGTGGTTGATCATAAGGCTATGGAAGCATCCAGGCATGCTCACTGAAAACCAAAAGGAAGTACAATTCTAAAAGGCAATGAATGGTTTGCTGCCTAAGTATTTTGCCTATTGTTACTTATAAAGAATGTCACATGCATCTGAAGAAGTACTCTGGTGTATTTTAAACTCATTTGTCACTGCATTAAGAGAAACAAGGGGGCTGGGGTTGTGGCTCAGTGGTGGAGCGCTTGCCTGGCATGTGTAAGGCCCTGGGTTCAATCCTCAGCACCACATATAAATGGGTAAATAAAACAAAGGTTATTTTTTTAAAAATTAAAATTTAAAAAAAAGAGAAAAACAGTACATCTTTAACTTATTAATCTCAAGAAAACTTGCACAGAACTTCAACTGCAATATCTTTCCTGGGTTTCTTTTCCAAGTCCCATGGAAAAGATGCAGGACAAAAACTCAAGTCCACCAGAATTGTGGTCTCTGTGGCCTCCTAGAGCTGGCCATCCAGAATGACAGTTTTTGTGTATTTAACACCTGAGACAGTTCAGGAGCGAATACTTCTATTGACTAAATAAGAGTGTAGACTTCCTCCGTTCTCTACTTTCCTTACACATGTGATAATGACACCCCCCAAAGCAACATCTCAAACACTACACACAATGATACCAAGTCTGAGTGAGGCAAACAGAATATCTACAAAGCTAAGCTATTAACATTTCCATCACCAACATTATCACTTCCTGTAACAATCCATGCAAAGCTAGTTTCAAGGACTCTTTTCTGCTTTATTTTAGTTTGTTTCAAACAAGATTTTCATTGATGTCTGATAGTATCCTGTGCGCCACCTAGTCTTCATGGCATGCCTCACAACTTTGCTTACCCCATTGTTTTATTAAATAAAAAAAATGATTTTACTCCTAGGTACAAATGGTGTTTAGCACATCAACAGTGTGACTAGCCACTATACAAAGTAGGTAGCTAGTGCTGATACCTTGCAGAAGACTCCTACTTGACTGAACTCTTGTTGACAAGCAGGCTTAGTCACACAGAAATGGGGCAACAGAGACACTCCCACCAACCCAAACAGAGACTAGGCTGAGTGCTGGTTGGCAATGTCATCCACTAAGGACGGGGTCAGCACAAAGTATCCCAGAGTCCATTTAATGGAATCATAACATTTTAGATACAAATGGCTAAGTCTGGAAAGAGTTTAGGAATGAATAAGTGGTAAGTACCTGAATCTAGGCAAGCAATAAAAAAGACATTAATACCAGGGAAAACAAAAAGTTATGCTGAAAAGAAAAAGTATCTATAGATTACATGACTCAGCTGTGAAAATGTCTAAAAATAATAATGTAAATGCTGAATACCATTCAAAATTTAATTACAACAGTGACAAGAGAGAAGGGCTAGCTAGGCACATAGGGCAGTGTGCTTAAGACGGATTCATGAGAGGTCAAAGCTTATGGATATTTAATGGGTCAGTACCACCTGGCAGACAGTAATTACCTGTCAGATCATAAGAAAAATAAGGCCCAAAAGATAAGCTCATGCCTACCTGATATTAAAACCCATGTGCATTCATGTACACATTTCAAAAATAACCCCATTGTTTTATTAAGCAAAAAAAAAAAAACTGATTTTACTCCTAGGTACAAATGATGTTTAGCACATGAACAGTGTTGACTCATTACGCGTGTGTATGTGTGTCTGTGTAATAAAATATGAGGATGAAGAAGTCCTAATACTTTCTTCTAAGTTACTTTTCTAATTATTTACAAATATTTGCTTTATTTAGAAATAGTTCTTTAAAATATGTCTAATGAATTAGATACGATTAAAAGTGAAGTTCCTGATTTATCAAGAATGCAATGCTACAGTGAACCATTTTCAATAACCAGCAACTAAGTAATCTGGCACTAGATGGCACTGTACTGGATAATTTTTTCCAAAAAAACAAAAATTTTAACACAATGACATTCAAAATGATTTGTCAACTTAAAAGAATTATTTCAAGAGAAGGAGGTAAGATTAAATTATTCCTGTTTTTTAAGTTTATTCATGGCTTTAAAAATAGATATGACTTAGTGAAAAAGAAAACCAATTAATCAAGTTAAATATTTTTAAATGAATGTATTATCTTATGTAACTTTCCTGATATTTTCTAAGCAGATTTGTATGTCTCTCTTGTTTCCATTTCAACAAATGAGCACATAAATGCATTTAGGTCCAAGTGTGGCGTCTAAATATCAGTTTGATTGGGGGTAACTACACTTTGCAGAATCCCTTTCATCTGTGGCACTGGTTAGAGTTGACCACAAGAGAAATTTCCTTGAGAGTGTAAGGAGGAACTGCAGCAGCAGACACTTCTCTCGAAGGTCATCACTCTCTTTGTGGCTAGATACGGACAATGGCAGGTTCCAGCTTGTCCTCATATTCCTCAGCTCCATGTTCTTTCTGAACCTCCTGATGAGCCAGGTCTAGGACCCCTCACTTCTTGGTAGGAAGCACCAATGTGACTCTCAAGAATTATCTCCTAATGAACCAAGACACATTTAGCAATCTATGATATTTCACTAAATAACTGAAGTTGTCCTTGTCTAGCAGCTTCAATACATTGATGCTATTCTGTTAATTATACGGGATTATATAAACTTTTTCATTTCACATATTACGTAACTTTTTTTTCAAGAGTAAAGTACATCACAAGGCAGCCAGTGATCTATTTAAATATTTAGAGATATTTAAGTAAGTTGAGACCACAATGACTGAGCAAAATAGTAAGCTAAGGAAACGCAACTCCACCACTTCTTTATTATCAAACTTATCATGTAGTAGTTTTATTCATTTTGCCTGAAAATTTTCAAATGTTTACAGCCACATAGTAGCCAAACTCCTGAACCTGAGAGCCAACTAGATGGCTCCTTAGTCATCATGATACTCCAGACTTAGGATAGGAACCTGGGGTAGGACAGGTGCATGTAACAGGCTCAAAAATTGTGTTTCATTATAAGAACTCATCTGATGAGCTGGTGCATGCCTGTAATCTCACAGCTCAGTAGTCTTAGGCAGAAGGATCACAAGTTCAAAGCCAACCTCAGCAGCAGCTAGGCACTAAGCAACTCAGTGAGCCCCAATCTTTAAATAAAATACAAAATAGGGCTGGGGATGTGGCTTAGTGGCAAGTGCCTGAGTTCAATACCCAGTATGATATCCTCTTATCAGTATGAGGCTGATTTAACTCCCCAACATCTGAGTTACCACAAAGTTATACAAATTAAATCAAAGAAAACAAGAAATGTAATTTCTAGTCCATTTTGCAGATAACAAGATAAACTTCTGTGCCCTGTTGTTTTAGACATTTGCCTCTGGCAATCTAGTCTAGCGTCATATAATCTGAGTGACTGCTTCCAGAGATGACTCCCCAAACCTTGTCCCCTGAGTCCATAGGGCAGCATTCTGTTTATCTACGTATGTGGTCACTATTTACAGAGGAGTCAGGTACTGGAGTGTCTGTACCTTTAGGCCTCCAGCACCCCTCTGACATTAATAAAACTGTACCAATTCTGATATTTAGATGAGCTAGAGATGAAACTTTGCCTGGTTGAGAGAAAATGAAAACCTTTTTTGAGGTTATACATCTAGCACACATCAACTCCAAGAACTGAATCTGGGTCGGGTCTGACTGTAGAACCTAATTCTCAGCTATCAAATGATGGTCCATTTTCTCCTATTAGATCAGACAATTTAAAAATAAGGTCTGTAACCATTTCCTCCTTGTTCCTCCCCAAGCATGTAATATGCTTGCATTTAGTACATGTCAGCACTTCTGTTGACTAAACATATTCTGTGTTAGAAAGTTAAATGAAGAGCAATCTCCTTTTAAATAATAATTACTTGATGGGTACAATGGTACACATAGATAATCCCAGCTACTCAGGAGACTGAGGCAGGAGTATCCCAAGTTTGAGGCCAGTATGGACAGCTTAGCAAGACCCTATCTCCAAATACAACAGGGTTGGGGATGAAGCTCAGTGGGTCCACAGGGCAACATTCAGTGGTAGAGCACATCTGAGTTCAATCCCCAGTATAATAATATTCACTATTATTATTTAAATTGGAGCAGGAATAATAATAATCATTATTTTTATTATTATTCCTGCTCCAATTTAAACTAGAAAAGACTATGTTTCATAAAACTCAATAATGGTATAGACTATTAAGATGAAAACCAGTAACATAAACAGAGTCATGCAATCCCTATATCTCAAATTTCTCCCAGCTTTTAAGATTCAACTCCACTACAGAACAAGCACTAACAGTATCAACCTGCACATGCTGTACTCTGTGAACTGTATCAACTCCAGGACCCACTGAAGTCAAGTGGGCCAACCCCAGCTGTGCACTAGGGACAGAAGGCTGTGTAAAAACAGACCACCTTTCTGCCCAGTCCCCTAGAGATGATTTCACACTTGGGTTTTGTCACCCAAAAAAATAATTAAATTCACAGGAATGTTCTCCAAAGAAGACATCACATTCTGCTTTCTCTAGTCTGCTACTAAGAATCCCTTGCAATAAAAAAAAACAGGCGGAGAATTTAGTCAGGGTTGACCACAACACAAATCCTATCCATTTGAACTATCACTACTATCTGTATCACTCAATGATCACTGTAGGTTTGAATTATTAAAATGACTCTCTCGAGCCTCCTTGACCTCCCCCCTTCTGGCCACCAACTCCTACAAGTCCATGCTGCTGGTGAAGCCATTCCACCTCTAAAGCTCCACTCTCTCTCTCTGAGGCAGAGAGAAATCCTATTCCCTGGGGACCCCAGATCTTTCAGGTCAAAAGCTTTCTCCTCAGCTGCTGGACCCACCCCTAAGCAACTCGGGCCTCTCTCTTCCAGAATCTTCCCTGAGCATGATCTCAGTCTCACCCAGTTCTGTTTAGCATGGATTCTCATTCCTGTTGAAAGTCATTTTTTTCTACCACTCTGCCCAGAATCACCCACTCACCTGACTCATCAACAATCACATGCACTGCATACTTTAAAAATATCCTTTGCTATATCTTGAGCATTTTTATCCCTTTATATTTGAATAAAACAACAGTGCATGAACATTCGAGTACAGTTTAAGTCCCTTGGCATGAGGCAGGCAAATGCTCTCTTAGATTCTGACTTTCAAGATGAGAATTTTTTTTTAACCAGACGTTAATTAGTTGTTTTTAAATTAATGCAGAATGAACAAGAGAACAGCCTCAAGTCAGAGGAGGTCTGTACCAGCTACCCACCTGGAAACTGAAACCTGAGTATGAACCAAAGTGGGGGTTGTAAAATTTTTAATCCTATTAACCTTCAAGGAAAAATGAAAAAGAGAGTGGAGAGAAAGCACTATCTATCCTCCCTGTTTGGTATTATTGCCTGAAGGGAGATTTCAGGATGGTTTACAGTCCCTCTGATTTATTGTTCTTTGTTTTTATCACTACAGTAGAATGTGATCTGATCCACTCTGATGATCCCAGAGAATCACTTGTCCTTTTCCAAAGCATCCCCTGCAAGACTGAACCTGGCTTCTGGTTCTCTTCTTTCTTTAAACTCATTCCAGAAAGGGCTTCTGAGAATACCTTTCTAAAGTCAACACAGGCTTCAGATGCTGGGTCTAACAACTGGTCATAAAATGAAGGCAAAACTCACCATCACCAGAGCTCTCATAGCTTTCAGAGCAATGCACTGAACCAAGATGCAGATAAACTCCGTCTTCATGCCACAACAAAGGCCTCCCTCATACCTCCACGAAGGTCCTGAGTTCTGGAAATAACCGTT